>NC_142801.1:67487673-67830173 GCF_049724085.1 Artemia sp. Qi Xiang Cuo | reverse complement strand
ATGTTTTTCAAGATTAGACTCAAGCTAAAACCACCAACTTAGGAAACGCAAACTGAGGTGGTAAGTATCTAGTATTAATTATCAATAACTCTAACTAAAATAGTTAGTATTATCTATGGCTAAAATATTCAAACTAATGGAATACTTATTAAGAAAGTTTAAACGGATCTAATGAGGAAAAAATCAAGTTTCTAGGTAGTATTATATAGTCATTTTGGTGATTAAATTAGCCCATTGAGACGGGGATTTGCTGTCAGACGACTGGGTATAGTCGTCTGACACCTGGGTCGTCTGACTGGGTATAGTCGTCGACCTGGTCTAGCCTGTTTACTAATGGTTAAGAAATGCCAAAATAGGTTGAAAGTTTTTTTATAACTACTAAGCTTGTCGCGTTATGACAATAAAATAGTCATGAAAGGATCTAAATCCAGAATTAGGGTTTGCAAAGGAGTGTTTTGCTTCCATAGTCTTCCATAGCTTCGTTTTTATCGCCATTATCTGGCAGCAGTGTGCAACACTGCTGCTCTCGCCCACATACTCTACATTGCATCCTTCTGGATGATTCTTACAAATACTGATAAATTGAAAATCCGCTCCATTTTCTTCCGTTTTGCAAAATACCTACCGAGATGCAGTTCAAAGCTAATCAATAGTCTTCATATAGCAGATCCTACTGTAGCTGTTACTAAACTTACAGAGAAACACAACTGAAAGATTTCAAAACATGCTTGGAACCAACTTCTACATTAGTTACATTATTATATATCATCATATTGTATCATATAGTCATATGTATCATTGTCATATGTATCTGTTTCTTTTGTTTCTTTGATATACAGTATTTTTGTGAAGATAGTAGATACTCCCTTATAATTCTCCCATATACATTTGACACCTTGCCATCTTCATGATAACAGAACAATAAATTCTTTGTTAGGCTTGTGTCAAATCGGCTCTTCATCAAGTCTTTCAAAGGTCATTCCTGCGTGTAAATCTGTAAGGTATTTTCTTTTCTTCCTGTTCAGTACTGTTGGGGCAATGTTCTTGCAGTCAAGTCTATGTTTGTTTTCAAAGAATTTTTAAGTCTTAGCATTGCAGGAATTATAACAGAAAAAATTTGTTTTGCATTGCTGTTTTGCAGTAGCAGAAAAAAGAATCAGATTCTGCTATATCTGTAGCACCTGCATTTGCTCCATAGCTATTGTCCTCTTTACATGCACTGGTTTTGTTTTGTGTGCAAAAAAGGTACCTCTTTTTATAAGAGCTTTACTGCTTCAATAAAGCTTTAAGCTGTTGATATCCCAGCTATTCCTACGTTCTTTAGGGAAGACAATCTGGATATGCAGATGTTTCTTACAATGAAATCCCTTCCAACTAAATGGCAAGATTTTTGTAATTAATCTCCAAAATTTAATTTTATTTCCTAATTTTATTTAATTTTATTTCAATAGGTCATGTGGGGCCAGTTGTCTGGAATAATTTGCCTGTTTCTTTAAAAAGTTCAGCGAATCTATGTGAATTCCGTCGGGCCCTCAAAACCCTTTGTCTCCGTAAGTATGAATTTGTATGAATTTGTTTAAAGGGTGGTATAGTTGAGTCACTCTCAGGTTAGCCCGGAACCCGTTTTTCCAGTTTTTCCAGTTTTTCCTATATATTTTTATTTTTTATTTTTTTTTTGTTTTGTTTATTTATTATTTATGGGATGGTGGCGGGAAGTTTTGGAGTATGTGAAGTATTGATTTTTGGTTATTGCGACCAGGAGCTGGGTGAGTGTAAGATTTTCATTTTTTCTTATTTTTTTTCTTTTTCTTTCTTTCTTCTTTTTATTTTTTTTTTAGTATGTTATTATAAGTGTTAATTTTAAGAGGGTTAATACTTCCGAACAAGCGTTAGCTTATGGAAGGTCATTTGTTTTTTTTTGTGTTGTTTTGTTTTTTGGAATAAACCCTTATCTTATGCTTTGCCCCAAATATATTTTTGTGTACTTGCATATTTTGTTCTATGCAGCTTATCCTGGTCTAGATATGCTGCAAATCAATATCAATTGAGAGTCCTCACTGAAAAAAAAAACACTTAAGTAAATTTATCATTTTTGGTTATTGACCTCTTTCACCCCTCTCTTTATCCCCCCCCCCCAAAAAAAATTAGAACTACTGACTCATTTTTTCTTTCCTTTACAATAAGCTAGGCTTGATGTACCAGTCGCTGACTCCTTAATAGAGGTAGGTTGTATTGTCTAAATTAAGATGCTGTGACTCAATAGGCTATACTAAAATTCAATAAAGATATACTGCTGTGAAGTCCATACACTAGAAATTATGAAACCTGATAATTTGTCAATCTACAATATTGTCATTGACTATAATATATCAAAAACTGCTTCTAAAAAAACCAATAAGATATTGCTAGTAATATGGTAATCTAGCAGTTACAACTACATTTGGTGTACCTTATTTATTTACACATATTATTTTGCGTATTCTAATACCATATGCTTGAAGCTTCGGCTGCAAATATGGATGCTTGGATTGCATCTATGAAATATAAATTTGTTTTGAAAGGTTGCTCTATGTCCCATTTCGTAGATCTCTTGTTTTTATGCAATATTCAAATTTAGTATTTAAATTCCATCATTGAAATCCAAAATCCTTCAGAATGGTAGTTTTGTGTCTTCATTTTGGAAAAATCAAGTGCTACTTATTAGGCTCAGCTCATAGCCTCTGAACTGTAAGCATTTTCGTCTTCCCGCATGACAAAACAGAGACAGAAAATTCTTTCAATTCATCAACGAAGGTAACATATGATACTTTCCAAATCTAAAAGAATTTGCATTTGAATCTCTGTTTTTTATATACATGAAAATCAAAATAGTCAACCATCCAAAATGGTTATTTTTCAGTCAGTTGTATCAATTGATGGAAATGTAGAGTGAGGGGACATGCATTTTTGAAAATCTGTTGGGGAGGGTGGTTGCTTTTTCACTGAAAATACCAAAAAAGGCATTTCCAGTGAAAATACTTCCAACAAATATACTTTTGAAAGATTAAAAAGGGGGAGAAGGGAGTAAAAGCCCCTCCCTCGTTTGACACCTCTGTTTACTGCCCACTCTTTAGTAAATTTTTTCGCTAAAAAGTGAAGAGGAGTACTAAGTTTACCAGCTACCAGCTACCAGCTACATACGAATTCTGCTCTGAATTTATAGGGAATGGCAAGCTGGAATTGAAAATTTGGTTCTCTGACAAATTAGTGCAACAGAGACCGGGAACCAATTTGACCCAAGAAACTACTGCTTGAAAATAAGTTCCTTTCTTTCAGGTTTTGAATATCTTTGCCAAGTTCACCTGCTTTGCAAAATAATCATGGTGCTTTAATCCCTTGAATCTATAACTCTGTGCAAGAATGAGTGTATCTCCTTTGCCATCTGAAATTCAGCAATGGACCATAGAGGAAGTTGGTGCTTATTTAGAAAAAGTATGTTTTTTTTCGGTCTGTTCAACACTAAGCTATTTGATTTTCAAACAGTTCGTGGTAACGAACTGTAAGTAAGGAGGGACCCGGCTCAATTATAACCAAAAACCTAAAAACGGAATTTTTATAACATAGTTGTATCAAAAGAATTGTTTTTGTCATTAAAAGACGAATCTTGAGAAAACTGCATAAATTATCATTAAACTATCCAGTTTAGATTACTTTGTGGACATAAATCAAAATTCGTTTCGAATAAATAGAAATCAGAGGTCCAGATGGCCTAACTTTGTGCTTCAGAATCAAACTTAAAGTACCAAGTAAATTAAAATGGGGATATGTTTGCTCCCAGGGCCCATTTCAGGTCTATTCAAACCTAAAACCACTACTTAAAAAAAAGATTCTTCTGGTTGCTTCAAAATAACTAAGTTTTTTAGACAGTACCAAATTTTCGTTAGTGGTGTCATATTGAAAATAAATAAGCAAGACTAATCAGTTTAATTCGACAATACTTTTTGTCTGTAAAAATTCAAACTTCGTCAGTGTGCTGATTCCCAAAGACAACTGCGCCTTCAAAGGAAAGCTATGCCTTCTTCTGTTATTACAAGGAGAAGGGCCAGTTGCCCCAGTTTAGGCTGGACTGAGATGATAAAAAACTTAAAATCTGCAATAGTAGAAGTTTTTTTTGCCTCATCAGTTTTTAGCTTATTTTATCTAATTTTTTTATCAACGTTTTTTTTTTTTTTAAATTTGATGCCTGCTACTATAAAAAAAACTTTATAACTGCCAGAATATTTTGCTGCAAATAAACTTGGATGCCGTCATTTATAGCCTATTACATATCTTTTACCCCCTCAAGGATACCCCCCTCCCCCCAAAAATTCAAGTACTGCTTGCACATATGAACTGCGCACTAACTGTTGGGTAACCGCAGAACTGTTCGAGGCAGGATCACCGCATGGTGGTACCACCCAAGCAAGACCCATATCCAACTACGAGCTTTTTAACTGTAGTAACTTTTATATACGCTATGTGGGGACGACTTAGGGTCCATTTGGTGTATGTTATTTTGCACAGTCTGTTTACATTATATTATAGATTGTTGGTGCACCACTATTTGTTTTTTATTTGCTGTATGTATCGTGTTTGTATACAGTATTGTTATGATTATATATTTTAATTTAACCGCTATAATAATATTAGTTTATTGTCTTGTATATTGCTTGCCCTATGGTTTAGGCCTAGACAGCAAGATGAATACTTCAGCGCCATCTTTATTTAAAAAATAAAGCTTGGGCATATTACTTTTAACCTAATGCAAATATGGTGTAATTTATTCCTTATTGATTTGTTGTATTTTGGCTAAGGGAACGTATGCAGATTTAGCAGACAGAATAACATTTTTATGTAGAATATATCTTGTGAAGCTAGGTGCTTCCTTATTTCTGTTTTACTATACAATTTTCGTTTCATAAAAAAATTAAATAAAGTAAAATAATTATTAATCAAAACTAAAGAACCAATTGGATAAAGAAACAATGTAAAAAATTACACACAAAAAAGGAAATTAAAAAAAGTGCAGAAATTTTTGGCATTTTTTATTTTAAACTTTTATAGATAAAAGTGTATTAATAATTAATACAAATACTGTATTGCAATTTATTCTTTTATAGGTTGGGTTGGCTGAGTGTAGCCATGTATTTAAGAAAAGAAATGTTAATGGGAGTGCCTTGTTGGTAAGTCGCTCATTTGTTTTTTATCTACTTCATGGCTTTTTATTGCATTTTGTTTATCTTTTAGACCAATTGATTTTTATTTTTCTATAATTTTTATGATACATGGTGAACAAACTGAACGGGATTTAGTAAATTTGTTGATAAGGAGTGGCCTTTGGCAACTTGTCATTAGTGCAAAAAGTTTAGTAGTGACTTCCCAAATATTTCCCAAAGCTTGGGTATGAACGAGTATCATAAGTGAATTTTACATGCCCTCAAGCTGGACAAAGGTCATGGTCCTAGAAATAGTTTTACTCAATAGCCTACGAGGAGAAGGGCCAGCTGTCCCAGTTTAGGCTGGACTGAGATAATAAAAAAGAACTAAAAATCTGTAACAATGGAAATTTTGTGACGAAAAATCTTTCATCGGTTATGCTTGAAGAATGCGAATGGTTAATTCCTGTATCAGAGTTTCTGTTTTTGAGAAAAAAACGCTTTGTTAAAATTCTTTCACGTTACTAAAAACTTAGGTGATTTCGTGGCAGGCAGTAAAATCCTAAATTTAAACATAGTAAAACTTATCAGTGATCCCTTGTTTTCACTAAGTACTGATTGTGGTCCGGACCATACAAGCTTTTCATGTGGAAAAAAAAGAATGGGTGGGGGGGGGGGGGTATTGCCTGTCAAAACAGTTTGAATGGCAAATTATGTAGAAATTATATGGAAGAAATAGTTGAAACTATGGGATTTTGGGGGGCTATCCCATAGCCCAGAAGATCAAGTTAGTCTCTAAGAAAAAAGAAATCACTGCCTAAAGTTGTCTAGCAAATGTCTAAAGCTTTACTTGCTTTTTAATCTTGCATCCTACTGGTGGTAGCAGTTGATAGTAGAGCTATTATCTTTTTCAAATACGGCTGGTAATGTTATGCTTTCTGTAGCTCTAGTAGTTTTAATTCTGATTGCACCTTGCTCAAAGATTCTCTTGTTCAGTTTCTGCTTCTTGTTTGAGGATTGTTTACTCATTTCGCAGCTTCGGGTGACTTAAAATTGCGTCATTAGTGTATTATTTAATATTATCACTGCGTCATCTATTACTGCATTACTAAATGCTTGTCCTACATTTTCCAGTTTCTCAAAAAACTTGGTGCTAATCTGGTGATTTGTTTTGTCAGTTTAATGGTTTTTCCTACCGTTGTTTGTTGGCAAACCTGCTTAGGGTCAAAATAAGAGAGGCTCCCAGTTCTTTCTTGACATTCCTCAGCCCTTTACCAATTTAGTGTCGTCCTCTAAAATACCAGGATTTACGATTTCCTTAATAATTTATTGTATTTTTCCTACAATTTTCATTTCAATTTTATTTTAATTTGATCCAGGACATGGTTGCCGGTAACCAATAGAACATTATTAAACTAATGAAATAGAATCACTAGCCAAATAAAACAATCTCCAAACACTCTACACACACAACAATCTCCAAATAATCTAAGGCTTTTTTAATGAATATTTTATTGATTCTACTTACATTGTATCCCCTTTTCTATGCATTTTCAGTGAGGCTCCTTCGCAAGGGGAGGGCTTTTTGGGAATCACTAGCACAAGGACTTTGTGGAGAAAAAAAGAACATTCGAAAGGGACATCCGAAAGAAAAAAGAACAGAAACCGTTGATGATACTATCAACATTAAATGTGTACTAGCTCAGTGGTTTTTTTTTTTCAAAGAAAAACAGTGCTTAGGAGGACGCTTAATTCAACTAGAAAAATTGCTATCTTATGGTTTAAATCATTCCAAATGAAGCCAATTAAGAGAATCACCAATAACTTGTGCTAATTCGAGTCACAAGTCTTGTGATAACATAGAGATAGGCATAAGTTTATTTTGTTAAAATATCCTCAAACCCTCCTGTTTAGTCTGGATGTCCGATGTCTTTTCAAAGTCAATCACTTAAATATACTTTTATTTTGAAGTAACAAAGGCTCAAGTAACAAAGGCTAATGCATACAGGAGGTAATTAGGCAAAATTTCAGTGATACAAATTTTGAAAATCATGGGGGTACAAAGGACCCCTTTCTATATCCAATAACACAGATTGAATACCTTTGTATGATTTCGCTTTAAACAGGGTGCAACATTGCTGCCTTTCTTCGAAGACCGTGAAGGGAAGGAGGCTGTGGAAGGGGGCTCCAATCATAGAGATTGAGAATCATTGTATGTTTCCAATTTAAGCAAGGTATTACCTGCCTACCTTTCTGCTAAAAAGTAGGCAGTGCCGGAGGATGTATGCAGCTTGGACTTGGCTCGTTTCTGTACTGCGCTAGGATTTTGCTTGTTTTTGAAGATAATTAGGCCTTAAATGAATTTCTGTACAAAAATCTAACATCAGGCTTACATCAAAGGAGACTGGAACGAGGGTTATCAATCTGATTCGTGCCTCTAATCATACAGATTGAATAATGCGCTACCTTCCTATTCTCATCTGAGTCAGTATCTGATTCTTTCTTAATGTGTACCATAGCAATGAACATGTCAGCCCTTCACAATTTTCAAGACGGAATATGTCATGAAGTTTTTTTTTTTGTATAAAAAGTTAATAAGCTCATCAATGATAAACATAAAAAAAAAAAAAAAAAAAAAAAAAAAAAAAAAAAAAAAAAAAAATGTATTCTTGTTCAAAAGTGGATATCTTTCCCAAAGGCCAAATTTCGGATATCACTGCTATAAAGGAGTAAAGGCATAGTTACAGCTTCTTTACCAATGAGAAAACTTAAAGTTTAAGGGACATATGGAACATCATTCCTTTGCCTCAGTCCCAAACGCGGTGAATTAAACAGTAAACTCCACGGAAATCACAAACAGAGGTTTGGAGCAGTAGATGGCAAGATGGTTTGGAATAATAAATGGCAACACTGTGCGACCGGTGAGAAAATGTTCCTTTGTTGAATCCCTAAGGTGTTCTATTTATTATACTTAGAAGACATTCTGGAAATTGGGCCAGGGAACCGTCACACCTTTTAAGCACCTTCTAATTTTAACTTACCTTCAATTTGAAGCTGGTATCTGCCTGCTTATCAGCCAGAATTGAGCTTTCCGCGTGAAAATTGAAGCATGTCTCGAAGAAACGAAAGCTCTGAGGAACAACTTCAGATATGCATGTGCAATCTGTCCTTTACGGTCCCTGGTAAGAATTATACACACCCGTTCAAAATATAATGTCATTTTCATCAATGCAGCCCGACGTTAGCACTTTCCCAAAAAGCCGCTGAGGTTAGACTTTCGCTATTTTATCTCTATAAATTGAAGTTTATTGCAAAAAAAAAAAAAAAAGACGCTGAACAATATAGTATTGCTCCCGCAATGCAGTAATTATGCACAAACAGATACTTAAAATTTGTAAGCGCTAAATTGTTTGTAGTTATAGCAGGGAAACAAGCTCTATCGGTCTCCCGGATGCTGAATTTGTAAATAGCCTGACAAGATTTAAAAATAGATTTTCTCATCCCTGGCTCTAAATGTGTTCCTTGACACAGTCAGAGTCCTGAAACTTTTTATTCCACTACCTATTGCATTTCCAAATAAGTCTTCTGCAGTATCTTTGCATACTTATTTATATATACTTACAGTTTCTCAACAATCTACTTTTGGAGTAATTCTTTTCAAATTTTAATATAACATTAAGAAATTATCGCTATATTACCTTGACAAAATTTTTTCTCCCTATTACAAGATTTACATAATTATAACACTCAGCAAAAAAGAGTATCTACATTGACAAGTATCATACTGAGAGATCTAAATTCGATCCGTTTGTGTTGATAGCCCGGTGCTGGGATGCTCACGAGGATCTTATTGATAAATTTGATTCTATTCTATAACTTAAAAAGAATCTTAATTTCCATTTAGTTCAAAATTACCTGTAATTTAGTGTTTAATAAATAAGATAAAGTTATTTGTAAGGTTTGTTGCTTTCGTTGAAAAGAGCCTATTGGTTATCTTCTAGTAATTATTTATATTTAATAATAAGGAAATTTTGACATTTAAGTAGAAATCCTGGGCTGAAAAAATGAAGAAATCTAGTGATCTTAATTTGGACTTAATGACTCAGATCTGAAATTTTAAATTTTAGTCTTTTTTTTTAGAATCTCACCGAAGACAAACTTCTATTATGGAGTCAGGATCTAAAAGTGATACACATTCGAAAGTTATCTCGCCTTTTAAGTGACCTGAATCAACAAAAAGCAATTGCCAAGCTTCAAAAAGACGGAAGTAGATTCAAAAAGGAAGCAAATAATAACGTATTGACAACATTTGCAGAAGAAAAGAATTTACCTCTTAACTATCTTGCAACTAAAAAGACAGAAGAAAAGAATAATTTATTTGGCAAAAATGCAGATAACCTGCCTTTAAGAAGAAAAACTGAAATAATCCGCAATGATGTGAAACCTTTGCAAATCAAGAAAGCTATAGTGAAGACAAAACTTCCAGAGCGGAAATCTAGTGCTGATACGGTACTTGTTGCACCAAAAGCTTCACAAGGAAAAGAGCGACGTATGAGCTTAGAATCTCCTAGAAATAACGTTAAGTTAAATTTCAAAAATTCCAAGAAATCTTTTCATCATTTTGACAATGACATTTCAAAAACCTTAGTTCAGACTCTAGTCCTTGCTGAAGAAAGAGGATGGAGTGAAGCCGTGGAAAATAAACCTGGTGAGAAACAGGATGTGAAGATAGTTCCTGCACCAGTGTTGTCTGAATCGTCTTTTATGGTCTGCCATCGTACTGCCAATTTCAGTGTTAAAAAGCAACAGGTAATGAATGCTATTATATAGCTAAGTGTTTTTTTTTTCTGTTTTGACTTCTTTTTTCCTATGATTAGTATTGACATAAGTTCACTTCAGCTCAATATTTTTAACCAATCAATGCCGGCTAATTTTGTTGAAAATTTGGCATTAGATTGGAAACCTTTTGGGAATTCTCAGTGTAGCAAAATTATAGAACAAAACTATAACAATGGGCATATAATTAGCAATCTAAAAATGTCTCCCTTTTTCTTCTAGCATGTTTCTTCTGAAGATCCACTGTTCTTGACCTTTACCGGTAATATCTTGATATCGAACAGTTTTTTTTTGGTAAAAAACTGGAAGTAAGGAGCGACCGACTCGGGTCAATAGTAACAGAAACTTTAAAAAACGGAATTTTGATAAAAATTGATGCATACAAAAATTGGTTTTTGGGCTGATTTCAAATGTGCAAAATTCATTAAATTTGCGGTTCTTCTGGGAAACTCCTATCACACAAAGCTGTCCTTGGTAAGCAGCTGTCGCGCACCTGAATACATATCCTCATGCCCTTTATGGGACCCAACAATTTAAATAAAATTAATCCCCAAATACCTGTACAATGTGACTGTGAAAAATTTGGATTATATATTATTACTGTATGTCCTCATCTTCTAGTAAAACATTAAAAAACAAAAAATCTCGTGTTTTTGGAACTAAATTAAAAAAACAAAACAGGTTTTTTCCAATGACAGAAGGAGAAACGTTGAAACTTAAAACGAACAGAAATTATTCAACCCTCTCCTCAATCTCTTTTTATCTACCTACTTGGTTATCTCTGGGGTTATCTACCCTCTCCTCAATCTCTCGCTGGTTGAAAATTTGGCATTAGATCAGAAGCCTTTTGGGGAATTCTCAGTGTAGCTAAAGTCTAAGCTATTTAGCTCCCAGCTGTTAAAATCTTTTAACTTGATATAAAATAAAATGATGGATGGATAAATCGGAATGGGGAACCGAAACCTTAAGTTCGTCAAAGGATTCGGTTCGAGTGAATTCCCGAATTTATGAAACGATTTGATTGTGTAATTCAGAAGTTGGGACAAAATGCTTATATTTTTTGATTGGAACGTCAACGCAGCTTATGTTTCATTAGGCTATATAGTTTGAAGCTATTAAAATCCTTGTAGTATCAGTTATAAAATTCAAACTTTGGGTTTTTCATTTTAGCCTGCTCTTGACAATTCTTAGATACTGAAAAACTGCGCTAAAAATTGGCAGATTTTGTACAACTGTAATCTGTATATAAGTAATGTTTTTCCCAAAGATTGACATGGGCACTGTGACTGAAAGTTAGAAATTGGACTAGGTATGAATTGCTGAACTGAATAACTAGTAACTGTTGTAACTGAAAACTAGTAAAAAACTATTAGTGCGCTCCATTTGAGACTTGTTTTTTTTAATGAGAAGCTCATGGTGCTCGGCCGGTAAAAACTTTGGGCCTGGTATGCCGTTAGTCATCCATTTATCTAGGTTTTGCCTTGGAGCTGTGTAAATTGAATTTACTTCAAGTTCTAAATTGATGTTTGATTTACGGTTAGTCAAGCGAGCATGGCTCCTCAAAATATCTTTAGGTAATTCCTATATAAACATTTGATATACATTCCTCAACCTTGTGAAGCACCCACGTCTCGGAGTGATGCTTGACCACTGTCATTATTGTGGCTTCCAATTTATTAATCTTAGTTTACAGACTTATCTTCCTATTCTATGAAACTTGTTTTAACTGAAAAATCAGCATGTACTTTGTCTAGTCTATATTTTAGGTCCTCCTGTATTCACCAGCTTTACTAATCCACTTGATCGATTTTCTTGTTATCTAACACCATTTCTTCACCTTCATTTATTCCTAGTCTAAGTGACTTAGTCTTCTCAACTTTAATTTTGAAGCAATTTTTGCGCCCTTAACTCTCAGAATCTTCAAAAATTTGTTCATTTCGCTAACAGTTTTGTCTAAGAGATTCATTTTATCTGTTTAGTGTAAGTATAGAAGAGTTTAACCTTTCCACTTTATAGCATGTTCTCATGTAGCCTTTGTCATTCTCTAGGGACAAGTCCATCAAAATATTTCATCCCAACATAGGACACAACTCTGCTGAACACCTGATTCCACACCGAACAAACTACTAATCTCACTTCCCACCTTAACCACAGCTGTATTATTGTCGTATAATATGTTTAGTATACTTATTTGGTATTCCCTATAAGAATAAGACCCATATAGGGGAGGAGGAAGATCTTATCCATTTTATGGGTACATGCCAAGAGTTAAGAAATTTGAGGAGGGAAGTGTTTTCAACAGATTTTGGAGGGGTGGATTGGTTTGAAAAATTTTTAAAAAGTAGAAATTTTGATGATTTTAGAAGGTTGGGTAAATTTGTAAGTGTGGGTATGGCACATAGAGAAACTTTTTTGATGAATTGTGAGCAATTTAATGTGTTTTTTTTTTTTTTTTGTTATTTTGCCAAGGCCCGAAAAGGCCTTTGTTGCAATAAATATCTATCTATCTATCTATCTATCTATAAGGATAAGACCTTCACTAAGATCAAAACCTATTTGAGAAACTCTGGATGGAAGTTTGCCTCACTCGCTGTTGTACCAGACCTAGCTAGCCCCTTCTGTGTTTTACATTTTTCGATCTTTAAAAACCCTTCTGCTGGAATGCTCTTTATTTTAGTTTAAGAAACCAAAAATTAGCTTGATTTATTCCGAGGGGTAAAACATGATTTTTTTTCCAGAAATCTAAAAATTGCCTGAAAGATTGTTATCTTTTTTCAGCTGAATAGTGCTTTGATAAATACTTTTACATTTTTTAAGGGAAATTAGTTTCTTTTTGACCCCCCCCCCAAAAAAAAACCCTTACGTTCCAGTATTATATCTTACTATATAACTATTTATTTAGTATTGTTTTCGTACCTAGTTTCACTTACCTGGGTAATGTTATTAGTATAGATGGTGGACACTTTGAAGATTTAAAAGTAGAACAGCCAAGACCCAGAGTGTTTTTCCCGAGTTGGAAATTTTCTGGAAGAATAGGAAGAAAAGTCTGCAAGCCAAGATTAAAATATTGGAGGTTACGGTAACGACAGTGTGCACTTCGAAAGCCAAAGGAAGATTTGTTAAATGTCTTCCACAAGAATTGTCCAAGGATAGTCTTAGGTCCCCTTTGACTGACCGTATGTCAAACAATAAGCTCCACGAAAAATGCGGAGTTATGTCACTTTTTAGGGCTATAATGCAAGAAAAATTAAGATAGCTTGGCAATGTTTTACAAATGAAGAATGACAGATAGCCAAAGATTGTGCTTTTTGGCCATATATCTGAGGCCAAACAAAAAGCAGGACCCTGAATGAGGTTAGAAGAGGTCATGGAGCTTTGAGTAGGTGGGATGGAGGAGGAGCGTTCGCAGCTTTGTTGGCCTCAGGCGGCTTGGTGACGTAGCCAATATTTAGCAGTAGTGATAGTAGGAAAAGTATCCTAATTGTCTAAATGTCTGTTGTCTGATAAGAAAGAAACTTCCATCCCCCCAAATATTGCTCTGAAGCAATCCCCCCCGTCCCCTAATTTTCAAGAAAAATTCCAATTTCGATATTCGTAGCATATTGTATAGTCGCAGTCATGGGATGCAAAGAATCCTATTTATATATATAGACGTATATGGAGGCTGTCAATACATTGACTCAGTATTTTGGCTTTATGTTCAATAAGGTGTCAAACAAGATCAGCGCAGAAAAAAAGAAAAAGAAATGAACATTAATGAATAATCAAAGCAGCAGAGACCTGAAAATAACAAAAAACTGCTATGAAAATTTAAGTGACGGAGAGTAATAGGAAAAAAATTTCCATGGGAGAATTTCCCATGAGAGAGAAATTTTTCTGGGGAAATTTTACACGGACGGGAGGGAAGCAATTCCCTCGTTGTCCCCTAATTTCCCAGAAAAATGTTAAATTTCGATATTCACAGCATATTGTATAGCCGCAGACATGGGATGTGTAAACGTGTATGCTGGCTGTGAATATATTGACTCAGTATTTTGGCTTCATGTATAAGGTGTTATAAGGTGTTGAATGAGATCAGCGCAGAGAAAAAAAGTATATAGAGTAAAGGAAGATTAGTGAATAATAAAATCAACGGAGAATTAAAAATAGCAAAAAAAACTGCTTTGAAATTTAAAGTGATTGAGAGCTAAAACGGATGAAAGCTAAATGAGAGAATACACGTTGATCTGCTTTTTATTGATTTTACCGCTTTTTGCTTTTGATTTTCTCTTTTATTAATTTTTGCTTTAACTTGATTTTACACCTTCTCTTAAATATCTTTATTTTTAATCCAGTTTATTTTTGGAGTCAGTGACGCCACGTTGAATATACAGGTGAAAAGATTCGAAATCTGTATATGATTAAAGGTTTTTCTCGTTTTTTAGTGTTTTTTTTTTAATTTCACGCATGCTAGTCAGCGCCAATATTCTCGCTTAAAGAATAGATAGAGCTTTTGAAGGGAACTAAAAGTGCTAACCCTCTCATATATGTAATAATTTCTGTTCGTTTTTTAATGTTGCTCTTTATTTTCAGTTGAAAAAAAATGTTTTTTTTAAATTTAATTTCTGATCATTTTTTAATAATGCTGGGAAATCTGGCGCCCCCTTCATGGAAATCTTCCTTCCTCCATGGAAAGATCCTCCCCCGTAACTCTTACATCGACCCCGACCCCCCACTAGAAAAAATTCCTCCTGAAAACACCTGTATACTTCCCAGTAACCAATACTATATGTAAACAATGGGCAAAGTTCATAACTTGCAGCCCTTCCCCTGAGAACTGTGGGGGATTAAGTCATCCTAAAAGACATATTTATTAGATTTTGGACTATGCTTAACAAGATGGCTATCTCAAAATTTTAATTGAGTGACTTCGGGAAAAAATGAGCTTGGGAGGGGGCAAGTTGCCCTCCAATTTTTTGGTCACTTAAAAAGGGCACTAGAACTTTTAATTTCCGTTCAAATGAGCCCTCTTACGATATTCTAGGACTACTGGATCGATACAATCACCCCTGGGGAAATAAAAAAAACAAACAAACAAACAAATAAACACGCATCCGTGATCTTTCTTTTGACAAAAAATACAAAATTCCACATTTTTGCAGATAGGAGCTTGAAATTTTTACAGTAAAGTTCTCTGAAACGTTGAATGCGTTCTAGTAATTTTCATTAAAGTTCCATGACTTTTAGGGGGTGTTTCCCCCTTGTTTCGAAAATAAGTCAAATATTCTCAGGTACATAACTTTTAATGGGTATAACTAAACTTGATGAAACTTATATATTTGAATCGGCATACAAATTTTATTCTTCTGATGTATCTATTGATATCAAAATTCCGTTTTTTCAGAGTTTCCGTTACTAGTGAGCCGCGTCGCTCCTTACTTACAGTTCGTTACCATGAACTGTTTGATAACAGGTCGAAAATTTTCAACTTAGTCAAGATGCAGTGTGAGAGTGGGTTCCTTGTGAATATCATGGTTTAGATTTCTTTTTCATCTCCATCTTATTTGTTGTGTCTATTTTTTCATGTCCTTTATTATTTAAATAAGCCATTACACGCAAGTCCTTTGACCTTCTAGTAATGGCCATCTTTATGTAATTGATTTTTATCTATGAATTGGTAAATATAAAGAAATCAATAAATCAATCTTATTTTTTTTATTTATTCTTAACATTTTTAATTTCAGGTTTTCGATGGGGACTATAAAATTTCTTAGCCTCTTCAGTCCGTTCAAGTTAAGAATCTCGTCAATAGTGACAAATACTATGTGTAACCAATGGGCGAATTGCATAAATTTCTGTCCTTGCCCTAAGGGCTGTGTGTGTGGGGGGGGGGGGGTTGACGTCCGCAGAGACATACTTACTGTACCTTTTAACTATGCTGAACAAAATGGTTATTTCAAAATTCTGACCGAATGTGTTTGGAGAATCGATGGGTGTGGGAGAGGGACTGGTTGCCATCCTATTACTTTTTACTCTTAAAATGGGCACTAGAACTTTCAATTTTCCATAAAATGAGCTCCTTCCAAAGTTTTTGCGACAACTCCTTTTATTCGAAGTATCTTGGCGAAAAATCACATAATGAAAATAGATAAATAATACATTACGCCCACATCGCTCTTTACCTAAACAGCGCTATTGCGCTGTCTGTGATTGATGAAAATAAAAGTCTCAATCAATCAATATTATATCTTGATTTATTCTGGACATTTTCAATTTCAGGTTATTGACGGGGATTATGAAATCCCTGAACCTGTTCCGTCCATTCAAGTAAAGAATCTGGTCGATAGTAGCTCAACCCAGTCAGTTGTTAGTTCAAGTGCTAGTGGGACCTTTTACATGCCTGTGATAGTGAATACGGAATCTGGACCGTCCCTTGTTGAGCCGTCTTTGAAAAATAATATTAAAGAAGAGAATCAAAATGATGAATCTGTGTATGTTACTCTTTCAGAAGAAGATGAAGAAGATAGAGTAAGTCAATGTACAATTTCTTTCCAACTTGACATAGGATTGAACGGTTATCAAAAGAGCTCTTTTAATTTTGATTGAGCGTACAAACTGTTAATACCCTAAAAAAGATACGAATATGATATTACCACCAAAAATTGAAGTTATTTTAGATTCAAAGTTAAAATTTGTTTTGTGTCTTCAAAAAGTCTTGCTTAAATTCGGCGTTCTGTTTCTATAGATTATAATTTTCCTTTTTCCTATTTTTTTTTTTTAGTTATATCGAAAGTATCAATCATATATCAAAGGTTTGACGTTAAAAAAAGAAGTATTTAACTCATCTTATAGCTTTGAAAAATTTAATTAAAAATCGAATCTTAGAGATTTATGTGAACTCTACCACTTAAATTTTCATTTAAATATCACTTTAACTTCCTGACACCTTTTGATTTCGGGGATCTTGGGAACTACAATTTGGAATATGCAAAGTAGCCTTACATTAGCCTTTACCGAACCCGAGGTGGGTGGGGGGGAGTTATCCACCCTCCGATCACTCTGAATTTTAAAAAGGACACTAGAACTTATGATTACAAATCCAATGAGCCCCCTTCGAAGTTTAGACGATCACCATTTCTATATGTCCTTATATGCTCCCAGGGCGTAGCATATTTACATATTTGCAAAGTGGCCTTATGTGTTGAATCTCTACATAGTGAAGAAGTGAAGTAAAAACCAATTTTGTTATAAAGTAGATGACTCGTTTCATTGTTTTATTCGAATTACTTACTCCTTATGATTCGAGTAACTAGTCAGTTACTTTGACTTACTAGTTTAGTCACTTTAGTTACTTACTTATGTATTTACTGGCTCCTCCTTTGACTGGTGAGCAACAATAAAAAAAAGCCAAGAGTGCGGTATCCGGATTGACAGTTTGCCGCCCTGCAAAAAGTGGGGTAGCAAAGTAGCAATGCTAGTTGGTAGTTTTCAAATTTGTCGGCAGATTTTGTCTGAAAATACCCTTTTTACTTTTTACATATGAATATAATTTTTTGCTCCAAATGAAGCTGTCAAAACATAAGTTGTGCTCTTCCATGCAAAAAGTGGGGTAGCAAAGTAGCAATGCTACTTGGCAGTTTAAGAATTATTCGGCTGATTTTGTCTGAAAATACCATTTTTACATATAAAAATATTTTTTTGCTCAAAGAAAAGTAGTCAAAACACAAGTTGTGCTCACTTTGTATTGGCGGCACTGATCTCTGTTTTATGTCCGTTCGGCTAGTTTGTATTTCTTAGTGAATGCCCTACTACTGTGTTAATTTGATTGTGCACAATATGTACATATTTGACCTAACGGGGTTTATTCTTCACACCAAGTGTATCTTATGTATCTTTTACCGTAAATGTCTGAAATACCTTTTTTTTTCTCCTTGAATTTAGTCAGCATTGACAGACAACTTTTTCAGTTTTATGCAAGGTATGATGGTGAAAGGTTAGGTTGGATTAGGTTTTTAACCCGTTTCTAATATTTGTAACCTAATTTAACCTAATCTAAATTTTACCATCAAAGCTTTCGCAAGACAAAAAGCTGATTTACAAAGGTAATTGAATCCAAGCAGAGAAAGAGGAATTTCGGACATTCACCGGTGGATATCGACATAAACCAGATTTCGAACATTCACAGTAACATATCAGCAAATAAAGAATGTATAATCTTGGCTGTTCTGGCTGCACTTGAGTGTTCTGGCTGCACTTGAGTGTAATCTGGGGTGTCCTGGGCTGCACTTGAAGAAAAATGCTTGTCCTTGGCTACAATTCAACGTTCACTACAGTTTATGAGCGCATATGTCTAAGAAATGCTATCAAAAATAATTTGTATCTATCGGTAACACTTTGCTTGCTTGCCCCATAATCCGGATGACCCGCATGTGTCGTTCGGCCTAGGAGCTGTAGCTTCAAATGCCATGATGTAAAGGCTTTGAGAGCATGTACCTAAAATTCTAAAAGCAAAAAAAAAAAGATGTAAGAAGGTCTATCTTAAAGAAATACCTATTTAATAACGGGAAGAGTCTATCCATGGTTAAACGGATTTAATTTTCACAGATAGAAGCCTTCCCCACCCTCCGCGTGCAGGCATGGCTAAAATAAAAGAAAATTTGTTTGAAATTAATAGTATTTTTGCAAAATAATCCTTTTGTTAGCTTTTGCTGCTGCAATTCTCTTTGGTTTTATATCTAAACTAGTCCCCTCGTTATTTTGTAAAACCTTATTACCCTCATTAGCTATTGGTTCACTTTTAAGAGGTATTTTCTGAATTAAGCCAATTTTTAAATTATCTGGATCCGTATTTATTGAAAGATGTTAATAAAAAAAGTGTTAATATTACCTGGCCTCTATACTACTAAATTCTTTGGACCTACAGGTCCTTACATCGGATACAGGTCCATAGGACCAGTATCGAGGGTGACAGGGGTATAATTTGTTTTTGAGACTATGCGTGCGTTGAGTTTTTCCTGTATTACCGGTCGTGACTGACATGGAAATAAACCAAGGAAATGGCTGATATTTTGATTTAGCAATAGTTGTAGTGCCTAATTGGAAACTTGGATATTAAATCTTTCACGTTTATATTTCTACTTTGAGAAAAAGATAAGCAGCAATTTTACTCTGCTTGAATGAAAAACTATCCCTCCCCCTTCTAAAAACAACGATCTATAATTATTTCTTATATATTTGAAATATTTTCGATATAACACCTTTAAATTAGATGTTGTTTTCTTAGACCACGCTGCCGTTCTAAGACGAACAAATAAACTTTCAAATGGGGATAAATCTATTTATTTAGACAGTGAAAAAACAGGTACAAAAGTCCAGATATTTCGGTCACATATACAGCGACCGCCTTCAGTAGAAATACTAAAATAATAAAATTGAAACTAGCATAGTTATATACAACAAAATAAATAACTTTTCGGGTCATTCACAAAAAGGTGTTATGTCGAAAATACGTCATACCTATGGGGAAATGAGACCAACCCAGTAAACATCTATAAACTCAACATTTGGCTTGCAATTAGAAGACACGGAAGGCTTTGCCACTTTCATTGGAAATTTGTTTTACATTTCGGCAAGATTAAAGAAGAAATTTTACATCAAGAACTTTGAATGAACTTTGTCAATGAACTCTCTCTGAAAATAATCTAGTGAATAATCCGGAAGTTCATTATTTTGTCTCTTACCGGTCATTTTCCTCTCTTACCGGTCGCGGCTGACATGGAAATAAACTAAGGAAATAGCTGTTATTTTGAACAATTAGTAAAATTAATAGGCATAGTTGATGGTTTACGGGGAGAATAGAAACGAAAAATGGTAAAGGGAAATATGAGTTGGGAAAGATTTAAATAATTAAGATTATTTTCTTCAGAGGCAGGAGCTGAATAATACTTATAGTAATAAATCATTACAGAGGTGAACGCTCATTACGGAGTAAACATACTCATTACCTGAGGCGAACATAGCATCGTAAACTCCTCCATACCATCCTCATTTGTGCTTAACTCCACTCTTTAGTTTCTCCAAGAATTTCAAATTTCCAGAACATACTAAGTTCAAATTTCCCTTAAAACCATTTCTATTACCCCCTCCTGACCCCATTCAGGAACAATCTACTTTTGTTTGGCCCAGAAAAATTATCAAAAGCGGGATTTTCTACTGTCTATTATCTTTTATCCGTTAGACGTGACCCTTAAGAAAATGATGTTTTTAGAGTAGCGGCTTAGGAAGATTTTGAAGGAAAAAAGAAAAGGGTTAAAAGCAAGAAAAAGAAAAATGTAAATTGTCTTCCAATGCGTTATCAATGTAGATGTAGATGTAATTTTAAGATAAACCTGTGCCTTATCTTAAAAGTAGGAAGATGAATATAACAGGGAACGTTTGAATTTTCATTTGAAAAAGACTCATATAATGGAAAAATGTCGATAAAAAAAAGAATGGTCATTATTAAGAGAAATTAAATATGAGTAGTAAATAGCAGTAAAAAGTGCTATCCGTAACTCTATTTTTTTTTCTTTATTAAAATATTGTAATTTCTACTTTCTCTTTTCTTTACCTTGTGCGTCAATAAATGGAAGTACTAATGACAAGTTAGATAATGGCAACTACACGTCGAATGAGTGGAGGAGATGGGGACAATTCGAAAAACAGGAGATTTTTACGAAAAATGTGAGAAAATATATGGAGTTTAATTTGATGTCAATGCCATACTTGATCTGTGTGCCTGTCTAATTTTTAATACAAAATATTGGCATTAGTTATACAACCTTTACACATGTGAAAAACAGAAAGTTAAAAATTGGCGTAGAAATATATTGTTTTCCTGTTTTTACCCCCCCCCCCTTCCCCTCAGTTTTTATTTTTATATACCATTAAGACTAAAAACTATGTTTATCTATGGTTACTGATTTTCATTTTGATCTTAAAAGCAAAATGTTTTATTTCAGCTACAAAGAGAGCTAAATTTAGCTGAAAGATGTGTGGATGATGGCTATGAAATCCCTGATGCCCGGCAAATGGATGACAGTCTTACTTCATCTACAGTTGACGACATTAAACTTGAGCCGCCTGCAGCTTTTTGCGCAAGTAGCTTAGTACCAGTTTTGCCTCCAAGAGGGGAAGTTGTGCCGCCACCGCGTCCTCTACCTCTGTCTCCTAAACAAGTTAGTAATCAGTCTGTTTTTAGCTGAATATTTTATACAAATATACTGTTAGGCTGTGTGGTTTCAGATGGTGATAGTTACAAAAAAGGGTATCGGTTAAAAAAGAAGAAGAAAGAGTTGGGTAGTTCAAACTTAAACTGGGTTAGAAAGAAGCTTCTTTTATTGATTTGTTCCACTATATGTCTGTACATCACATTTTTAAAAGGTAAATTTTGGATGGTTTCTGGGAATATCTGCATCTTTTGCAAATGAAGATGTTAAAAGTAGAATAGCCTAGGCCCAGGGTAGTTTTCACAGCTGAAAATTCTTTGGAAGAATAGTAACATAATTTTGCGAACTAAGATTAGAATATTGGAAGCTGTAGTAATGACTGTGGTCAAGTATGGTCAACCTTCCTAAGACCATAGGCGGGCGTGCCTCGTTTGCCTCTCATTCCAGGCTGTCTAATGTTCCTATGTCAATTTTAAATTCTTGGTCAACCTGCCTGAGAACTCTAGGCAGGCGTGCCTTTCCAAATACTAACACACAAGTACTTGTCCAATAAGAGAGTCATACTTACTCCCACCATTTACCCATGTTATTTAAACATTTTGCCTCTCAATTACTCGGACTATCTATCTGTCTTGGCTTTTTTCTACAATTAGCCATCTCTTGATGCCTACTGCAAAATAATCCCTCCCTATAAAAATATCCTCTGGACGATTCAGTTTTAGTAAAAATTTACCCCGGACAATTATCAAATGGGAAATAAAAAAGTCGTGAAGCTTTGTTGTTCTCCTGAAAATCTAAAATTATGGAGATACAACCTTTTGATACCTGACTGACAACACACACAACCAGTGACATAATTTTGTCAAAAGCCGTGGGAGGGGGGGGGGGATTGGAGCCAATTTTCCCAAATCAAGTAATAATGACAGTTGAAATTAAAAAGGAGTCATATATTACGAAAAAGGCAAAGATATCCTAAAGAAAACTGACCTGTTTCTCTGGATACTTGAATTATGCAGGCTTATCATAATTTTGAGAAGGTTTTTGCAGAAACTAAGTTTCAGCTGGAGGGGGGGGGGCAGTTGCCCCCGACCAACAAGGAAAATAAAAGTTCTAATTTGTGACTGAGTGACCCCTTTTGAGTTTTCCACAAACTTTTTTGTATATGATTTGGTTGGAGCAACAAAAGTTCAAATCCTTCATTGAAATGAATGGTAAGTAAATAACGATCCTTATCAATAACGAAACTATAAGAGCCTAACTATTGATAACATTAAATCAAAGAATCAGCTTTTTGTGGTGACCCTAAATATTTATTTTGTTTATTAGTAATTAGTGCAGTTATTAGTACACAAGAAAGTTTGTATAAATATAGAAAACACAAGGAAAACAACTTAGTAAGGGCAATTTCGGGAGAAATATGCCGTCAAGTTTTGCTTGCATTGCAAGAGTAGCCTACCCATGAGCTGATATAGGAAGCCACTATTGTCAGAAATGTTTCCCCTCAATGGAATGCTGAAAATTTCTGTGTTTTCCCCCTTAACGGATACGTTTTTGTGTTTTATTATATTTGTTTTCCAGAGGTAATTGCGTCTACCTCGCTGTTAGTTTGTGAAATATTTAATTTTTTACTGTTACAATTCGTAAATGTGTCAAATACATTGGTTTTTGCTATCATAATCGAAGTTAAAAATATTGACTTAAATTTTTATCTGATTTTCTTAATATTAGTTTTAATGTTTTACTTAGAAGAAACTACTTTGATAATGCGTTACTTTTTATAAACACCGAGTGTAAAGGCGTTAAATATTTTGGTGTTTCATAACCAAGTTCAAAAACTGTCGAAATTAACTGAAAATAAGGAGCAACATTAAAACTTAAAACGAACAGAAAATATTACGTCTATGAGGGGGGTTCCCCTCTCCTCAACACTTCGCTCTTCACACTACAGGTTTTCGGCACTTTAAAAAGTTACTTATTTTTCTAATTAAACGACCCTTTAACGACCGTTTAAAAAACGAGTAGTCGTTTTTGAAGAATTCGAACAAAATTTAAACTTTAGCGTAAAGAGCAAGGTGTTGAGGAGGGGAAACCAACCTCATATACATAATAGTTTCTGTTCGTTTTAAGTTTTAATGTTGGTCCTTACTTTCAGCTGAAAAAAAACTCGTTTTTTTGTTTAATTTCTGATAGTTTTTTAAATAACGCTAGGATATCTGGCTCCACCTCCACGGACAGATCCCCCTCTCCATAGAAATATCGTCTGGGCAATTCAATTCTGGTGAAAATTTACCCCGGACAATAACTCTTAAGATCTCCATGCGTAAAATTGAATCGTAAAGAGAAAACAAGACAACGAAATTTTGTATAGGAATTTTGGCAAATTCACCAAGTGTAAAATTTCCCCTGAAAATTTCATCCCCTGGAAACTTCCCTCTCCATTGAAAATTCTCCGAGCAGAAAATTTGTCCTCCCTTCCCACCCGAAAAATATATGCATACTTCCCAATAAAAAATAAAACAATGGGCAAATTTTATAACTTAAAAACCTTTCCCAGGGGCTTTATGGGGTCATTTTATATCCAAAGACATAATTATTGGGCCTTTCAACTATGCTGCACAAAAAAGCTATCTCAAAATTTTGATCCGACGATTTTGGGAGAAAATTGGCGTGGGAGGGGCCTAGTTGCCCTCCAATTTTTTGGTGACTTAAAAAGGCACGAGAACTAGAATGAAAAATCTCCCGACGTTCTAGGCCCACTGGGTCGATATGAACACCCCTGAAAAAAAAATAAATAAAAACGCATCCGTGATCTTTCTTCTGACAAAAATTACAAAATTTCACATTTTTGCAGATATGAGCTTGGAACCTTTACAGCAGTGTTCTTTGATACGCTGAATCTGATGATGTGTTTTTCATTAAAATTCTATGCATTCTATAGGGTCTTTCCCCCTTTTTTCGAAAATTAGACAAATTTACTCAGGCTCGTAGCTTTTGATGGGTAACATTAAACTTAATAAAACTTATATATTTGGAATCAGCATAATAAGACCATTCTTTTGATATGTCTATTGGTATCAAAATTTCGTTTTTTAGAGTTTCAGTAACTATTGAGTCGGGTCGCTCCTTACTTACAGTTCTTTACAACGATATGTTTGATTATCCATCAAAATCCAACTTGAGATTATTGAAATATTAATAGTTGTTTCTGGGCTACCATAAGTATTGTATTCATAAAACTACAGTTTCATGAAGTGTAATTAAACAAATAGAAAAGGTTTTTCAACTGAAGTAAGGAGCAAGTTTAAAACTTAAAATACATAAAAACTACTCGGTATATAAAGGAGACTGCCCCCTTCTCAACACTTTGTTCATTAAACAAAAGTTATTTAGTTTTTTGAAAAATTTGTTTTTCTAATTGCATATTTTCTTACAAACTTGGAAAAAAGCCAAACTTCACAGTAAAGAGTTGAGAGCTAAGGAGCAGAAAGCTTCCTTCATGCACAGAATATTCTGTTCAAATAGGTTCCAGATCTGTTCCTTGCTTTCAGTTGAAAAGCTCTTTTTTTATTTAATTTGTGATTATTTTAGAAATCATACCCAGGCCTAACCAAGATATAATTTGAGGTACCGGTCCCTTTGTCCCCGGTTAATTGCTTTTAAAATATGTAAATCAGCAATTGTACGTTAATTAGTGCCGCCCTACGTTTAATTTTGCAATTTCAATTTTTGATAAAATTTGAATATACTTAAACAATTGGCAAGGAATAGTAATTTTGGTGAAAAGTCCTTGTTCATATTACTAGTAAAGAATTTCGGTTGGATGAAAAGGAGTATTATTGTTTGTATGCATGGAAATTCTGTGAAACTTTTGATCTTCTACATAACTGAAGCCATCACAACCTCTACAATAGGATTTTCTTATCGATAAATCCATTACATACATTTGTTTGTACATTGAAGTACTTCATATAAATAGAAAAAGAAAAATATCACCACTTAAAATTGCTGAAAACTAGATTCCTACTGCTTAGAAAATTCAGCAGTATTTACCACCCCAAAGAAATTTCCTGGCGGGGCTGATGATAACCTGCCTTGGCTTTTCCACTTATTAATTAAAAAAAACTCTGAAAAAATCAGAAAGCGCTTTACTGAAAACCAATTTTGTGACAAATATTTTCTTTTGTACTTATCTCTGAAAATAAACATTAAAATTATAGTAACATTTTGAACTGATGAGCTTTCAGCAATTAATATCATTATACATCAAATATTCAGCTTAATTTATTAGCTCTTTTTAAAGTTGTTAAAGACGAATATAGTTTCCCTACAAACAAGTGATTGGATACTGCCTCCTTTCCTAACTGTAAATAAAAATCAAAAGCTTACTGCGTCATCGGCGCTTAACTAAAAACGGATTATATTACAAATAATTTATTGTCCAGTTCTTACAGCATTGAAAATAAAAATACATTTACAGCGAAATAAAATCTTGAAATGATGGATCTTTCAACATTTATTATCGTTATACATCAAATATTCAATTTGATATTGTTAATACTTTCTAAGAGTGTTCAAGACTGGTAAAGCGCCAATGACACAGTAGGTTTTAGGCTTTTACAGTGAGAGAAGGAGGTCATAACCAAACTCCTGCTTATGGGGATTTATGATCCTCTCAGGCTTGATTTGTAAATCCAACTTAAGTTTCAATCGTTTTAAGATTTATTTATTAATTCACATTAATATCTAATGTGTTTTTGTTTGCATTGATTGTTCATTTAATTTCTATTCGTTATAAGTTTCATTTGTACTTCAATAGGAAAGTATTTTGTTTGTCTTAAGCTTGATTTTCATATTCAATCTAAGCATTACTCGCTTTAAGATCTGTTTATTCATTTATATTATTACTTGTTGTATGTTTTTGCTATGATTGTTTATTTAATTTCTGTTTGTTTTGGGTTTCATTTATTCTTTAAAAGTAATTTCTGGTCGTTTTTAGTTTGAATTTCAAAAGGTATTTGTATCTGCTGAGCTTAAGTTTAAAATTGCCTTTACTTTTCTTTGAAAAACCGATTTTATTGGAATTTTTTTAAAATTAATTTTTGTTTGTTTTTGATTGCAAAAATTTTAAGTTTTTAAAATTTCTTATTTCAGAATCAAACTTAAAAAACAATCAAATATTTTTCAAAGTATCAAAACTAATATGTAACAATATCAAAGTGAAAAAATGGGTTTGTGTAACCTCGGAGTTTTTATTATCTGATGTTTGAACTATTTTTCACAAAATTGCTATCTCAAAATTTTTATCGGATGGGTTTGGGGAAAAAGGGCGTGGGGGGGGGACTAGATTAAGCTTCGGTCTCTTTTGACTCTTCAAAAGTGAACTAGAACTTTCTATTTTTAATCAAATGAGCACTCTCTGAAGTTTATACGAGTATCCCTTCTATAAAAACCATATACATCCCCAGAGTATAACTTACAACACCTGTCCCTCGGCCCTGGGGGGTTGTGTCGACCCTGGATTTTTAATATCTGATGGTTGAACTATTTAACAAAATGGTCACCTGAAATTTTATCGGATGGGTTTATCCATCCGATACGCCCAAAAGCATGGAGGGTGGGAGGGGCTAGTTGCCCTCCGATCTTTTCACTCTGAAAAAATGAACTACAACTTTTAATTTCCATTCAAATGAACCCTCTCTGAAGTTTATGCGAGTACACCTTCCATAAGAAACATATATGCCCCCAGAGCAATGCTTACAACGTCTGCCGTGGCCCTGGGGGGGGGAGGGCTGTCGAAACAGGAGTTTTTCTTACCCGACCTTTGAACTATTTTTAACGAAATTACCGTACGTAAAGGAGTTTTTGTTATATGATCTTTGAATTACTTTTAACAAAATGACTACCTTAAATTTTTTATCAGATGTATTTGGGGGAAAGGGTTTCGGGGGCCAGTTGCCCTCTGATCACTTTTGACTCTTAAAAAGGGCTGGATTTCAATATCCAATCAAATGAGCCCTCCGAAGTTTATACGGGCATCCCTTTCATACGAACAATATATGCCCAGGGCATAAATTACAACGCCTGCCCCCGGGCCCTGGGGGGCTGTGACGACACCTGAGTTTTTGTTATCTGACTTTTGAGCAATTTTTAACTTAATGCCTATCTCAAAATTTTTATTGGATACATTTGGGAAAAAGGGGCGTGGGACGGGGGCTAGTTGTCCTCCAATCTCTTTTGACTCGAAAAAACTTAACTAGAACTTTCAATTTCCAATCAAATGAGCCCTATCTGAGTTTTTTTACGAGCATCTCTTCAATGAGAACCATATATTCCCCAAGGGCATAACTTACAACACCAGCCCTCGGAGGTTGTGTTGACCCCTGAGTTTTCGTTCTATGGTCTTTGAACTATTTCAAAAAAAGATATATCAAAGTTATTATCGGATGGGCTTTAGGAAAAAAGGGCGTGGAGGGGGGGGGGGCTAGGTGCCCTCAAATCTCCTTTGACTCTTAAAAAGTGAACTACAACTTTCAATTTCCAATCAAATGATACCTCTTTAAAGTTAATACGAGCATCCTTTTCATAAGACCCCTATATGCGCCCAGGGCATAACTTATAATGCCTGCCTTCGGGCCCTGGTGGGGTGTATCAACAGCCGGAATTTTTGTTATATCATCTTTGAACTATATTTAACAGAATAGCCATCTTAACATTTTTATTGGATGCATTTGGGAAAATAGGGTTTAGGAGGGGGGGGAGCCGGTTACCCTCCAATATCTTATGACGCTTAAAAAGTGAACTAGAACTTTCAATTTCCAATCAAATGAGCCCTCTGAAGCTAATACAACAATGTTGTCTATAAAAAACCTTATATGCCCCCAGGGCATAACTTACAACCCTTGTCCTGAGGGCTGTGGGGAATTTGTCATCCTCAAAAACCTAATTTCCAGAACTTAAAACTACGTTTAATAAAATGGCTGTCTCAAAATTTTCATTGAATGTGTTTGGGGAAAAGGTGGGTGTGAGAGGGGGTTAGTTGCCCTCAAATCACTTTCGACTATTAAAAAGGGCACTAGCCCTTTGAATTTCCAATCGATTGAGCATTTTTTGAAGTTTCTACAACACCGCCTTCTATAAAAACCTTCTATGCCCCCAGGATATAACTTAAAACCCTTGCCTTGAGGGTTGTGGGGGAATGTCCTCCTCAAAAACATATATTCTATCTGAAAATCAACTACGCTGAACAAAATGGCTGTCTCAAAATTTTAATTGGATGTGTTTGGGGAATGATGGGCGTGGGGGGGGGGCTAGTTGCATTCCAATCACTTTCGAATATTAAAAAGGGCACTAGCCCTTTGAATTTCCAATCGAATGAGCCTTTTTAGAAGTTTCTACAACAACGCCTTCTATAAAAACCTTGTATGCCCCCAGGGGATAACTTAAAACCCTTGCCCCAAAGGTTATAGGGGAGTGTCCTCCTCAAAAACATATTTTCGATATGGAAATCAACTACGCTGATCGAAAGGGCTATCTCAAAATTTTGATTCGATGTGTTTGGGGTAATGATGGGCAGGGGGCTAGTTGCCCTCCAATCACTTTCGACTATTAAAAAGGGCACTAGCCCTTTGAATTTTTTAATCGAATGAGCCTTTTTTGAAGTTTCTACAACAACGCCTTCTATAAAAACCTTATATGCCCACAGGGCATAACTTAAAACCCTTGCCCTGAGGGTTGTGGGGGATTGTCCTCCTCAAAAACATATTTTCTATGTGGAAATCAACTACGCTCAACAAAATGCCTATCTAAAAATATTGAATAGAGGTGTCGGGGGAAATGATGGGCATGGGGGGGAGTTAGTTGCCCGCCTATAACTTTTGACTATTAAAAAGGGCACTATCCCTTTGAGTTTCCAGTCGAATGAGACTTTTTTGAAGTTTTTACGACAACGCCTTCTGTAAAAACCTTATATGCCCCCAGGGCATAACTTAAAACCCTTGCCCGAAGGGTTGTGGGGGAGTGTCCTCCTTAAAAACATATTTTCTATCTGGACATAAACTATGCTGAACAAAATGACATTATCAGAGCTTTAACTGGTGGTGCTGAGCGGAATGATGGCCATGGGGGGGGGGGCTAGTTTCAGGCCAATCACTTTCGACTATTAAAAAGGGCACTAGCCCTTTGAATTTCCAATTGAATGAGCCTGTTTTGAAGTTTCTACGACAACGTCTTCTTTAAAAACCTTATACACCCCAGGGCATAACTTAAAACTCTTGCCCCAAGGGTTGTGGGGGAGTGTCCTAGCTGCCCTCCAATCGGGCGTGGGGGGGCTAGTTGCACTTTAATTTCCAATTGAATGAGCCTGTTTTGAAGTTTCTACGACAACACCTTCTATGAAAACCTTATATGCCCCCAGGGCATAACTTAAAACCCTTGCCCCAAGGGTTGTGGGGGAGTGTCCTCCAAGGGCGGATCCAGGATTTTTTTTCGGGGGGGGGGGGGTTACTAATGTTGACTCAGTTTTCGACTAATTTTACTGATTTTTACCTAGGTTTTTACTAATTTTCGACTTATTTTCGACTCGGTCAAAAATTTCGTCGGGGGGGGGGGGTTCAAATAACCCCCCTGGATACGGCCTTGGGGTCCTCCTCAAAAATATATTTTCTATCTGGAAATCAACTACGCTGAACAAAATGGCTATCTCAAAATTTTGATTGGATTTGTTTGGGGTAATGATGGGCGGGGGGCTAGTTGCCCTCCAATCACTTTCGACTATTAAAAAGGGCTTTAGCCCTTTGAATTTCTAACGAATGAGCTTTTTCTGAAGTTTCTACAACAACGCTTTCTATAAAAACCTTATATGCCCACAGGGCATAACATAAAACCCTTGCCATTAGGGTTGTGTGGGTTTGTCCTCATCAAAAACATATTTTCTCTTTGAAAATCAACTACGCTGAACAAAAGGGCTATCTAAAAACGTTGATTGGATGTGTTTGGTGGAATGATGGGCTCGGGGAGGGGGGGTTAGTCGCCCTCCAATCACTTTCGACTATTAAAAAGGGCACTAGCCCTTTGAGTTTCCAGTCGAATTAGCCTTTTTTTAAGTTTCTACGACAACTCCTTCTATAAAAACTTTATATGCCCCCAGGGCATAACTTAAAACCCTTGCTCTGAGGGTTGTGGGGGAGTGTCCTCCTCAAAAACATATTTTCTGTGTGGGAATCAACTACGCTGAAAAAAATGGCCATCTCAAAATTTTGATTGGATATGTTGAGGGGAATGATGGGCGTGGGGGGGGGCTAGATGCCCTCCAATCACTTTCTACTATTAAAAAGGGCACTAGCCCTTTGAATTTCCAATTGAATAAGCCTGTTTTGAAGTTTCTACGACAACGCCTTCTATAAAAACTTATATGCCCCCAGGGCATAACTTTAAACTCTTGCCCTGAGGGTTGTGGGGGAGTGTCCTACTAAAAAATATATTTCCTATCTGGAAATCAACTACGCTGAACAAAATGGCTATCTCAAAATTTTGATTGGACGTGTTTGGGGGAATGATGGGTGTGGGGGGGGGGGGGGGCTAGTTGCCCTCCAATGATTTTCGACTATTAAAAAGGCCACTAGAAATCTCCATTTCCAATCGAATGAGCCCCCTTTGAAGTTTCTACGACGACCCCTTCCGTATGAAGTGCCTCTGAAAAAAATAAAATAATAATAAAACATTGGAGCCGTGTGGCCTTTACTAGGGCGTGGGGGGGGGGGAGCTAGTTGCCCTCTAATCACTTTCGACTATTAAAAACGGCACTAGCTCTTTGAATTTCCGATCAAATGAGCCTGTTTTGAAGTTTCTACAACAATGTCTTCTGTAAACACCTTATATGCCCCCAGGGCATAACTTAAAACCACCCTTGTCCTGAGGGTTGTGGGGGAGTGTCTCCCTCAAAAATATATCTTCTATGTAGAAACCCACTACACTGAACAAATTGGCTATCTCACAATTTGATTGGCTGTGTTTGGGGGACTGAGGGGCGGGAGGGGGGGGCGTGTTGCACTCCAATCATTTTCGACTATTAAAAACGGCCCTAGCCCTTTAATTTCCAATAGAATGAGCCTGTTTTGGAGTTTCTACGACAACACCTTCTATAAAAACCTTACATTCCCCCAGGGCATAACTTAAAACCCTTGCCCTGAGGGTCGTGGGGGAGTATCCTCCTTAAAAATATATTTTCTATCTGGAAATCAACTACGCTGAACAAAATGGCTATCTCAGAATTTTGATTGGATGTGTTTGGGGAAATGATGGGCGTGGGGGACTAGTTGCACTCCAATCACTTTCGAGTATTAAAAAGGGCACTAGCCCTTCAATTCCCAATCGAATGAGCCTGTTTTGAAGTTTCTACGACAACGCCTTCTCTAAAAACCTTATATGCCCCCAGGGCATAACTTAAAACCCTTGCCCTGAGGGTTGTGGGGGAGTGTCCTCCTCAAAAATATATTTTCTATGTGGAAATCAACTACGCTGAACAAAATGGCTATCGCAAAATTTTGATTGGATGTGTTTGGGGGAATGATGGGCGTGGGGGGGGGGCCAGTTGAACTCCAATCACTTTCGACTATTAAAAAGGGCACTAGCTTTTTGAATTTCCCAACGAACGAGCCTGTTTTGAAGTTTCTACAACAACAACTTACTCACAAACCTTATATGCCTCCTGGCAAGAAATTAACCACATTCCTCCGAGGGTGGTTTGGGAGTGTCCTAATCAAAAATATATTTTATAGCTGCAAAACAGCGGTAATGAACGACCCAGTACCATCAAAATTTTGATGGGCTGTATTGTGGGGAATGATGGGCGTGGGGGGGGGGGCTAGTTGCACTCCAATCACTTTTGACTATTAAAAATGGCACTAGCCCTTCAATTTCAAATCGAATGAGCCTGTTTTGAAGTTTCTACGACAACGCCTTCTCTAAAAACCTTATATTCCCCCAGGGCATAACTTAAAATCCTTCCCCTTTGGGTTGTGGGGGAGTTTCCTCCTCAAAAATACAATTTCTATCTGGAAATCAACTACGCTGAACAAAATGGCTATCTCAAAATTTTGATTGGATGTGTTTGGGGGAATGATGGGCGTGGGGGGGGGCTAGTTGCCCTCCAACCATTTTCGACTATTAAAAAGGGCACTAGAACTCTCGATTTCCAATCGAATGAGCCCCCTTTGAAGTTTCTACGACGACCCCTTCCATATGAAGTGCCTCTGGGAAGAAAAAACAACATAAAACATTGGAGCCGTATGGCCTTTACTATAAGCAACGCTACAGCGTTGCCACTGATGTGCTTTTAGATATGGAATGTAACATTTTAGCTGTATAGAGAAACATTTTAATTAATTCCAACTTCCCACTACCTTTTTCAACATTTATCTGAAGCATCAAGAAAAGTAAGCTGTTTGTCAATTAAAATGTACTTTTGTAGGAATCTACCCTACCCCACCTAAATAATGACTCACCCCCCCTTCATTATAGCTGATACGCAATTACAGATTACCAAACGTGACCTAATTTCATTACAAATAAAGCGAATCAACTTGGTTGAATCCAGTACTGCCACCATTTGGCGTTACTTCTTTTGTAACTTGGAAGCCTAAGATATAGTTATTGATTGATACTTTTGAATCAATTAGCTTTTCAAAATTATTAATTGATTGCAAATTCGTCCTCTTCGTGGTAAAGTTGTAGTTTGGTGCTCTAAACCACCAAAACTGTCACCCAACCACCACTGCTATTTTGGCGTCTGCCCCCCCCCTGGATAATTTTCTGCCGGCATCATTGGGATGTCGTAAGGATGCATTTAAGAGAAATTGGAACTTCTTGGGAGGGGGGTGGGAAGAGTGAGGCATTTTATGGAATGGGCAGACAGCAAACCTTATTGAGTATACTATTGTAAATCAAGAACTGGCAGGATCAAAACAAGATACGAGTGTGTGCAGGAATGCCGCTATTGATGTTAAAAACAAAGATCACCATCTAGTAGCGTGTAGGGTTGATTGAAAACTTAATTTTTGGAAGGGTAATTATTTGCCAGAATGTTATGATTTTGGTAGACTCCAGGATGAGAATTTGAGACAAACTTTCCAGGAACAGTTGAATACTAAACTTCAGAGTTTAAAATTTGATAATGTGGAAGATGGTTGGAATAATTTTAGAAAAATAATTTGTGAAGTTGCTGAAGGTGTATTAGGGGAGAAAGCTAGAACTGCAGCTAAGAATATTAGTGAAAAAGCTTTATGTTTAATAGAAAGGAGAAAGGACTTTTACAAGAATTATCTGAGTAATAGATCGTATGAAAACAAAAGGAATGTAAAGAAAGTGGAGAAAGTATTAAAATATGAACTAAGGAGGTGTGAAGTAGAGGCCATGGATAAAATTGCCGAGGATCTGGAAGATGCAGCTAGACGGCATAATAGTAAAATATTGTACTGGCATGTTAACAAATTGAGAGGGAGTAGTCAATCCGGACTTGTCCCAGTTAAAGATAGGAATGGGGTTGCAATTAGCGATAAGGAAAAAACTAAAGTGAGTTGGGCCAAACATTTTGAGAACTTGCTTAACCAAGATAGAGTTGCTGGAAAAAATATAGAGGAAAATGAAAAAGTTTGTGATACCTTGGATGTGAGGGAAGATTTGTTTTGTGAGGAGGAAATAGCAACAGTACTAAAAGGATTAAAGAATAAGAAGGCTCCCGGTGCTGATAGGGTGGTAAATGAGTTTCTTAAAAATGGTGGCTCTGAGGTTAGAAATAAGTTAGTGAAGATTATGAATATGATTTTTGAAAAAGGGGAAGTGCCTAACGATTTTAGGAAAACCTTAATTAAGCCACTTTATAAGAAAGGTGATAAAAATGAGTGTGGTAATTATCGAGTCATTAGTCTAGTCTCTGTAAGTAGTAAATTACTTTGTAATATGATACTTTTTAGACTGAGAGATGCCGTAGACAAAGTTTTAAGAGAAGAGCAGTGCGATTTTAGAAAAGGTAGAGGATGTGTCGACCAAATTTTCACTCTTAGGCTAATAATTGAGAAGTGCCTGATTGTTCAAACAACTTTGGTCCTTAGTTTTATATATTATGAGTAAGTGTTCGAGTCGGTTAACAGAAGGGCTTAAGTAAAGGAGTTATTCTTGTATGGTATACCAGACAAATACATTAAAGTGATAAGTGCTATGTACGAGAATAACACTGCTGCGGTTAAGGTAGGAAATGAGGTTAGCAGCTGATCTTGTATTAAATCAGGAGCTAATCAGGGTTGTGTTCTATCCCCTTTTATATGGATTCTTTTGATGGACTTTGTTTTAAGGAGCACAGGAAAGGCAATGGGAGACCACGGAATCAAATGGGGAGGAAAAAGTCTCCTGGACTTGGATTATGCTGATGATTTAAGCATCCTAGATGAAAGTGTGAGCAAAATGAATGATGTTTTAGAGGTTTTGCGAGTTCAGGGTGCTAGAATTGGTTTGAAAATTAATGTTAGGAAGACTAAGTCACTAAGGCTAGGAATAAGTGAAGATGAAAAGGTGACGTTGGGTAATTATTATTATTATTATTATTTTATTACCCATTATTAAACATACAAAATGTTGTAAATGGAGTACAAGAAAAGAAAAAAAAATAACATCAAATAACAACAAAATATCCGAAGAAAACTTAACTACAGAAAAACAAGATTAAGAACATTCCTACCACAAACAAAAAAGACAAATTTAAGTTATTGCAACATATAATGAAGAGAGGCTTGGTTCAAACGCCTTTGCAAATCGAGCACGGCGATTCAGTACAACCATAAGCGGGTCGGCTATACCATACTTCAGAGATATATTCGAATTCCTCATCCAAACTGGAAGACGAAGCAGATACTTGCCATATCTGTAGAAAATAGACCGAATATTGCGGCGATCAGACGAAGTAAATATTTTCCAAAGCGGAGATAGGGCTATCACATATGGCAAAACAAAAGCATTATACACCCTTGCAAGTAGAAAACGGTTAAAGTGGCACTTCATTCAAACGAGAATTCCATAAGCTCTGCGTGTCTTTACAGCGAACAGCGAAACAAGGCAATCGTGGGTTTCTTTAAGATCGCTACAAATTGGAAGGCCGAGGTACATAATCTTAGACGAAGACTTAATCGTATAAATACCGAAAATAACATCAACTGGTTAACGCAGCTATTAAATACGAGAACTTCACTCTTCTGGGGATTGAAAGAAAGACCTATGTTACCATACTCCTTACTCAAAACACGGAAAGTCTCTTCGATGCCTGTAAGTGTTCTACTCGCGTTCAAAATGTCGTCGGCATAATCGATCAGCGAAACATTGAGACCTCTAAAGATACATGTAGACTGAACCGGTTCTTGCGATGAAATAATACTATTATTGAAAAGCGGCGGTGAAGTAAGTGCTCCTTGGCGCATTCCCTTCTCTACGGGTATAAGACTAGAAGATGGGTTAAAGCATCAACACAAGGTCCATTTACACGCGCTGTTAAATTACTACACATATTCCTCAGCGCACGTATAATAGACTTATTCACACCACGTTTTAAGGCCGACAACAATATCTGAGGGTGCAAACCGGAGTCAAACGCGCGGTTGACATCATGACCGGCAAAATACAAAGTCTCATTTGAATCATCGGCGTAAATCAACAAATTAGCAATCAAATAATGCGCGTGTTCTCTACTAATTATCTTCTTGAAACCAAAATGGTTATCTGGCGTGTTACGTATAGCACTAAGCCTATTTACAACAAGCAATTCAAATAACTTGCACAGTATAGGCGCGACAGTTATCGGGCGGTAAGAAGAACACTGCCTCCCGTCATTTCCCTTCTTTAATACAGGAGTAATTACCCCCGTGCAGAATAGGTCTCGGACAACCCCAGCATTAAAAATCATTTGGTACAGGAGACAAAGGTGCTCGACAAGGTTCTGACTTCCCGCTTGCAGATGCAATCCGCACAGGTTATCTACCCCCCTCAACAACTTCTTCAGTTTCGAGAGTGCCTCACTGACTGACGACTTAGAAGCAACAAAACCAACTTCCCGTTCACATTCCGCAAGACTCGCATCAAGCTCAATAGAAAATTTATTTTCCAGATCAGTATTAGGCGATGAGAACTCATGCGTAAAATATTTAACCCACTGACTCACACTGTACAGAACATTAACTTATTCTTTACGTTTCTTCTTTTTTAGGAATTTCAACATGCGATCGGGTTCTTGCTTTATATATTTACTATCACATTCAGTAATCATAGCACGATGTATAGCGAGGGTTTTTGCAAATCTTCGCTTAGTATATAATCGGATGGAGTTCACTATATCATGCCTTGGTCGGTCGTTATCTATCCACATTCTTAACCAGAATTTCGCGTCCACACACTTATTTACAAGATCCAAATTATCGGACCTGTCGGGTATTTCCGAGCCTATCCGAACACGACAAATCGGTACTGCAGCCTTTTCCGCACACTGCAAGGCATTAACTATTTCGCTACAGTAGATTGTAAAAGATTGATCAGATGGGCAGCGTCACTTACCTTAGTAGTATTATTAATAAAGATGTGGGAGCAGTGAAGATGTTAAAAATAGAATAGCCAAGGCTCAGGGTGTTTTTTCACAGTTAAAAAAGAGTCTGGAAGAATAGGAAGATAAATCTGCAAACCAAGATTAGAATATTAGAAGCTACAGTGATGACAGTAGTCAAATATGGCTGTGAAGCATGGACGCTCCGAAAAGCGCATGAAGATTTTCTAGATGTTTTCCAGAGAAATTGCTTAAGGATTGTTCTGGGTACCCGGCTGACTGACCGTATTTCAAACAATCGGCTATATGTAAAATGTGGTTCAATACCGCTCTCTAGGGCTATAATGAAAGAAAGGTTGAGGTGGTTAGGGCACGTTGTGCGGATGAAGATGACAGATAGCCGAAGATTGTTCTTTTCGGCCAACCATCTAGGGCTAAATGGAAAGCAGGTCGTCCCCATCTGGGGTGGGAGGACGTCATAAAGAAAGATTTAAAGGAAACGGGAGCTTCGTGGGCGCGTGTAAAAAGGGAGGCTTTGAATAGATTGGGGTGGAGGAGGAGCATGCGTAGCTGTGTTGGCCTCAGGCGGCTTGGTGCTGCGGTGAGTTGTTAGTAGTAGTAGTAGTAGTATAAAGGATGAGCGTGCGCACCTGTTGTTTTCCTTGAATGATCAATAAATGAACTTATTCCGCCAGGTCTTAGTTTTCATCATTCTGTTTGTAACCAAGCTAGTATTACCCTCTTTAGTGCTTTTCATACACGCATCCTCTAAACTTTTCATTGAGGGAAAGCCAGCTTTCTATATTTTGTTAAGAGACAACAGGTATCAGTTAATCAGGATTGTTGAACAAGGCTGAACCAAACTGCATGAGAGGGATATATGCTGGGAAAGGGTCCCCCTGACCACCCGAATTCGGAAATGTCTAAATTTCTTGGAATTTCTTAATAGAATATCAAAAGAAATTTTTCCCCACTTCCTCGACTAAAATTCTTGCATAGATGCGTGATATGTATTGGCTCACTGGGTGGTTAAAGCTTGATAGTGTATTAAACAAAAAAAAAACAAGTTTTATCTAACTGAAAGTAAGGAACGACGTTAAAACTTAAAACGAACAGAAATTATTCCGTATATGAAAGGGACTGTCCCCTTCTCAACGCCTCGCTCTTTACGCTAAAGTTTTTCATTTAAAAAAAAAATAGAGTTGTTAGAAAGTAAAAATTTAGCGTAACGAGCGAGGCGTTGAGGAGGGGACAGCCCCTTTCATATACGGAATAATTTTTGTTCGTTTTAAGTTTTAATGTCGTTACTTACTTTCAGTTAAAAAAAACTTGTTTTTTTTTATTTAATTTTTGAACGTTTTTGAATTAATGCAGGTTTTGATTTTGGCTCACCGTACATGAATAATTAAAAAAAAAGTTGAATATTAATTTTACTTTTATTTGGTTAAATGGCTTTCTAGAAACCTGTTTAATTTTATTTAAGAACGTTTTTATTAGTAATAAATATACTTAACTTACAAATTAACTTACGTAACGAACCTCTATATTCTTATATTTTTAATACGTATATTAGAGGGTTCGCCCCCTAGTCAATACCTTGCTCTTTAAGCTAAAGTTCAAATTTTGTTCCAATTCTTTAAAAATGACACCTTAATCACAAATGCCGTTAATTATAATAAATAGCTCTTATGAAAGTACTAAATAATCTTTGGCTTAAAGAGCGAGGTATTGACTAGGGGATGAACCCAATCATATACGTAATTTTTTCTGTCATTTTAAGTTTTGATGTTGCTCCTTACTTTCAGTTAAAAAACTTGTTTTTTTTATATATAATTTCTGATCTTTTTTTTAAAAATGCTGAGAAATCCGGCGCCCCTTCATAGTAATGTTTCTGCTCCCATGAAAAACTCGTTCGTCATAAGATCCTCCCACATAACCACCGGCCCACTCCCCCCCCTCACTACCAGAAAAAATCCCCTCTGAAAACGTCTGTATACTTCCCAATAACCAATACTATATGTTAACATTTGGTAAAGTTCATAACTTTCAGCCCTCCCCCCGGGGATTTCGGGGGATTAAGTCATCCTAAAAGACATAGTTATCATATTTTCGACCATGCTGAACAAAATGGCTATCTCAAAAGTTTGAGCGGGTGACTTTGGGAAAAAAATGAGCGTGGGAGGGGGCCTAGTTGCCTTCCATTTTTTTGGTCACTTAAAAAGGGCACTAGAACTTTTAATTTCCGTTCGAATGAGCCATCTTCCAATATTCTAGGGCCACTGGCTTGATACGATCACCCCTGGAAAAACAAACACCAAAAAAAAACAAAACAAAAAAAAACAAACAAAGAAACACGCATCTGTTATCTTTCTTCTGGCAAAAAATATAAAATTCCACTTTTTTTGTAGATACGACCTTGAAACCTCTGAAGTAGGGTTCTCTAATACGATGAATATGATTGTGTGATTTTCATCAAGGTTTTATAGCTGTTAAGGGGCCTTTCCCCCTTTTTTCGAAAATCAGCCAAATTTTCTCAGGTAACTTTTGATAGGTAGAACTAAACATGATGAAACGTATATATTTGAAATCAGCATTAAAATCTGATTCTTTGGATGTATCTATTGGTATCAAAATTCCGTTTTCTACAGTTTTGGTTACCATTTAGCCGGGTTGCTCCTTACTTACAGTTCGTTACCACGAACTGTTTGATATACAGGTGCCGGTATAATTTACTATATTTTGTTTAAATGAAACACAGTTAAAGTATTTTTATAATCGTTTAGTATTTTGAATACGAAGACATTCCAGACGTTAGTAGATGTATGTAATGAAATATGTGCAAAAAATAAAACGCTGATTGTTAGATTCAGGAACTGTGAATAAAATCAAAGTCAAACTACAGTTTAAGGGGAAAAAAAAAAGAAATTTGCAAAAGCTGTGGACCTTTCAAAATTTCTAATTTAAATTCAGATGTTTAAAATGTGCCCTTCCTACTTTGTGCAGTTTTAAACTCTATAAGCACTTTTAAAACCTTTTTGACACATCTTAATTGTAATCTCATGAAATTTATCTGAACTCGCATCCTTTAGTTGGGACGAAAATAGAAAAAAAAGATAACGTCTGACGAATTTGACACCTTCGGTGTCAATACCCCCTCCCACCCTTGCCCACAGCCCTAGTGTTAAAGTTTATATTATCCCGCTATGATAATTTAAATTCCAGAAAACAGAATTTGAAGAATACATATATTCTATTGATATAATATTCCAAAATTCTTTTTTTCGTCATTATTTTCATTTATCAATACCTTGTCTGTGGCTGCTCAATTTCGCATATGGGGAATTTTCCCCGGGGGGAGTGGGAATTACCGTGTAGGAATTTTCTGGGGAAGGGGGAAGGAAGAAGCCTAGAGCCACATTGAAGCCTTATGGCTCTTTACTATACGCAACGCTCAAGCGTTGGCTCTGACTAAATATTATTCAAATGTTTAGTTTTTTAGAAGTTTAGCTGTTTCTAAACACCGTATGTTTAAAAAATATGCATTTTTCTTCTAAAGAGTTGATGGAGGGATGGAGGGGGAAGTGTTATGCAGAGGCAACTAACCTACTTTGATGGAGGAGGATGTGTTTTGTAGAGGCAACTAACCTACTTTGATACTTTAATCACACAGAACGGAATCCAGATATTTAGGCTAAAAATCATAATTTCATTCAGAATATGTATCCCGAATTTTTTTCGGGGGGGGGGGGGGGTGTTTACATAAAAATGCTTTAAAAATGCTTTAAAAAATGTTTATATCGATTTTTGTTACGACTTTTACGAGTCTGATAAACATTTCGGGGGGGGGGGGGTTCAAGCCCTATAACACCCCCCCCCCTGGATATGGCCTTGCATACACATATGAAGGGGTCAGATTTATTAAACTAACAAATTTTGGTCAGATTTGTTTTTCTTGCTATTCTATTTTGTTCCTTTTTCTAATAGAATTATGAAAAAAATTTGACACACCATTTTTACGAAGTTTACCTGAACTGGCATTCTTCGGCTTGAGGTTGTAGAACTGAACTTTCAATATCTGCCACAAAAATCCGGTGATGTTATGTCTGTCTGATAACCTGGGATGACGTTCAATAAGTCCTTTTCTTCTACCCTCAAAATGGACAAATATTCTTTATAAAAAAAAAAATTAGTATAATTAGTAGGTCTTAAAATTTATTTCACTTAAACAAAGGGCGTTACTTATGCTGTACCGTGTATAAGCCTATCACTTTTTTTTATATATATCGAAAGAAAATTATGGGAAATCAAGAGGCAAAAGTTGACTCTGCAAGTGAAATGTTTAGGTACAATAGAAAAACAATTGAAAATAGGCTCAAGCTGGTTAGCTTTTGCCTGACCTCCTCTAGCAAACCACTAAAAGAAACGAAGCCGATAAAATGAATACTGTGCTGTTTGTGCACAGTCTGTGCTGTTTGTTTCGTCTTTGTAACCGTTGTTGGCATAGATAAATTTCAACCATTATGGTAGGGGTGGGAGACATATAAACGAAGCTCCCAAAATTTAAGGAGTGGATGGGTCTAAGAATATTTCTGCAGTGAGAGGCCTATAAAAGAAAAATGTCGTTTTTGGACCCATTTTTCTCAAAAATTTTTCTGGAATTATCCTTCATACTGATCATTGAGCCATGGATACCCTCAAGGCGGTAACCAGGGGAAAGGATCCTTTCATCTGTTAGGGGAATTAACTGTCGTACTTGGACTGAATCTGTTACGCTTCCCTCTCATTTCTGCACCAATTTCCTAAATTTCTTGACCATATTTTGGGAAGAATGACACTGGCAACATGCCTGCCTACACTAGGGAAAATCTCCCTCCCGGGGGAACTCCAATCATAAGCAGAGTTGCCACTAACAGCACCGAATAAAGATCAAAAGAAAGTCACCTATATTAAAAAATAATTTTCTATTTTACCGCTTTTTTCAGAAATAGAATATCAAAATTTTTTAAATGAAATAAAACACAAATATCTTTGCTGAATATATGCATTAAAAATAACGGGTGCATTTTTCGCTACTGATCAAAATAATATTAACGTGATACTGCACCTTAAATTCATTTTGCGAGCTTAAGCGTCGGCTGATCGTCACAAAGGCAAAGGGCCCATTAATGAATTCTCCCAGGGGACTTGACATCATCTAAAGCTATCGAGAATTTTTGGTTTGACTGAAAAGACAATGATTACTTTTGTCAGTGAGCAGTGAACCACAGGGAACTCCCAAAGTAGCCAATTTGATCAAGTGCTAATTCCTTTCAGCTGATTTTCTATGTTTTCCTAGAAGGTATGATAGAAAATTTTAGGGACTGCCCTTTCCTGAACTTAAAAGAAATTCTGCTCCGTTTAATCGAAAAACAATTCACACTCACTGATAATGCAAGTTTCCTCAAAACAGAATATCTTTATCTCCGGTACAAAATGGAAGAAGTTAAATTGTTTTTCTGAGAATTCTTGCGAAAGTGCCTGTCAACTTTAAGTTTTCTGTCATTTATTCAGATCTCTTATTGACGCTCCACATGTTATTGCAAGACGGCTCAATTAATTCTAAACAGTCTAGCTACACTTATTAAAAAGTTTATAATGGACGAGATAGGGCGATCCTTTATGGTGCCCTATTGCCTGTAAAGTATTATGGCAAAGAGTTTTAATTACTCTTTCATTTACGATTTTTAGGAATTTTTCATTAATTTCAGGCAGAGAAAGAGAGAATCGAGCTTAGTGTATCTTTAAAAAAAATGCAAAACTGACACCTCTTGCAAAAATTTCATTTGATGATAAAATACATGTCTTTTCAAGCCCTGGAATATACTGACTACTTTCCTTTAGCCTTTTACATGCCTCTTTTTCTCCGTCTGTTTGAAACTCCTCCAAACTTCCCGTATTTTAAATCAGTCTCTTCGATTCCGTGTGCAAATTTGTTTAAGTTTGAAAGCAAGAAATCAGTTTAAATATAAGGGAATGATGGGATGGATTCGAGCACAAAGCTAGGGGATCTGTTCTGTGGATTATCCTAACCCCCTCCCCACCACCACCTTCATTATTTAAAAAATAATGGCATCAAAATTCACCTTATGGTTATTTTGGCCTTTTAAGGTGGACTTTAAACGTGTTAAAAGTATTTTAAACGTGTCTTAAGTTTATATGATTCATGTATCAAACATGCATCAAGTTTATATGAATCATATATATTTAGGCTGAAGATGGGAGATTTGAGGACACGAATAAAGGAAAATCTGGAATTTTGGAAACTTTCAAAAAAATTTCTGGTTCAAGATTTTTTCCAAATTCCCACCCACAACATCCCATCTCAACCATACAGATGGGTCAGAAGTTTGGAAGTGCGGCTCCTGATAAAGGTATGTTTACAGTCATATGAAGGAAAGATTGTTTAATGATTAGGTTTTGTTTTTATATTTTGCATGACCAAAGACTATAGTGGAGGAAAGGTACGAAAAAAATGGTCAAACCTCGAGGAAATTGCAACATAATTTTTTTTTACAACAAAATGCTCAGAAAAGTGAGCTTAGTAACACAGAAAATCCCCCCAAATCCCCCCTGCGCAAGTATCGCGAATTCGCCCTTGAAGGGGCTGTATTCTGTCTTCTATCTTGTGTAAGTATTGGTTTACGGTTCCCATGAGGTTTATTTCTTATTTATTTATATGATTGCATTTTTTTTTCAATATATATGTAGTAAGTGAGTAAAATAGTGAGTCCTGCCTCAAAACAAATCTGTATAGATTTTCACGTGGTAGGTCTGTTTGATATGATTTTTTTTGTGAATATGGGTCTTTAATAAAAATAAAAATGAATTTTCTCTCTTTTCTCTCAAGGAGGAAAATGGGGCGGGGGGGGTTGATTTTTGTGTTTATTTGGTCATTTACTATGTAATCAATGGCGGTGAATTTGAAAATGAAGGTTAAAACTTAATTTTATGTAGTCAATACCTCGTCGTACTTAACACGGCTGTGAAAATTGACCTATACGAACTAATTATTTTAATCATTTGTCGGTTGATTCACTGTTTCCTCTCAAGCTAGGAATTGCGCCTTAGAATATGTTTCAGACCAGTATTCCAGACTTAATTTCAAACCAGTATTCCAGACTCCCCCTCCAGTTTGCGGTTTCCATTTCTTAGTGTCGTTCTTTAGGTGATTTTATCAGTGGAGCCATCTACCGTAGTACTTTCTTGGTGATTTGCGTATTCAAGGCTATATACAAGATTTGTGACGTTTCATTTATTTACGCAAAAAAAGACAAAAGAATCAACTGTAATCTTCGAGTGTTGAGTTGAAGTATTTAAGGGGATAGTGTTTAGGATTATGCTTCTGATTTTGGAAAAGAGTGGCATTTCTGCTTTTCAACTTCGTTTGGGCAATGCCATCTACTGTGTATCCTTCAATTTTGGGCAGTCCAACTACTGGGTGGCACTTTCTCCTGATCTGCTTATCGAAGAGACGTTAATGAGGAATATGAAAACGAGTGGCGGCCTGACTAGAGGTTGAGGCATAACTGAACTGCAGCGGACAATTTTGATACCTACTATGCCTACTTTGGTTCTCGCTAACGAATGCATGAAGAACCTGACTCGCCTCGTGAAGTTGGCTATTGAAATTCACGCAGAAGCGATGTCTTTTAGTAGAGCTAGAGATCTTGTGGACATCGAAAAGATAGTTCGATATTTTTTTCCCCTAGAACCCTTCAGAACCCTTCACGTTCACAGTTGTTGAACGTGGTTATTGGTGTTCGCGCTACATCATCTGTAAACGCAGACGATGCCAAATTTGTAGGAGGAATGATTCTGAAGGATATGGAAGCGAAAGAAATTGACAAATATGTTTCCAGGAGAAAGGAGAAAGCTTTAACTATGAGTGAGATGTCATCCGTGGTAATAGGTAGATAGAGGGTAATGGTCGACCCAGCCCTAATCTTACAACGTCTAGTCGCAGTGGCTAGCACCAGTTATTCTGACTTGAACGAGGTTCTGTCGTTTGAACTCTGTAATTTTCCACCATCGCTCTTTAGTTCACGCGAGGTGATGAGGACCGCCGACGAAGCCTCTCTAACAAATGCGCTGATGACAATTGAGGGGCCGATGGTCCAGTGACATTGCCAACCTCCCAGAGAGTTTTGGACGATGGCTGGCTAGTCCACAGAATTCCGTGGATGACCGGATCAACTTACTCTTAGGTGGCAGGATCTTACTAATATAATGTGAAAATACATTTCGGCCAGACCGCAGTAGCTTTGACTCTTGCACAGAAACACTGACGACGAAAAATTGCACACAGCTGAACACATGAAGATCGTCAAAAGTAAGGAGGAATTTCTTGGAGCGGATTAGTGTCCGTTGTAACTCAATGGTTGCCTTGTCACTCAAAGGTGGGATTTTTTAGGATGCTTGCAAGATCTTCATGACACCAGGACCCAACCACCAGGAAATCGCTAAAGCTGGAGAGAAAGCTTTGCTCCGCATATACAAAAGGAAAAACATTACGAGCAGGAAGAAGAATTAGCTTTAGGTTTTGTTTTAAAATCAAAATGTTCTTGTGATTAATTAACCCGAGTTATAGAACTCTTCTTTTATTACTGATTGATCTGAAATTTTGATCTCGATTAAAGAAGTGATTTTTCAAGATGTTATGCTTAGTAACCCCTAATATTAGTGCTATAGACCCCCTAGAAGTGGAAATGAGGTAAATAGTAAAAATAACTGATTTTTGACCTCATATTTAGCAATATGGTACCTTATTTGATATAAAATGATCCTTTAGTCGCAGGATTCTGGCAAATAATAATCTGCGTACTTTACCCCCCCCCCCCCTCTGTTTCGTGAATGTGAAAATTGATAATCGGAAACTGAAAACATGATTTCTGACGTTGGACTCCGATTCATCATGCTTGATTTGATAGAAACCGACCACTAAAACCTAGAAAAACGTCCAAATAGGAATTCGGATTTCCTCCCTCAATTTTCCCCTTCAAGGGGGTTTTCGGAAAGTTGTACAAGGGGGATTCGGGGAGATTTTTTGGTATGTGATTAAGCTAATTTTTATGAACATTATGGTGCGAACAAAAATTCAGTTGCAATTTCCCCGAGGTCAAACCGTACTTTTCCTCCACTACTAGCGATATCATTTACGTAAATTCCTCAATTTCTCTGCAGCTAGCAAGAATAGACCCGCGTTTTCGTCGAATTTCGTAAACATATTTGATATCAGTTTGGTTTGCAAATCACCGAATTGATGAGGCTGAAGACAATCTGTATATTTTTTGTACCAAGACAATTTTGTCAAAAGTAGTAAACAGGCGATTTATATGAAAATTCTACAAAATTTTTGAGCAAATATAATCCTTGCTATTTTCTTTCACAGGGAAGAGTCCTCTTTCTAGTCCAGTTCATAACCTGTTTTATCTCCCTTCTGAGAAATATTATTTTTAAGTTTTTATTCAAAAAATCGATTTATTGAAAAAAAAAATTAGGATCGTAATTAAAACTGTAAACATCATTGGTTTTCTTTCATATCCTTTTTATATCTCTTCCAGAAATTACATATTAAAGGGAGCCATTTGTCTGTAACTACTTAGTTTTTGAGGTTATATCCGGTTTGCTGAAACTCGCCTAAAAAAAGGCAAGCTGTTTTACCCTGTTTTAAAGCTGTATGCAGAGAATGAAATCGGAAATACCCGCATAGTCCTCAACAATTACGATTCATGTATTTTTAAAAACAAAACAAAAATTTCAGAAAGAAACTTTCTTGATATTTAATTAATTGTCTCTCTCTGCCATATATCCCCCTCTCCCCATTCTTGAAACGTACGGTTCTTTTCCCTATTTAATTCTTCAACTTTAGAAACACTAGCATTGTCAATCATTTATTTTAGTAACAAAATAATTTCTGTAGCAATAAGGTAGCACTTTGTTTATTTAAACTATTTTTTTTTTTTGCTTTTTTTCTGGCACCAGTTTTTTTTTTAATATAATTTTGATTTGCTACAAAGGCTTAGAATTTTCCAGAAGCTGGGATTTTATAATTGGAAAAAAAACTAGTACCCCGCCTCTTATTTCTTCCTTTTCTTCGGGAAAATGTGAACGGCTACGCTCCTTAGCATTGCCACTGAACTTAAAATCCTCTTATAGTAGGTGGTGAGATTGGAAAGGGTACTATTAAATCAGTTTATAATATTTGCATTAGTCATCATCCCTAGATATCAACGAGTATGTCTGTATTCCATTAATCCAATGTAAATTGCTCTGAGTTAGGCTTGACCGTTTCTGAACCCCAAAATTAAGTCTGAAATAACTCGGATTCCAGAAATAGCTCAAAGGAGTCAAAACTCTTTGCAACGAGGATAATTAAGAAATCGAGTTAGCTCGCCTATCTTGATCAGTTGACAGAATAAGTGGCTTATTAACATAGAATACTTTAAAGAATTAGTATATACTGAAAGGTGATTGAAATTATGCGTTAGTGCCTCCAAATGATCAAACAAGAAAGAATAAGAAATATTGATCGGTGTGTGTGTTACAAGTTAAAAAGAAAGAAAATAAGAGAAAAATGGATCTGGCCATTGTATGTGGAAGAAAGTTAGACATCATAAATAATTAATATTTTGTATTATTTTAAGCTTCGATCATTTATTTAAGCACTTTTAATGTCGCAATGGGTTTAAAAACTTCCTTTTAATTTTCTGCAGAAGCAAACCGGTTGGTTTGTTTCTTAGTCTGTTTAGTTATAGAGTCAACTTGCTATTGAGACAATTTATTGCGCCTTAATCATGTCTAATTGGTTTGTGGTCGATATATAGCATAATCTAAGAATTTTCCCCTCCTCCCCCGGCCGTTTCCCAGCCTTGTTTTTACCTGTTTCCTGTTCGCTGCTGTACCTGCAGTTATGAAAAAACCTTCTCCCAATACTAAACCAAACTAAAAGTCTGTTAGTATCCATCTTTTTATTATTTGGTACAGGCGCTGGCCTTGTTTTGTATTTGTTTGCTTTTTTTCGTTTCTTTTTTTATTGTCCCTTTTATTTATTTATTTTTTGCTTTTTTGAGTTTTACCTAACAAATATCAGTTTTAATAATGGTTAATGAATGGATTTTCTTTCTGATGGTTTTGATTTTGCCAGTCTTTTAGTTTTTGTTGCCTTTTATGTTATTTATTTACCCTGTTCTTATTTATTGATCCCGGAATTCGAATTCTCTCCTCTTAGGCTTGTGATAGCAATCTTTTTTTGAAAAAATATAACCTGAGTGAAATAAACTACTATGCAGGTATATTTTAATTAAATATTTAATATATAGAGTTGGTTAGGTTAGTTATTTAATATACTGTGTTCTCTGCAGCCAGCTTTCCATAATTTTCTGTGGGAGTTTCGATAATCTTGTTACTAAAGTATTATATTAACCCAACTTCACTTCTTGAGTGTGCTCGGGATAACACATAATTAACTAAATATATTTTTTATCGTATCTTTAATATTTTTTTCTGCAGAAGCCCTCCCGCTCATGAAAACAGGTCTCGGTTTGGATCCTCGGTCTTTAACCCCTTCCTCCTCCAACGCTGTTCTATGGCTGAAGCTCCCAAAGATTTAATTGAAAATTATGCATAAATCGCGGGGATATGCACTTTCCTTGCGCTTTCCTTGAGAAATTTGTATTAATCTGAAAAGTGAAATTTTTAGAGACCAAGTCCCTAAATTACCTTTTAGGGTCGTTATGGAGCCTGACCATACCTAATCTTTTCCCAAAATAAAATAACATTATCAACCTTGAATTATTCATGATTGACTGACCGGTTGTAATAGTAAGCTGTCATAAGTACTAACAGCAGTTTTGTAACGCTAGACACTTTTCACAATTAGAATGTGTGCCCAAGGGGCTATACCCTCCTTATACCATGTATAAATGACTTCGGCCCAGTCTTTGGTTTTGCTTCCTGTTTCTCTGTGCGACATCAAACCTCTCAAAGCCTGCCTCTAAGACTGCGCAAGGCTCTATATCCCTGCGTCCGGTACTGTTTCCAAACATTTAGTACACACAAAGAAACCCATTCTGCGTCCCCTTGTTTGCACCTTTATTTGAAATTAATACCTGTTTAGAATGATGATCGTAATTACAAATCTGTATCAGAATATAGCTTGTATTTAGAGAGTTGTTACAATTTTATCGCGTTTATCTAGTCTTAAATCTGAGAAGTACTGCAGACCTAATTCTACTAAGTCAACTAAAGATGTGAGATTTTGCAAACTAGGTTGCGATGGAATATGTTCTTGGTTAAAAATACTGATTTGCGATGCGGTACTGTGCAGTTGACGGCAAATTATACTGATCTGGAATAAGTTATCCATTTACTAATTCCTAATTTTATCAGTAACTCTTGGTCTTCACAAGCTGATAAATCCGAAGTAATCTATGTCTGTCCTACTGTGTAATTACCCTACATGTAACTTATCCTACCTTGATTGTTTACCCTATAATGTAATTAAATATAAAAAAAACAAGTTTTTTTTTAACAGAAATTAAGGAGCGACATTAAAACTGAAAACAAACAGAAATCATAACGTATATGAAGGTGGCTAACTCTTCCTCAACACTTTACTGTTTGCGCTAAATTAGTTTAGTACCTTTGAGAATAAGCTTCTTATTGTTTTAATTAAACGAACGTAGTATTTCAGAAGTCGTTCTCAAAGAATTGGGAGACAATTTAAACTTTAGTGTAAAGAGCGAGGTAAATACTTTCTAAGACCACACTGGCTATAGGTGACTAATGAAGCTAAGAGAGGAAAGGAAATAGTAAAGAATAAATAAAACCAAAAAAGAATGTAAAAAAAAGGACCTTCTCAGCCCGTTAGAGAGTAAAATAGCGGAAAGTCAGCAAAAATTTTGACTAGGACTTCCGTCAACTCTTCATAAGAGCTATATAATAAAAAAAAAAAAAACAACAAGAATCTAACCTTTTAGAATTCACTACACAAGATCCAAAAAAACATTGAATGAAAGACCAAAGCTAATATCAATGAAAGAATAGGATTTTACAGAAGACATCGTGCGAGAATGTTTTGTCTAGCAATCCTTTTTGCTCTTCTGCCATTGCGGTTTTCATTAGATGGTTTAATAGGTTCTCTTAAATTTGATTGGGTGCAAATATCAAAAGAGTCTTTTAGTATTAAATTGTTATAAATTGGGCTTAATGAAATGTCTCCGCTGTCCCTATTTATAGCCAAATTCCTGTTTATATATTTTTTTTATCTTCACTTCAGCTCTAGAAGAACATATCTTTTACAATCTGGACCATTTTGTCAGTTCAAGAAAGCAACAACAATTTCCAATGATAAAGGTTTCTCTCAATGGGCTGTTGAAGCATTAGAAATAATAAGCATATTTTCTCACGTTTATCAATTAATATCAATAAATTTATCAGATATTGGTAATATAAATATTGATCCTATTTATGATATTATTTTAAAAAATAAACACATAATTAAAAATAACGTCTTACAAAATATCCAAGAAATTAGATCAAATAACAAACCTAAAGGAATAGCAGCATCAAAAGCTTTGCATAAAATTATGTCGCAATAATATATTTCTAGTTCATTTGTTATTTTAACAATTTCAATCCAGTAATAGTATACTATATATTTTACGTTAGTCTTTTTTAGTTTTATATATATTTTTTAGTTTTAGTTTCTAGTTTTTTTTCTACATTTTAGACGCCTTGTTGTATACGGGCGAAATATTCGTTTGTTTTTTTCTTTCTCTTTATTTCTATTTACTGGCCATAGACCCGTTTGCCGTCTTTATATTCATTTCTTTGTTTTTAATAATGCTCGGAAATCCAACTCCTCCTTCCATGTAAAATTCCCTTCCCCCACAAAAACTCATCCGTAGAAAGATCCTCCCTCGTAAGCACCCATACCAGAAAATCCCCCAAAAAATATCTTTATCCTTCTCAAGAGCCAATACTATATGTAAGCAATGGGCAAAGTTCATAACTTGTAGCTATTCCCCCGGGGGCTATGGGGGTTCAAGTCATTCTCAAAGACATAGTTCTTAGGTTTTTCGACCATGCTGAAGAAAATAGCTATCTCAAAATTTTGATCGGACAACTTTGGTAAAAAAAGGGGGATGGGAGGGGGGCTATCTGCCCTCCAATATATTTGATCTCTTAAAAATGACACTAAAACTTTTGATTTCCGATAAAACGAGCTCTCTCCCAATCTTCTAGGTATCCGTGCATCCGTGATCTTGCTTCTGGTAAAAAATTTAAAATTCCACATTTTTGTATATAGGAGCTTGAAACCTCTACAATCAGGTTTTCTGATATTCTGAATCTCACGGCGTGATTTTCATTAAGATCACTGGATTTCTTAGGGGTGTCCCTCCCTCTTTCAGAAATAAGGCAAATTTTCTCAGGCTTGTAACTTTTCAGAAGAAACATTAAACTTCATGAATTTTATATATTTTGAATAAGCATCAAAATTCGATTCTTTTGATGTATATATTATTATCGAGACTCTGTTTTTTACAGTTTCAGTTACTATTGAGCCGCATCGCTGCTTACTTACACTTCGTTACCACGAACAGTTTGATTATTATTTTTTTCTTTCCATTTCTTGTACCATCGTCAATATTGTATTTTAGAATATAATATTATCATTATTTAAAATAGGCTAAAAAAAGAATGCTGATTATCTTCTCATGAAGTTAGCAAAAATGAAAGTACTTTATCCTGGTGAATATAACTTTCAGAAACTTTCAGAAGTTTCAGAAGAAACTTTCCGAAGAAACTAAGCAGACTCCTAAAAGTTTCATTTACCTAGCTAAATCATTTTTTTTGGAAAATTGATCCAGGAAGCAATTGTTTTCTGCCTACAATGTAATTACCCAGAGGAATTTTGAATTAACTCACTGTATTCTGGATATTCCATATTCCAAAAATGAAAAAAAATTCGTCTCAGAAAAGAAGCTTTCTTTTCAGGAAAGAAACTCAGAAAGGAACTTTCAGAAAGTTTCAGGAGTTGATATGTCGACTGATTTCTAAAAGATTCATTTACGTAGCTCAACCACCTGCTTTTGAAAGTTGGACCAGCAAACACTTTTTTACCCTAGCTTACGATGTATTTACCTAGAAATTTATTTGAATTAACCCACTATATCTAGATATCCCACATTTAGAAAAAATGAAAGAAATTTAGTTGTTAATTACATAGTCTAGAGTAAAAAATTGCTTATTGGACCCATTTTCTTCGAACTGGCTTCAGAATAATGTGTCTAATTTACGCCTAAAAACCCATATAAAATAGAGGACTAACTCAGTATTTCCCCTGTTCATAGCGTAAAAAAGTGTCGTTTGGACAGGAAGAATTGCCGGATAAAAATATCCTTTTCACATAGGTGGCATCAGAACTACCACTCCTTGAGATTAATCCCAAAATATTGGAATTTCAGTCCTGACCATGGGATCTTGTACACGTATATACACGTATATATGTTAAACATAACTTTTCGAAAAGTATGTTAAATATTTCTATTATCTTTATTTGATATTTTTGAATTAATTTTGAAAAATTTTTGTTTATTAACAAAATTTGAATACCAAATATAAAAAAAATTAAATTAATTAAATTCGGTCTGCTTACTTTTATTTTCAAGGAATAGTCAAAGATATGGGAAAAATGAAAATTTTGGATTCAATTTGCCTACACTTCCAGCCAACTGTTTCCTCTACTTTATTTTAATAAAAATAAAGTTTCAAAAGTTACAAAATGATTATACCCATTAGATTGTTGATTAGATATTTTGCGCCCATAAAATTTCTGCGTCCGGGGTAAGTGCCCCCCCCCATATTCTCAATGGCAGCCCTGGGTAGCATTAATGCTGTTTATATGCTTGAATATCAAAAGTATCTGTGTTTTTTTTTTAATTCCAGGATTCCAGGAGCTCTTATTTAGGAGGCTTGTATTCATGTTCAACTTGGTGTGTACCAAAAACCTTAATGTTTCTTCCAAGGTCTTATAAGAAAATAGTCTTCGGGACAAAATCTCGCAATCATTAAGTAATAGTTCAGTTTCCCTTGTTTATTTGTCGTTGTTTTGTCCTCTGTTTGCTTATCTGCCATATTCTGATTGGGCTGCACTAGAACCCAAGGCCGTACCTAGAGAGGGGGAGGGGGGCTACTGGGTTTGACCCCCCCCCCCATTTTTTTGTCTGAATCATAAAAACGTAGCAAAAATGCATATTAACAAGCTGCTGATGCGTTTTTTAATTCTTTGGTTGTACCCCCCACCCACCCAATAGGAAAAATTCTGGATGTGTCTTTGCAAGAATCTAATTGAATGTTTGTTTCAATGTTTAGAGTTTTTTTTTTAAAGAAATAGTAGCAATGTTTTGAAAATTTGAAGAATTATAGAAACATAATTCAGATTGTGCTATTTCAAGGGTGTATCAAATCTTGTCCAAATCAAGGGAAACCTCAATGTGTTGTTTCGTTCACACCATCACCAAGGAGGTAGAACTAGACGGTTCTAGGCGAACACCCCCCCCCCCGAAAAATACACCCCCCACGGAAAATACCCCGGAAAATACCCCCCCCCCCCGTGGAAAATAAGGTTTTCCAAATTTGAAAATTTTATTTAAGTTTATTTTTTTTAATTTCCCTAGCGGGAAGAAATTTTGGTACTTGTGTATTATGCGCCATTCACTCAAGTTTACGCTGTGTAAAATTCGAGAACACATCGTTTTTTTTTGTTAGTTTTTTGTTACTTTAGAAATAAATTTGCGCTATAGATTTGCACATTGAGGGGGGGGGGGTAAGCATAGCGGGTCTTCATGCAAAATGTGTTTGGTACAATTATTCTGCATATTAGGTAGAATGACAAATAAGTGTATTTTAAAGCAAAATATACGGCCATGAACACAATAAAATAACATAAATGAAAGGCATAAATAACATAAACTTTGATCAGCGATCAAACAGTCGTGGTAACGAACTGTAAGTAAGGAGCGACCCGGCTCTACAGTAACCGAAACACTAAAAAATGGAATATTGATACCAGTAGATACATCAAAAGAATCGGATCTTTATGCTGATTTCAAATACATACGTTTCATCAAGTTTAGTCTTACCCATTAAAATTTAAAAGACTGAAACAATTTGCCTTCTTGTTAGAAAAAGGGGGAAACGACCTCTAAGCGTGAGGAAACCTCAATGAAAATAAAACCACAAGATTCAGCATGGGGGCATATTCTACTGTAGGCGTTTCAAGTACTTATCTGCCCAAACCAGTAATTTTGTATTGTTTGCCGAAATAAACATCACGGATGCGTGTTTATTTGTTTTTTGTTTGTTTTTTTTTTTTTTTTTTTCGCTCCAACCAAATCATATAGAAAATTTTTTTTTGTGAAAAACTTGTTAGGGCTCACTCAGTCACAAATTAGAACTTATATTTTTCCTTACTATGGGTCAAAATCTATTGGCAGGAAGCCAACAGTGGGGCAACAAACATTTTTTCCATGGTTTTTCCCTATTCTGCTTTTTTTCTTTAGTTTCCTTATAATTACTACGTAGTCCCAAATTTCCAGGTGCAGGCCATGGTCCCCTGCCCCCTTGACGGTGCCCATGGCCTCGTTAAGCCAAAAATGAGTAGAAATAAATTCAAATAATTTTCCAAGCGTAAAACTACCATAAATCACCATAAATACATGCATCGAACCCAAAACGAACAGAAATGACAATAAATAACCTATTCAAACTCAAAATAGCAACAATTAGCATGAGTAGGGCTGACAACCCCCACACCACCTCAAGACCAGAAAGTAGTTCGCAGTATACTGAAAAGAAAATACATTGTATATCAAACTGACAATAAACGCTTATTTAAGTAAAGTGCAAATTATTTTCTGATCTGAAGAAGACATGGGTGTTGTCAGCCATACTGCTTTTACTTTTTGCTAGTTTTGAGTTTGACTAGGCTATCTATTGTAATTTCTGTTAGTTTTGGGTTTCATTTATTTGTTAATAGTGATTTGTGGTAGTTTTACACTTGGAAGATAAGAAAATCAAACTCGTAGAATTTGACAACGCTTTTGTCCGTAAAAACTTAAACAATTTAGAATGTGTTGGTTCCCAAAGCCAACTATCCTTTCAAAGGATAGCCAAATCTTCTTAAACTGTTTGGTGCCATATGTTTTGGCTTAATTTTGATGATTGTTTGCCTAATTTTTTTTTCTTCTTCAAATTTTTTTTTTTTAATTTGGCACCCGCTACGGCCAAAAATTGCAGAAGTTCGTATGGAAGTCTTTTCAACACAAATGGATTTGTGTTTTTTTCTAACTTTTTAAGACGCAAATAAAAATTTCAAATTTAGAAACCTTATTTTCCACACGGGGGGGGGGGGGGTATTTTACGCGAGGGTATTTTCCAAGGAGGGGTATTTTCTGCGGGGTTACTTAACGTGGGGGGTATTTTTCGTGGGGGGAGGTCATTTTCCGGGGCTTTAAACACACCCCCCCCCCCTTCACTATGTTCATTTATGTTATTTTACTGTGTTCATGGCCGCATCTTTGGCTTTAAAATACACTTATTTATCTATCTATCTAATATGCAGAATAATTGTACCAAACACATTTTGCATGCAGGCCCGCTATGCTTACCCCCCCCCCTCCCTAATGTGCAAATCTATAGCGCAAATTTATTTCTAAAGTAACAAAGAAACTAACACAACAACCGGTGTGTTCTCGAATTTTACACAGCGTAAACTTAAGTGAGTGGCGCATAATACACTAGTACCGAAATTCCTTCCCCCTACGGAAAAAAAACTCAAATAACATTTTCAAATTTGGAAAGCCTTATTTTCCACGGGGCGGGGGGTATTTCCCAGGAAGGTATTTTCCGCGGGGGGGGGGGTATTCGCCGGGGGTGGGGATAAACACCGACCACCGAACTAGACATACGGTAGAGCGAATATGTGTGGGAGCAGGCCTTTCAACTTTATGCTCCCTTTCTCTCCCTCTGAAATTTCCGGAATTTTAAGTTTTTTGTGAATTCTTATATTTTTCTGCAAAATTCACCATTTTTTTGTTCCTAACTTGCGTTATAATCCCTTTGGTTCCCTCTAACTGGGATTTTTGCGCAAATACTCTCTGGTTCTGAGAACCGGAAAAGCTTTTGCCCCTAACCAGTATTTTTGCATTAATCGGACGCTGTTTCGGATGAATCTGTAGTCGGCACGAAATAAGCCCCTAGTAATTTTTGTATCTAGAAATATTAAAAGAGGTCTTTAGAATTATAAAACTATTTTATGAAAGCAGTGTAATGCCCGCATGTACTTGATTTTTAATTGGAGTTATTCCCTCTGCCATCATAAAAGATATTTTAACGCTCCGTATAGCTTATTTTAGATATTTGTGATTTTTACTCTCTTTGCCATCGTGGTATGAAAGTAGAACAGTTGTGCATAATTTTTAAGTCCAGGTATAACGGTAAAGCTGACTTTGTTGCATGAAGGCCTGTACAACTTTGAAGTCTCGAAGCTTCGGCCATTTCATGTTTTTCCCCTTTTTGTTTTGTTTTGTGTCTGTACAGTTCACTGCTCAACTTGTTTTTGTCTTTTAGAGTGTGATAAATGAATCATTATTTTTATTAGGTAGTTTTCTGATTGCATTGACAAAACTTTGTGAGTCCCACTAGGGCTGTTGCCTGGAATTCCAGCTTGATATTTCAGATGTTGTTATAAAAAGATTAATGAATGTATATTAGTTAATAATTTTAATAATTAATTAAACATAAAAAACATTTTTTGAACCATTTTTTATTCCAAGATTAATTTCATTCAGAGAGATTTAAGCTTTTACTTAGTATAACAAGCGATTTACTGAATATTGAGTTTGCTTTCGTTTTCTAGAGAAGTTCAATTGTGTACTAAAAGTTATCGATATTATGGCCGGTGAAAGACTTTTAAAGCCTTATAAATCGGTCTTTTATTTCTTGCACCCTACTTAAGGACTTTTCTGCTCCTAAGAGAACATCCTGTTCCTTATGTCTGTTTTTGTTTTCAATAAAGTCCTAGTTTTTTAGAATTCAGCAAATATAGGGAAATATTAAGAGTCGGTTTACTTGGGCTAGTTGGGCAACATGTATGTTGCATAAACTGCGAAGCAATAAAAATAAGCTAAATTAATCAAGCTAGATATAAGATAATTTATAATCATTTTCGGAACCATGATATTGTAAATGGCTATAAAATCCCCCCCCCCCCTCAAACAAAATAGCAACAAAAAACAGAAATGCCATGTAGTGATAACAAGTGCGAGGCTGAAGACTACACGCCCGAGTTACCGATATTATTGAGCAAAGGAAGGTGCCAAGATAACCAAATGGCTATTTTAAAATTTCTATCGGATGCATTAGGGAAAAATATGACGTGGGGGGGGGTATAGCTGTCCTTCGAAAAATTTGACTCTTAAAAATGGCTCTTCAACTTCCAATTTCCAATCCAATGAGCCCCAGTCGAAGTGTATACGACCCCGTTTACATAAAAACCTTAAATGCCCTTGGGGCATACCTTACAACCCTTGCCCTGACAACTGTGAGGTTCTCATCCTCAAAGGCATAATTTCTGGACTTTTAAACTACGTCAAACAAAATAACTATTTCGAAATTTTGACTTGAAGTATTTGGGGAAATGATGGGCGTGGGGGGGGGGGGGGTGGTGATTGCCCTCCAATCACTTTTGAATATTAAAGAAGGTACTAGCCCTTTCAATTACCAACAGACTGAGCCCTTTTCGAAGTTCTATTCTTAAAAATTCTTAAAATCTCTTAAAAGCATCTTAAAATTTCTATCAGATGCGTTTCTGGAAAATACGACGTGTGTGTGTGTGTGGGGGGGGGGGCTATTTGCCTTCTGATTTACTTTGACTCTTAAAAAGAGCTCTATAACTTCTGATTACCAATCCAATGTACCCTTTTTGAAGTTTATACGACCACCATTTCTATAAAAACCTTATATACCCCCAGGGCATAACTAACAATCCTTGACCTGAGGGCAATATGGGGGGGAGTTATCCTCAAAGACATAATTTCTGGACCCTTCAACTACACTGAACAAAATGGCTATCTCAAAAATTATGATTGAATGTGTCTGGGGAAATGATTGGTGTATGGGGGGGGGGCTGCATGACCTCCAATCACTTTTGATTGTTAAGAAGACCAGTAGAACTTTTGATTACCAATCATATGAGCCCCTGTGAGGTTTATACGACCACCCTTTCTTTAAAAAACCTTATATCCCCACAGGTCATAACTGTTGTGAGGAGAGAGGGTTGTCATTCTCTAAGTCATACTTTCCAGACCTTAAAACTACACTGAACAAAATGGCTATCCCAAAATTTTGATTGGATGTGTTTGGGGAAGTGATTGAAGTGGGAGAGGGGGAGCTGGTTGTCCTCCATGAGCTCTTTTGAAGTTCCTATAACATCTCTTTCTATAAGAAGTGCCCTGGTCTAAAAAGAACAATATATTGTGCCCACATCGCTCTTTACTTAGGCAGCGCTATAGCGCTGCCTATGATGTTTTGTCTTGAGATTTCAATTATACAGCACTGCAAGTGCCAATTAGACTAGGTAAGCCCCCCCCCCCCCTAAGTCTATGGGTGCCCATGTACGGAAGGGACATTTTAAAAAAAAAAAGAAATAAAAATTAGAAAGAAATATTGAGAGGAACCAAATCTAAGTTCAAGCAGAGACCTAGACCTTCCGTAAATAAATTTTAAAATACTTAGACTTTTTTTTACTTTAAAACAAAGGAAGAAAAATACCTGCTCGGTCACTTTTTCCTTCTTCGTGAAGCTCATCGTTATAATTAAGAAGAAAAGAATATCGCGGCATTATGTGTGTCAGGACAATACATGAAAAATGACAAGGAAGGATAACCCAGAACGAGTGAAAAACCAAAGCAATAAAGCAAAGAACAAGACACAAAGAAGTTTATTTAATCACAAGCGAAAATGGAAAAAAAAAACCTAAGGAAAGGGGATACTCAAACGTCCCAAAATTCATCTTCTTTAATACCTGCTTGCTATGCAGTCCTTCAAGGCTTTTGCCCCAAGTTTTGCTCGTATCACGGCTCTATGGTTTGAACTTTTACAAATTGTTCCTAAATTAGTCTTGCCTCGCTCAAACTTGACAGAAGTAATGATTTGAGGCAGAGTAATAACAGTGAAGTCGGTATGAGCCCGCATTTCTTGTGAAATACTGGGGGAGTATGGAGGTCTATGGGGGCTAACAAATACTCCGATTATTAGAAATTAATAACTGCTGAACTGGCGCTGGGCAGACAACAGCCTTTGATGAATTTTTATTAACAGTAACACAATTACGAAAAACAAGTGTTGTTTGTTGTTTTGTTTTATTTTTAGCTTTTTTTTTACCTGAAATAGAAAGCATCTTCAATTTTTTTTAGATATCATAAAGACGGGCTTAGAGCCATTCCCAAAGCACCAATCGAGGGGGGGGGGGAGTTCGGCTCAGTCTAGAAAAAGATTTTAAGGGCTCTCTAAAGTATACAGATATTTATTTTTAGTGTAAATAAGACAGATTAATTTAAACTTGAGCTCAGTTCTCTTCAGAAAATGGAAACTTGGAAAATGGGGCTTATACTCCCAGGGGTATGGGGGGGGAGGTAAAAATCCATATCCCTTGGATGTTTCCCTGGCTATGTCTTTCTGTCTAGGTACGAGAGCGTTGTTATTTGTTTTGTTAGCATTCCAAAATTCTGGCTCATTATACCGAATAAAGATATCTGACGCTGCCGTCGGCTAATTGAGAAAATATGATTTATAAGGTATTTACCGACGGATACCCTTTTCACTTGTTTACCCAACGTTGGCTTGGGTAAAGGGTATTCTGTTCAGTACTTAATGTATGTTTATGTAGTTAAGTTCCAAGAATTTTGTTATATTATGGCTTGTGAATATATAAAACATTCTAGCCCCTTGCTTGGTAATCTGATCCAAAGATTGGCTTCAGACGTTCTGGATTCTTTTGCTGTAAAAAAAGAACGATTGAAATATAAATTTCGAAAAAATAAACAAGATTATGAATATGGTAGAAGTCACTTTTATACTAAAGGTAATTGTTTTTAAGTTTTCAAGTGGAAAAATTAGGGTGAAGTTTTAGTTAAGGAGCTTCTTGCTATCCAGGAAAGCAGTTGAGTTATGTGAATGAAACTTTCAGGAATGAATACAGGGCCTAAAATATATGCTGGGAAAGTATTGCCAAGCTATTATTTCTATCCTTTATCAAGATTTTTTTCTTAAATATAAGAAATAGATTATCAAATCTGTAGAACCTTATAGGTCAGGATTGAGCATTTGTCCAATATATCTATTTCTTAAGGTTTCACTTTTATAACGCCAAAATTCTAAAAGGTTATCAAATGTCAGTGTCCTTTGGAGCGGGATGGAGTGGAAGTAGGCACTTCAAAATATCTTTCCAGGGAATCAATGAGGCTCTGGATTCATTCATGAAAGTTTCTTTCACCTTCCTGAACTACTTACCACTATAAACAAAAACCCCTCATCTAGAATTTTGCTCATCTAGAGAGCCTATTCTAAAATTCTAAATTTGTGTTAAAAATAGAGTGGAGGTAGGCACTTCAATATGTCTTTAGTAGTAAAGCCCCAATGCATTGAAAAGGGACAAGGAAACATACGCCTGAGGCATGGATATGCGTGTATATTTTCAAGTAATTGGGTTACCAGGGTCATTACACAATACCGGTCCTATTAAGGACAAGTTTTTCTGACGTAGTTTTCTATTTCATTATATACAAGTTTTTTTTTAGGTTAAATCCGTGGTAATTCATCTGTATTTTTATTATTAGGTTGTTTTTTTTTTAAACTTGGCTATTAGTCTCATGTGCTTAATTAATAGAAAGACTAATGTTTTTTGAAAAGTTTGATTACGTCTTAGGTTTACGATATTTGTGAATTTTTTGTAAAAATTTATTTGTTTAAAGGTATTGCTATGATTAAGAATGCGTCACGGGTGAAACTCAGAATTGATAGGAGGCAAGATCAAAAAAAGGGGTAATTAGTGATTGGAATATTTTTTAATGCTTTTACAATCGGAGATGTTTGTTTAACATTTGCAAAAAAAGGGGTAATGGAATTTTCGAATTGGAGGAGATGTCGTGATTATGTACTGTATAATACACAAGTGATGTTTTGGAGAGTATTGTCAATTTAACGAGAAATGACTGAAAAGTGTTACTGTGATCTGATTGAATTGTCGCTGACAATGAGATTTAATCGCTGCTAAGCCTATTGTTATTGCGAAAGGGATTACTCAATCTACTTCTTAGTGTTAAATGACAGATTTCCAAATACGATCATTTTGAAAAGCAGACAAAAAAATTGGTTTGTTCCCTCATTTCTCTAGGGCAGGAGATAACTTAATTTACTTAGACAATGAACGATATTAATTAGTGATTGATTGTATCAGTGGAGAAAAAAAGGATTAAACTCATTAACAGTTAAAGTAACCCCAAAGGAGCTGTTAACTGAGGTAATTTGTTATAAATTTGAAGAGTATTGTCAATTTAAATAGGATCTAACGGTCCCCGAGGGGTTTAGTTAAATTGGGTTGAGTTGCACGAAGGTTCAGTAGTACGAGAGTTCAGGAGCACGGGGGTTCAGTTGTACAGGGTTTCGGTTATACAGGGGTTCAGTTACATGGAGGGATTCAGTTGAACAAGGGGGGGGCTTTGGGCAGTTTGTGTCTCTTTAGGCTGTGTGTCTCTTTGGGAAGTTTGAATCTTTATGGTCTATGTGTTCCTCTTTTGGCTGTTTGTGTCGTTTTGGGCTTTGCGTCTCTCTATGGTATGTATGTGTCTCGTCGGGCTGGTTGAGTCTGTTAGGTCTGTGTTTGTCTATTTGGGGTGTTTTTGTCTTTGGCCTGTCTGTGTCTTTTTGAGCTGTTTGTGTCTCTTGTGACTGTGTGTGTCTCTTTGGGCTGTGTGTCTCTTTGAGCTGTTTGTGTCTTTTTGGTCTGTTTGTGTGTCTCTTTGGGCTGTTTGAGTCTTTTTGGTCTCTGTTTGTCTCTTTGGGCTGTTTGTGTCTCTTTGAGCTGTTTGTGTCTCTTTGGACTGTGTGTGTATCTTTGGGCTGTGTGTCTCTTTGGACTGTTTGAGTCTTTTTGATCTGTTTGTGTCTCTTTGGGGCTGTTTGAGTCTTTTTTGGGCTCTGTTTGTCTCTTTGGGCTTCTGTCTCTTTGGGCTGTTTGTGTTTCTTTTGGCTATGTGTCTCTCTTTGTTCTGTTTGAGTCATTTTGGTCTGTGTGTCTTTCTTTTGGCTGTTTGTGTCTCTTAGGAGTCGTATGTGCCTCTTTGGGCTATGTGTGTCTCTTTGGGGCGTTTGAATCTTTTGGTCTGTATGTGTCTGTATGGGCGTTTTTTGGTCTGTGTGTGTTTCCTTTTGGTATTTTTGTCTCTTAGAGGCCAAGTGTGTGTCTTTGGGCAATGTGTGTCTCTTTTGAGGGATTTTAATATTTTTGGTATGTATGTGTCTGTATGGGCGTTTTTTTTATATTTTGGGTGTGTGTGTGTATCTGTGGGCGTTTCGTGTCTATTAGAAATGTGTGTATTTATATTTATCCTGAGTGTGTGTCTATTTGGGATTTGTGTGTCTCTTTAGGCTTTATGTATCTTTTGGCAGTTTGAATCTTTATGGTCTGTGTGTGCCTCTTTTGGCTGTTTGTGTCTCTTCGGGAATTGTGTCTCTCTGTTGGATGTGTGCGTCTCTTGTCTCTTTGGGCTGTGTGTCTCTTTGAGCTGTTTGATTCTTTTTGTTCTGTTTGTGTTTCTCTTTGATCTGTTTGAGTGTTTTTGATATGTGTTTTGTCGCTTTTGGCTGTTTGTGTCTCTTTGGGCTGTGTGTGTTTCTTTGGGCTTTGCGTGTCTCTTCGAACTGTGTGTATGTCTCTTTAGCCTGTGTGTGTCTCTTTGGGCTGTGTGTATCTCTTTAGCCTGTATGTCTCTTTGGGCAGTTTGAATCTTTATGGTCTGTGTGAGCCTCTTTTGGCTGTTTGTGTCTCATCGGGCATTGTGTCTCTCTGTTAGATGTGTGCGTCTCTTGTCTCTTTGGGCTGTGTGTCTTTTTGAGCTGTTTGAGTCTTTATGGTCTGTTTGTGTGTCTCTTTGAGCTGTTTGAGTCTTTTTGATCTGTTTGTATCTCTTTGGGCTGTTTGAGTCTTTTTTGGGTTGTGTTTGTCTCTTTGGGCTCCTGTCTCTTTGGGCTGTTTGTGTTTTTTTGGGCTATGTGTATCTCTTTGGGCTGTTTGAGTCATTTTGGTCTGTGTGTCTTTCTTTTGGCTGTTTGTGTCTCTTAGGGGTCGTGTGTGCCTCTTTGGGCTATGTGTGTCTCTTTGGGACGTTTGAATCTTTTGGTTTGTATGTGTCTGTATGGGCGGTTTTTTTTTTTGTGTGTGTGTGTTTGTTTGGGCTTTGTGTGTCTCTTTAGGCGGTGTGTCTCGTTGGAGTGTTTGAGTCTTTTTGATCTGTTCGTGTCTTTTTGAGCTGTTTGAGGCTTTTTGGGCCGTGTTTGGCTCTTTGGACTTCTGTCTCTTTGGGCTGTTTGAGTTTCTTTGGGCTTTGGGTGTCTCTTTGGGGTGTTTGAGTCATTTTGGTCTGTGTGTGTCTCTTTAGGCTGTATGTCTCTTTGGGCAGTTTGAATCTTTTTTGTCTGTGTGTGTGTCTTTTGGCTTTTTGTGTCTCTTAGAGGCCATGTGTGTCTCTTTTGGAAATGTGTGTCTCTTTGGAGGGTTTGAATCTTTTTGGTTTGTATGTCTATGTATGGACGTGTTTTTTTGTCTCTTTGATCGGTGTTTGTGTCTATTTTGGGTTTTTGTTTCTCTTAGGTCTGTGTGTCTTTATCTTTATCCTGTGTGTGTCTATTTAGGCACTGTGTGTCTCGTTATGCTGTATATCTCTTTGGGCAGTTTGAATCTTTATGGTCTGTGTGTGCCTCTTTTGGCTGTTTGTGTCGTTTTGGGCTTTTTGTCTATCTGTTGGATGTGTGCTTCTCTTTGGGCCGTGTAAGTCTCTTTTAGCTGTATGTGTCTCTTTGGGCTGTGGGTGTCTATTTGTGATGTGTGTGTCTCTTTAGGCTGTGTGTGTCTCGTTGGACTGTGTGTCTTTTTTGGGGTGTCTGAGTCTTTTTGGTCTATGTTTGTCTCTTTGGGCTGTTTGTGTCTCTTTGAGCTGTGTATGTTTCTTTGGGCTTTGTGTGTTTCCTTGAGCTATGTGTCAATACGTTTAAGCAATAAATATATTTAAGCTTAACCCGTCTTTATTCTTTAGAATAGTTCTATTGTAAGCAAGTAACAAACTCTTTCCTGAAGTCGCCTCTTGGATACACAATGCAGAAACTTCATTTAAGAAACTATGAAAAAATTGTAAGTAAGTAACAAATTCTTTCTTGAGGTCACCTCTTGGATACACAATACAGAAATTTCATTAAATAAATTATGAAAAAATTGTAAGTAAATAGCAAATTCTTTCTTGAATTCACCAGCTGGATAAACAAAAAGACATTTCGTTCAAGAAATTATGACAAAATTCTAAGTAAGTAACAAACTCTTTCTTGAAGTTACCTCATGGATACACAATGCAGAAACTTCATTTAAAAAAAACTATGAAAAAAATTGTAAGTAAGTAAGTAACAAATTCTTTCTTGAAGTCACCTCTTGGATACACAATACAGAAATTTTCATTAAAGAAATTATGAAAAAATTGTAAGTAAGTAGCAAATTCTTACTTGAATTCACCTGCTGGATAAACAAAGAAAAATTCTCAGTAAGTAACAATTTCTTTCTTGAAGTCAACTCTTGGATACACAATTTCATTCAAGAAATTATGAAAAAATTGTAACTAAATAGCAAATTCTTTCTTAAATTCACATGTTGGATTAACAAAAATACATTTCGTTCAAGAAATTATGACAAAATTCTAAGTAAGTAGCAAACTCTTTATTGTTTACATGACTTAGATACAAGATTTAGAAATTTAATTCAAGAAATTATGAGAAATTTGCAAGTTAGTAACTTTTTTTCTCTTTATCACAAACAATTTTAACTTAGCTAAATGATGTATAAATTTTATTCAAGAAATTATTAAAAAATTCTCAGTAAGTAACAATTTCTTTCTTGAAGTCAACTCTTGGATACGCAATACGGAAATTTCATTCAAGAAATTATGAAAATATTTGTAAGTAAGTCACAAACTCTTTATTGATTTCACCTCTTTGATATACAGTTCAGGTACCTCATTCAAGAAATTATGAAAAAATCGCAAGTAAGTAACTTTTTTTTCTCTTTATCACAAAAAATTTTCATTTAGCTACATGATGTAGAAATTTAATTCAAGAAATTATTAAAAAATTCTCAGTAAGTAACAATTTCTTTCTTGAAGTCAACTCTTGGATACACAATTTCATAATTAGATACACGATGTAGAAATTTAATTCAAGAAATTATGAAAAAAGTCTCATGCAAATTTCACTAACTTCCTCCTGGACATTTCTCAGTTCCTGACCAGTATTATTAAGTGGTGTAATCACTCTATCATAGAATCCCAGTCTGTTTATATAACGTAATGTAGTACTCCACAAGCTTGTAGAAATTTAATTCAAGAAATTATTAAAAAATTCTCAGTAAGTAACAATTTCTTTCTTGAAGTCAACTCTTGGATACACAATTTCATTCAAGAAATTATGAAAAAATTGTAACTAAGTAGCAAATTCTTTCTTGAATTCACATGTTGGATTAACAAAAATACATTTCGTTCAAGAAACTATGACAAAATTCTAAGTATTTAACAAACTCTTTATTGTTTACATTACTTAGATACACGATGTAGAAATTTAATTAAAGAAATTATGAAAAAATCGCAAGTAAGTAACTTTTTTTTTCTCTCTATCAAAAACAATTTTCACTTAGCTACACGATGTAGAAATTTAATTCAAGAAATTATGAAAAAATTCTCAGTAAGTAACAATTTCTTTCTTGAAGTCAACTCTTGGATATGCAATACGGAAATTTCATTCAAGAAATTATGAAAAAATTGTAACTAAGTAGCAAATTCTTTTAACAAAATCTAAGTGTTAGAGTGATAATATTCTTAATGGCTTGTTAGCTCAGTTGGTTAGAGCGTCATGCTAATAACGCGAAGGTCGAGGGTTCGATCCCCTCACGAGCCATAGTTTTGATTTCATTTTATCTTTATTTATTTCTTTATTTCATTTTTTAAGGTTCATTTAGACGAGGTTACGTGCGCGCTCGTAACCTCGTCTAAATGAACCTTAAAAAATGAAATAAAGCTATGTCAACTTTGCATGTTGATATAAAATATATCCCTAAAATAACTTATGGAGTTACCATACGAAGGTCAAAACTATGGCTTGTGAGGGGATCGAACCTTTGACCTTCGCGTTATTAGCATGAAGTTCTAACCAACTGAGCTAACAAGCCATTAAGAATATTATCACTCTAACACTTAGATTTTTGTTAAAAGAATTTGCTACTTACTTACAATTTTTTCATTATTTCTTGAATGAAATTTCCGTATTGCATATCCAAGAGTTGACTTCAAGAAAGAAATTGTTACTTACTGAAAATTTTTTAATAATTTCTTGAATTAAATTTCTAAATCATTTAGCTAAGTGAAAATTGTTTGTGATAAAGAGAAAAAAAGTTACTTACTTGCGATTTTTTCATAATTTCTTGAATGAAGTATCTGTACTGTTTATCCAAGAGGTGAAATCAATAAAGAGTTTGCTTCTTACTTACAAATATTTTCATAATTTCTTGAATGAAATTTCCGTATTGTGTATCCAAGAGATGAATTCAAGAAATAAATTGCTACTTAGACTGAGAATTTTTTAATAATTTCTTTAATTTAATTTCTCTATAAGGTATATAAGTAAGAATGGTTTGTGATAAAGAGAAAAAAAAAGTTACTAACTTGCCATTGTTTCATCATTTCTTGAATTAAATGTATACATATTGTACCTAATTAGTGAAAACAATAAATAGTTTGCTAATTAATTGGAATTTTGTCATAATTTCTTGAACGAAATGTATTTTTGTTAATCCAACATGTGAATTCAAGAAAGAATTTGCTACTTAGTTACAGTTTTTTCATAATTTCTTGAATGAAATTGTGTATCCAAGAGTTGACTTCAAGAAAGAAATTGTTATTTACTGAGAATTTTTTTATAATTTCTTGAATTAAATTTCTACAAGCTTGTGGAGTACTACATTACGTTATATAAACAGACTGGGATTCTATGATAGAGTGATTACACCACTTAATAATACTGGTCAGGAACTGAGAAATGTCCAGGAGGAAGTCAGTGAAATTTGCATGAGAATTTTTTCATAATTTCTTGAATTAAATTTCTACATCGTGTATCTAAGTATGAAATTGTGTATCCAAGAGTTGACTTCAGGAAAGAAATTGTTACTTGCTGAGAATTTTTTAATAATTTCTTGAATTAAATTTCTACATCATGTAGCTAAGTGAAAATTGTTTGTGATAAAGAGAAAAAAAAAGTTACTTACTTGAGATTTTTTATTAATTTCTTGAATGAATTATATGTAATATATATCCAAGAGGTGAAATCAATAAAGAGTTTTGTTACTTACTTACAAATATTTTCATAATTTCTTGAATGAAATTTCCGTATTGCGTATCCAAGAGTTGACTTCAAGAAAGAAATTGTTACTTACTGAGAATTTTTTAATAATTTCTTGAATTAAATTTCTACATCATTTAGCTAAGTGAAAATTGTTTGTGATAAAGAGAAAAAAAAGTTACTTACTTGCGATTTTTTCATAATTTCTTTAATTAAATTTCTACATCGTGTATCTAAGTCATGTAAACAATAAAGAGTTTGTTACTTACTTAGAATTTTGTCATAATTTCTTGAACGAAATGTATTTTTGTTAATCCAACATGTGAATTCAAGAAAGAATTTGCTACTTAGTTACAATTTTTTCATAATTTCTTGGATGAAATTGTGCATCCAAGAGTTGACTTCAAGAAATAAATTGTTACTTACTGAGAATTTGTTAATAATTTCTTGAATGAAATTTCTACATCATGTAGCTAAGTGAAAATTGTTTGTGATAAAGATAAAAAAAGTTACTTACTTGCAATTGTTTCATAATTTCGTGAATGAAGTATCTGTACTGTATATCCAAGAGGTGAAATCAATAAAGAGTTTGTTACTTACATACAAATATTTTCATAATTTCTTGAATGAAATTTCCGTATTGCGTATCCAAGAGTTGACGTCAAGAACGAAATTGTTACTTACTGAGATTTTTTTTCATAATTTCTTGAATTTAATTTCTACATCGTATATCCAACTCGTGAAAACAATAAAGAGTTTGTTACTTACTTAGAATTTTGTCATAATTTCTGGAATGAAATGTATTTTTGTTAATCCAACATGTGAATTCAAGAAAGAATTTGCTACTTAGTTACAATTTTTTCATAATTTCTTGAATGAAATTGTGTATCCAAGAGTTGACTTCAAGAAAGAAATTTTTACTTACTGAGAATTTTTCTTTGTTTATCCAGCAGGTGAATTCAAGAAAGAATTTGCTACTTACTTACAATTTTTTCATAATTTCTTTAATGTAAATTTCTGTATTGTGTATCCAAGAGGTGACTTCAAGAAAGAATTTGTTACTTACTTACTTACAATTTTTTTCATAGTTTCTTAAATGAAGTTTCTGCATTGTGTATCCATGAGGTAACTTCAAGAAAGAGTTTGTTACTTACTTAGAATTTTGTCATAATTTCTTGAACGAAATGTCTTTTTGTTTATCCATCTGGTGAATTCAAGAAAGAATTTGCTATTTACTTACAATTTTTTCATAATTTATTTAATGAAATTTCTGTATTGTGTATCCAAGAGGTGACATCAAGAAAGAATTTGTTACTTACTTACAATTTTTTCATAGTTTCTTAAATGAAGTTTCTGCATTGTGTATCCAAGAGGCGACTTCAGGAAAGAGTTTGTTACTTGCTTACAATAGAACTATGCTAAAGAATAAAGACGGGTTAAGCTTAAAGATATTTATTGCTTAAACGTATTGACACATAGCCCAAAGAGACACACATAACCCAAAGAAACACAAACAGCCCAAAGAGGCACAAACAGCCCAAAGAGAAAAACACAGACAAAAAAGACTCAGACACCCCAAAAAGACACACAGTCAAAAGAGACACTCACAGCCTAAAGAGACACACACATCACAAATAGACACCCACAGCTAAAAGAGACACATACAGCTCAAAGAGATGCACACGGCCCAAAGAGACGCACACATCCAACAGAGACACACAAAGCCCAAAACGACACAAACAGCCAAAAGAGACACAAACAGACAATAAAGATTCAAACTACCCAAAGATATATACAGCATAAAGAGACACACACTGCCCAAAGAGACACACACAGGATAAATACACATACACACAGTCCTAATAGACACAAAAAGCCCAAAGACACACACACACAGCTAAAAGAGACAAAAAAAAACGCCCATACAGACACATACATACCAAAAAGATTCAAACCCTCCAAAGAGACACACATTGCCCAAAGAGACACACATGGCCTCTAAGAGACACAAACAGCCAAAAGAAACACACACAGACCAAAAAGATTCAAACTGCACAAAGAGACAAAGAGCCAAAAGAGACACACACAGGCCAAAATGACTCAAACAGCCCAAAGAGACACACATAGCCCAAAGAAACACAAACAGCCCAAAGAGACAGAAGCACAAAGAGACAAACATAGCACAAAAAAGACTAAAACAGCTCAAAGAGACACAAACAGATCAAAAATACTAAAACAGTCAAACGAGACACACCCCCAAACGAGACGCACAAACCCAAAAGAAAAACACAAACCCCAAAAAAAAAAAACGCCCATACAGACAAATACAGATCAAATTATTCAAACGTCCCACATAGTCACACAGATTTCACCGATGCATATACGAACCATCAGATACACAAATCGACAAAAGTACGACAACCAGACCATAATGAATCAATCGGAACAAATGATTAAACATAGACCACAAAAGAACAAATATCCCACAGAGAACGAAGCCCAAAGAGACAAAAACAATCCGAAAAAGACTCAAACAGCTCAAAGAGACGCAAACAGATCAAAAAGACTCAAACAGCTCAAAGAGACACACAAACAGACCAAAAAGACTCAAACAGCTCAAAGAGACACACAGCCCAAAGAGACAAGAGACGCACACATCCAACAGAGAGACACAATGCCCGAAGAGACACAAACAGCCAAAAGAGGCTCACACAGACCATAAAGATTCAAACTGCCCAAAGAGACATACAGGCTAAAGAGATACACACAGCCCAAAGAGACACACACAGGCTAAAGAGACATACACACAGTTCGAAGAGACACGCAAAGCCCAAAGAGACACACACACACCAAAGAGACACAAACAGCCCAAAGATACAAAACACAGATCAAAAAGACTCAAACAGCTCAAAGAGACACACAAACAGACCAAAAAGACTCAAACAGCTCAAAGAGACATACAGCCCAAAGAGACAAGAGACGCACACATCCAACAGAGAGACACAAAGCCCGAAGAGACACAAACAGCCAAAAGAGGCACGCACAGACCATAAAGATTCAAACTGCCCAAAGAGACATACAGCCAAAAGAGACACACACATCCCAAAGAGACACACACACAGGATAAAGATACAAACACACATTTCGAAGAGACACGAAAAGCCCAAAGAGACCCAAACACAGCCAAAAGAGACAAAACACGCCCATACAGACAAATAAATACAAAAAAGATTCAAATCCCTCAAAAGATAAACACTTTGCACAAATAGACACAATAGGAATATAATATAAAAAATTCCCAAAAGGAAAAATACACTGACAAAAAAACGCCCATACAGACACATACAGACCAAAAGATTCAAACGCCCCAAAGAGACACACATAGCCCAAAGAGTCACATACGATTCATAAGAGACACAAACAGCCAAAAGAAAGACACACAGACCAAAATTACTCAAACAGCCCAAAGAGACACACATAGCCCAAAGAAACACAAACAGCCCAAAGAGACAGAAGCCCAAAGAGACAAACACAGCCCAAAAAAGACTCAAACAGCCCCAAAGAGACACAAACAGATCAAAAAGACTCAAACAGTCCACCGAGACACACAGCCCTCAGATACGAAAATAGCAAAAATAAAAACAAAACGAAAACCTAGAATAACACAGAAAACATATAACAAAACAGACCAACATGACTCAAACAGCCCAAAAAGACAATAACACAGACTACTCAGAAACACATACCTCAAAGACTAACACACCACACAGATCCCCATACAGAATCAAGAGACACACACAGCTCAAAAAGACACAGACAGGCAAAATAGAAACACAACTCAAAGAGACAAACACCGACCTAAAAGACTCAAATAGCCCAAAGATACACATACAGACCAAAGAGAGACGCAAAGCCCAAAACGACACAAACAGCCAAAAGAGGCACACACAGACCATAAAGATTCAAACTTCCCAAAGAGACACACAGCCTAAAGAGACACACACTGCCCAAAGCCCCCCCTTGTTCAACTGAATCCCTCCATGTAACTGAACCCCTGTATAACTGAAACCCTGTACAACTGAACCCCCGTGCTACTGAACTCTCGTACTACTGAACCTTCGTGCAACTCAACCCAATTTAACTAAACCCCTCGGGGAACGTTAGATCCTATTTAAATTGACAATACTCTTCAAATTTATAACAAATTACCTCAGTTAACAGCTCCTTTGGGGTTACCTTAACTGTTAATCAGTTTAATCTTTTTTTTCTCCACTGATACAATCAATCACTAATTAATATCATTCATTGTCTAAGTAAATTAAGTTATCTCCTGCCCTACAGAAATGAGGGAACAAACCAATTTTTTTGTCTGCTTTTCAAAATGATCGTATTTGGAAATATGTCATTTAACACTAAGAAGTAAATTGAGTAATCCCTTTCGCAATAACAATAGGCTTAGCAGCGATTAAATCTCATTGTCGGCGACAATTCAATCAGATCACAGTAACACTTTTCAGTTATTTCTCGTTAAATTGACAATACTCTCCAAAACATCACTTGTGTATTATACAGTACATAATCACGACATCTCCTACAATTCGCAAATTCCATTACCCCTTTTTTTGCAAATGTTAAACAAACATCTCCGATTGTAAAAGCATTAAAAAATTTTCCAATCACTAATTACCCCTTTTTTTGATCTTGCCTCCTATCAATTCTGAGTTTCACCCGTGAGGCATTCTTAACCATCGCAATACCTTTACGCAAATACCTTTTCGCAAAAAATTTGCAAATCTCGTAAACTAAAGAAGTAATTACCCTTTTCAAAAAACATTACTCGTTATATTAATTAAGCCCATGAGACTAATAGCCAAGTTTAAAAAAAAAACAACCTACTAATCAACTTACAGATGAATGACCACGGATTTAACCTAAAAAAAAAACAACTTGTATATCATGAAATAGAAATCTACGTCAGAAAAACTTGTCCTTAATAGGACCGGTATTGTGTAATGACCCTGGTAACCCAATTACTTGAAAATATACACGCATATCCATGCCTCAGGCGTATGTTTCCTTGTCCCTTTTCAATGCATTGGGGCTTTACTACTGTCTTTCAAGGGAATCATTGAGGCTCTGGGCTCATTCATGAAAAATTTTTCACCTTCCTCAACTACTTACCACTATAAACAAAAACCTCTCATCTAGAATTTTGCTCATCTAGAGAGCCTATTCTAAAATTCTAAATCTTTGTTAAAAATAGAGTGGAAGTAAGCGCTTCAAAATATCTTTCCAGGAAATCAGTGAGGCTCTGGATTCATTCATGAAAGTTTCTTTCACCTTCCTCAACTACTTACCACTATAAACAAAAATCCCTCATATAGAATTTTACTAATCTAGAGAGCGTATTCTAAAATTCTAAATTTTTGTTAAAAATTGAGTGGAAGTAGGCGCTTCAAAATATCTTTCAAGGGACTCATTGAGGCTTTCGATTCATTCATGAAAGTTTCTTTCACCTTCCTCAACTACTTACCACTATAAACAAAAACCCCTTATCAAGAATTTTGCTCATCTAGAGAGCCTATTCTAAAATTCTAAATTTTTGTTAGAAATAGAGTGGAAGTAAGCGCTTCAAAATATCTTTCCAGGAAATCAATGAGGCTCTGGATTCATTCATGAAAGTTTCTTTCACCTTCCTCAACTACTTACCACTATAAACAAAAACCCCTCATCTAGAATTTTACTAATCTAGAGAGTGTATTCTAAAATTCTAAATTTTTGTTAAAAATTGATTGGAAGTAGGCGCTTCAAAATATCTTACAAGGGAACCATTGAGGCTCTTGGTTCATTCATGAAAGTTTCTTTCACCTTCCTGAACTACTTACCACTATAAACAAAAACCCCTCATGTAGAATTTTGCTCAGCTAGAGAGCCTCGTCTAAAATTCTAAATTTTTGTTGAAAATAGAGTGGAGGTAGGCACTTCAATATGTCTTTCAAGGGAATCATTAGGCTCTGGGTTTATTCATGAAGTTTTTCACCTACCTCAACTACTTACCACTATAAACAAAAACCTCTCATCTAGAATTTTGCTCATCTAGAGAGCCTCTTCTCTTATTCTAAATTTTGGTTAAAAATAGAGTGGAAGTAGGCGCTTTAAAATATCTTTCCAGGAAATCAATGAGGCTCTGGATTTATTCATGAAAGTTTCTTTCACCTTCCTCAACTACTTACCACTATAAACAAAAACCCCTCATCTAGAATTTTGCTCATCTAGAGAGCCTCTTCTAAAATTATAAATTTTTGTTCAGAATAGAGTGGAAGTAGGCTCTTCAAAATATCTTTCAAGGGACTCATTGAGGCTCTCGATTCATTCATGAAAGTGTCTTTCACCTTCCTCAACTACTTACCATTATAAAAAAATAACCCTCATCTAGAATTTTGCTCATCTAGAGAACCTCTTCTAAAATTCTAAATTTTTGTTAAAAATAGAGTGGAAGTAGGCTCTTCAAAATATCTTTCAAGGGAATCATTGAGGCTCTGTGTTCATTGATGAAAGTTTTTTTGATGTCCTCAACTACTTACCACTATAAACAAAAACCTCTCATCTAAAATTTTGCTCATCTAAAGAGCCTCTTCTAAAATTCTGAATTTTTTTTTCAAAATGGAGCGGAAGCAGGCGCTTCAAAATATCTTTCCAGGGAATCATTGAGGCTCTGCATTCTTTCATGGAAGTTTCTTTCACCTTCTTCAACTACTTACCACTATAAACAAAAACCCCTCTTCTAGAATTTTGCTCATCGAGAGAGCCTCTTCTAAAATTCTAAATTTTTGTAAAAAACAGAGTGAAAGTAGGTGCTTGAAAATATCTCAAGGGAATCATTGAGGCTCTCGATTCATTCATAAAAGTTTTTTCACCTTCCTCAACTACTTACTACTATAAACAAAAACCTCTCATCTAGAATTTTGCTCATCTAGAGAGCCTCTTCTAAAATTCTTAATTTTTATCAATGTGATTGATTCCCAACTCTTGTTTGGAATGTTAATAAGACTACTGCAAAAAAAAAAAAAAAAAAAAAAAAAAAAAAAAACTACAATTAGAGATGATAAAATTAAGCAAATTACATTGCATACATTGGGAGCCAGATGTCCAGGTCATGGCAAATCCCCTATATATAGTCTAATTTCTATTCGGTTTATCGTTGCTCTTCAGTTGCAGTTTAAAAAGATGGGTTTTCTGTCTGGTTCTAACATCGTTTTTGGGGTATTCCTTATTATCAATCCGTTGTTTTGTGTTAAAATATATCTTCAAGTAAAAACGCTTCAAAAATGAAAAAAATCACTGAAAAGGTTTTGTGTAAAAAAAAGGTTATCAGAATCATAGTCTCTTTGCGTATAAAAAATATTACATTTTTGTGAAAATTACCCAAATTCTTCAAGCAATAGGTGTGTATACAGGGGTTTGTTAAGGGAGCTAAAAATGGGCAGATTACGTGAAAGTATTAAAATTATAAGGTCTTTTGAAGAGCCTGGGTAGAAAGGCCCTGTCACCCCTGGGTACATAGGAGTCTTTTGGTACATTTTAGCCTTTTTTCAATCTTATGAAGGATCGGATTATTGTCATGGTAGAAAACAAAGGGGATACATTTTTGCTTTAAAAAAATCTTATTAGATTTATGAACATAAAATCAGGTTTAAAATCCGTTCACTCTTTAAAGAAAATCATATCGGAATCCTATATGTCTGAACCTAGTATATCACGCATAATATGTGAGGTTTCGGTTTGGAAATTTAGCTTTTGATTCTTGGATATTTTTGGAACTCTGGAAATTTGAGCTTTGGATGCAAGTTGCTCATGAATTATAGTGAAATAGTAACTTATATTGGTAATAAAAAAAATTTTAAGCTCAGGACAAATGGAAACACGAGGTATTTTTAGAATCCAAACTATTTTCTACGAAAAATACCTCTGTAATTACCACACTCACTCTTTTCACCTTTCTTATAGAGGGTTTTAATTAGTCTTCCTAAAATGGCCACTCATATAACACCTTTTATAAACCTGATTTTAGAAACAACAAATTTTAGCAAAAATTGAACAAATAACTAAAAAGTCCGAGTAAAATTCAGGAGCATAAATTCAAAAAGGTTTTACGATTTCCGGTATATCTTTTGTTGTTAGTTGATGCTCCTGGTTATTAAGATAAGTGCCCGTTAACTGATGCTCTTGACTTGACAAAAGAATATTGAATATGATTGTGGGTTTTACCCGCAAAGAAATTACTGTCTCAAAATAAATTTACAAATTAGTATCAACTTTACTTCCGATTGGACTGCAGAGAGTAGGGCATGACTCATGGGTGTTATTTTTATAGACCGGACTGTCATTACTAAGTCCCACATATCTTCTCCAAGACCAGTCTCTACAAGTCTTCCCACTTTACCTGATTGGCCCCCAATATTACCTGCTCGAAGTAGTCCTACCACAACTCCACCTTCTACCCCAAAAAGATCTTCGAAAGTTCCTGGCTCACCTGTGCTATGCCAACAGAAATCTGCTTCTGGTCTACGCCCTCTCCCCCCTCTGCCGCAACCTACTGCTTGTCTAGGTAAAGTATATTTAATTAATTAATTATGCTGAAAAATCGTACTCTTTTATAGTACATTTTGTACATTACATTACGTACGCCTACATTTTGCCTCTCAGGTTCGAAAAACGAGAAAGGTAAGTTTGTTAAGTTCATCGCCCGGTCAACTACACAGTGAACTGTGACCCAGCTTACAGAGCTTGTAGTGTTGAAGATGCCAGCTTCATACTTTTTTGAGGGTAATTAACACCTGCTGAAAATAAGCGTAGGGTCACTGGCCATCTTACAAAGCAGTGTTGGCTCTGGTGAATCATCATCTGCTTTATTTGCTAACCACCCCAGCAGCTGGGAATTAGCCATCACAAGATTAAAGGCGGTATATCGTGGAGTAATTTATGCTGTTGCAAATCTTGCAAATAAAAACGTAGTGATTTATACAATAATCTTAATGATAATTATAGTTATTTTAAATTGCTTTGTGAAAACTTTATCGGCTTAAACAGATTCTAAATAACTTAAACTACTTTTCTTATAAAAATGAATACATAAAATAAATATAGATAGAAAAACGGCTGGACGGACGTAGGTATTTCAAGCTGAAAATAGCTGTATTTCCTCAATATGCGTGTTTTGAGATGAGATTCCTTTATTGATTAATCATAGGCAGCTCAATCGCGCTGCCTAAGTAAATAACGATGTTGGCACAATGTATTATTTATATATTTTTTCTTTAGACCAGGGCACTTAGTATCGAAGGAGTTGTCGTAGAAACTTCGAAAAGGTTCATTCGATTGGAAATTGGAGTGACATGTGCTCTTTTTAATAGTCGAAAGCGATTGGAAGGCAACTAAAACCCCTTCCACGCCCACCATTTCCCCAAACACAAATCCTATCCAAATTTTGAGATAGCCATTTTGTTCAGCGTAGTTGATTTCCAGATAGAAATTATATTTTTAAGGAGGACACTCCCCGACAGCCTTCAGAGCAAGGGTTGTAAGTTATGCCCCGGGGGCATATAAGGTTTTTTATAGAAAGTGTTGTCGTAGAAACTTCAAAAAAGGCTCGTTCGATTGGAATTTCAAAGGGCTAGTGCCCTTTATCATAATCGAAAGTGATTGAAGGGTAAGTAACCCCCCTTTCATGCCCACCTCAAACACATTCAATAAAAATTTTGAGACAGCCATTTTGTTCAACGTAGGTGAAAGGTTTGGAAATTAGGTCTTTGAGAATGACAACCCTCATTATTTTGAGGATGACAACTTTCGACTATTAAAAGGGCTAGTGCCCTGTTTAATAGTCGAAAGTGATTTGAGGGCAACTAACCCCCCTCTCACGCGCACTTTTTCCCCAGACACTTCCCCAAACACCCCTCAGTGCCCTCGCGGCAAGGGTTGTAAGATATGCCCTGGGGGCATATAAGGTTTTTATAGATAGTGATGTTGTAGAAACTTCAAAAAGACCTCATTCGAATGGAAATTAGAAGGGCTTGTGCCCTTTTTCATAGTTGAAAGTGATTGGAGGATAACTAACACCCCTCTCACACCCACCATTTCCCCAAACACATCCAATCAAAGTTTTGAGATAGCCATTTTGTTCGACGTAGTTAAAAAGTCCAGAAATTATATTTTTGACGATGACACTCCCCCCACAGCCCTCAGGGCAAGAGCTGTAAGTTATGCCGTGGGGGCATATAAGGTTTTTCTTATAGAAAGCGTTGTCGTAGTTCAAAACGGAATCATTCGATTAGAAATTGAAACGGCTAGCGCCATTTTTAATAGTATAAAGTGATTGGAGGGCAACTAATTTTGGGATAGCCATTTTGTTCAACGTAGTTGAAAGTTTTGGATATTATTTTTTTGAGGATGACACCCCCCCCATAGCCCTCAGGGCAAGGGTTGTAAGTTATGTAAGATTTTTATAGAAAGCGTTGTCGTGGAAACTTCAAAAAAGGCTGATTTGATTAGAAATTGAAATGGCTAGTGCCCTTTTTAATTGTCGAAAGTGGTTGGAAGGCAACTAACACCCCTTCCACGCCCACCATTTATCCAAATAAATCCAATCAAGATTTTGAGATAGCCATTTTGTTCAAAGTAGTTGAAAGGTCCGGAAATAATATCTTTGAGGATGGCACTTCCCCCACACCCCTCAGGGTAAGGGTCGTAAGTTGTGCCCTGGAGGTATATAAGGTTTTTATATAAAGCTTTGTAATAGAATCGTAGAAACTTGATAAACGGCTCATTCGATTGGAAATTCAAAGGGCTAGTGCCCTTTTTAATAGTCGAAAGTGATTTGAGGGCAAATAACTCCCCTGTCACGCCCACCTTTTCCCCAAACGCATCCAGTCAAAATTTTTAGATAGCCATTTTGTTCAACGTAGTTAAAATTTTTAGAAATTAGGTCTTTGAGGATGATAACCCCCTCAGAGTCCTCGGGCAAGGATTGTCAGTTCTGCCCTGGGGGCATATAAGGTTTTTTTAGATTGTGATGTTGTAGAAACTTCAAAAGGACTCATTCGATTGGAAATTAGAAGGGCTTGTGCCCTTTTAATAGTCGAAAGTGATTGGAGGATAACTAACACCGCTCTCACACCCACCATTTCCCCAAACACATCCAATCACAATTTTGAGATAGCCATTTTTTCGACATAGTTAAAAAGTCCGGAAATTATGTTTTTGAGGGGGGACGCTCCCCCCACAGCCCTCAGGGCAAGGGTTGTGTTATGACCTGGGGGCATATACGTTTTTTTTTATAGAAGGCGTTGTCGTAGAAAATTCAAAAAGGAATCATTCGATCTGAAATTGACAGAGCTGGCGTCGTTTCTATTAATCGGAAATGATTAAATGTTAAATAATCCACCTCTCAGGTACACCATTTCGCCAAACACATCCCAACAAAATTTTGACATAGCCATTTTGTTCAACGTAGTTGAAAGGTCTGGAAATTATGTCTTGAAAAAATATAAATGTTTTTACTTTTATATCTTTAATAAATCAAATAATATTAACATTTTGATTGCTAAATATCAATATATGTATACTAAACTGACAGTGCACATTTATTTGTATTTTTTTTTAGTAAAGTGTAAATTATGTTATGGCCCTACTCATGTTAATTTCTGCTCGTTTTGAGTTTACTCGGTTATTTATTGTAATTTCTGTTCGTTTTGGGTTTCATTTATTTATCGATGCTGATTTGTGGTAGTTTCACGCTAGATTATTTGATTTTATTTTTGCTCATTTTTGGTCTAATGGAGTTTTCTACTTTTCTTTGAAAAACTTAATTTGTGGAAAAAGGTTTTTAAATTAATTTCTGTTTGTTTTATATTGACATAGTCTTTTCAGGGAAAAAGAAAATAATACTTTAAATCTTTTCTTGTTTTTAAGAGTTTATAGTCTGACCTCTATTTGCATGCTGGAGAAAAATTCTCAGCAATTTTTAACAACATACACCCTTTTAAAAATCTGGACACAAATGGTGGTGTGTAATTTAGTTTCATACCTCCCTCTAGTTGACCTTAAATAGAAAACTTGATACCATTCGCAAAAAAATCTGTACCTTCTTTGATAGCTTGGATGCACTTACGCTATTTTGATTTGGTTAAATTTTAAGAGCAGAAGTAGCCCCGAAAGTTTGAACATAATACCCTCAGTCGTTCTTGGGATACTGCTGAGATGCCTTATTGGGAATTAGCATTAACACAGTGCATTTTGATTTAATCTTAAGACAACATTTAGTTTTTAAACATAATGGGCAAATGGGAGGGTGGCCGTGGGAGGATGATTAGTTGCCCCCAATCACTTTCGACTATTAAAAAAGGCATTATCCCTTTCTATTTTCAAATCGAGACTGCGGCCAGTGGAGAGAAAAGAAATGAAATGTAAAACAACGCGGATATTTCGCCTGTATCCAAACAAGGCGTCTTCAGCACGAGAGAAACACAAGAGGAACAAAAAAAAAAAAAAACTAAAACTAAACAACCAATAAAACCACCACCAAAAATATATATATATATATATATATATATATATATATATATATATATTTATATATATACAATTGGCCCAAACTGATCCACGTAGGGAAAATATGCTATTATATAGTTACCTCGGTGAGGGCACGAGAGTAACTGAGAAAAAAAAACAAACTGGAAATCATTTTAATTAATCTATTGTAAAATAATCCTTTTATTGACTATTATTGAAGCAAATCATTTTGGTCTAGCAGGTAAAATAGTCCCCTGGTGATTATTTAAAATCTTAACTCCCTTACTGACTGTTGATTCACTCTTTAGAAGATTATCCTAAATTGGGTCAATTTTTAACTACCTGTGTCTCTATTTATCGAAAGGTTAGCAAATATATGTTTTTTAATTTCTATGGCTTCTCTCGCCCATTGTGTGTAGCCTACCCCTTATCATTTGAAATGGCTAAGGCCTCATCAAATTTTACAAAGTGATATGGTTGAAACCAAATATGTTCTGCTAAGGCTGAAACAAAAGTTTCCGGAGGCTTGCGTAATTGTAGGGTTTTTGTCTATTGAATTTCGATGTTCTATAAATCTCTCAACAAACTGTTGGTGAGTCCTGCCAATATAGAGCTTCCCACAAGAACACAGAATTTTATACACCCCACTTACTAAATTTCCCCCGGGTTAAATCCTTACCAGGACTAAAGAAATTACCCATTGGCCTCAACGATTGGAAACATGTATCAAGGCCTAATTTACGCAAAATCCGTGAAAGTTTCTCACTCAAACAAGGTAGAAATGTCAATAAAATGGAGCTTTTTGATACTCTAAATTTAAAAACCTAAGAAGTTCTATTAGCCCCATTGTTACGGTTAGATATTTTATTTTCAATTATTTTGTCAATGAATTTAATTTGGTAATTGCTACAAAACAAAACATTCCTCAAGTATAACGATTCCGTATCCAGAAATTCCTGGGAACAAATTTCAAAGGCTCTATCCACTACTGAAATTACAACCCCCCGTTTCACCGACATAGGTTGGCAAGAATGAACATTCAAATACCTATCATTGTGCGTAGGTTTTCTATAAATCGAGAAAAGTAAATGGAGATTCCTTTTAATCAATAAAATATCCAGAAAAGATAATTTATTATTTTCCTCAAACTCAACTGTAAATCTAATGTGGTTATCAAAACTTAAATGCTTACAAAATAGGTCTAAGGAGTCCAATCCATGTTTCCAAACGCAAACCACATCATCCATGATCCTACCCCAGAAACAAGGGAAGATTCGAAAACTGTGTATAGCGGAAGTTTCAATAGAATCTATGAAAAGATTTGCTAATAAAGGAGATAGAGAAGCCCCCATAGGTAACCCAAAATTTTTCTATAAAACTCCTCTCTAAAACCAAAATAAAAAGAAAATTCATTTACTAGGATAATTAGTTTCATAATGACTTCAATATCCAAAGTGGCTAAAGTCACATCTTGTATTAAATCAAAGTGTTTTTCTAATTTAGTTGTTAAAATTTCTTTGTATCTTTTTACATCACAATTAGAGTGCGTGAGCACAAAATCTAGAGCATAGATGATTGAGCTTCCCTGCGACGTGACACTTTGCAATTTAATTGTCGGACCAGTCGAATTTTTCTAGTATGATTTTTGTGTTTCGGAAGGTGAATGTAATGCCAACCAGAGCCATTGTCCTCATTTCGAAACAGGTGACGGAAAAGTTGACACAATGGGTCGGAAGGGGACTCCAGTCTTTTGAATCTTAGGTAAACCATAGATCTGGGGTGCCAAACAACCCCTAGGATAATATTTGTTATAAATCTGTGGGGTAATGTGAAAATTGTTTTTCAATGACTCCAATTCCTTTCTTGTCGATTTTACATATTTATCTGTAGGATCAAAATCAAGTTTTTTGTATGTAACTGTGTCAGAAATAATGGGTTTTATTTGATTATTATAGTCATCAGTGTTCATAATTACAATCGTGTTTCCTTTATGGGATCCAGGGAAAGTAAGGAATTTATGCTTTTTCAAATCTGTACGTATTTTAATGTCATTTTTTTGTGAGATGTCTTTTTCAATTATGCTCATATTAAAGGTATGTAGTCTCCTTACGATCTCAACTCTAAGTTCTTGAGGAGTTTCAGCTTTATCTATAGAAGCCATAATTCCTGACTCCACCTTTGAAATTATTTTTGAATAGAAGATTAGTGCTGGAAAACAGAACTTAGAACCCTTCGACAAAACTGTCTCCTGTTGAATATTAAGAGGCTTAGAAGACAAACTCTTAACTGCTGGACCCAGAAAAAACGAGGATAAAAAACATCTGAATCTTGGAACTTCTGAAACAAAAGTTTATTAAACTTGTCAACCAGACGAACCTTACACAAAAGAAAATCATGGCGAAAAGATCTAAATGGCCATTTCCTTAATTCGCATAAAAATGTCAGATGGAAGGTTATTCCTTAAAAGGGTTTCAACAGAATTTAAGTCCTTAGACAGTTGAAAACGTCTCTGTTTTGTTCAGAAATAACGTGATTTAAAGACATTAGGCTTAATTTTTTTTAATTTTGATTCATTTTCAATTCCGAAATGGGTACATATTTTAAAAGATTTCCGAATCACTGATTCCTTCTTGTAATTTTTTAAGAAAGTTTGTTGATTTAACAAATTTGTATGTTTTTTAACCAAAGACAAATAATAATTGACAGAAGCGGCTAATTGTTACCCGTACAATTGACGAATAAAAAAAAGGAAAAAAATGACGAATGAAAATTTTTCATTCGTTAATTGAGAGGGCTGTTAGTTGCTCTCCAATCACTTTTAACTTAAAAAAGGCACTAGCCCTTGCGATTTCCAATCGAATGAGGCCTTTTGACGTTTTTACGACAACGCTTTCAAAAAAAACCTTATTTGCCCCACGGGCATAACTTACAACCCTTGCCCTGGGGGCTGGGGGGGGGGTTCCCCCCCCCCCCCTCAAAGACCTAATTTCTAGAAATTTCAACTACGTTGAACCAAATAGCCTTCTCAAAATTTTGATTGGATGTGTTTGGGGAAATGGTGGACGTGAGAGGGGGATTTGTTGTCCTCCAATCACTTCCGACTATTAAAAAGGGCACTAGCCCTTTCAATTTCCAATCAAATGAGCCCTTTTTGAAGTTTTTACGACAACGCTTTCTAGAATAACTCCTTATATGCCCTAGGGCATAACTTACAACCGTTGTCCTGAGGGCTGTGAGGGGGTTGTCATCCTCAAAGACATAATTTTCAGACCATTTAATCACGTTGAACAAAATAGCTATCCCAAATTTTGACTGGATGTGTTTGGCGAAATGGTGAGTGTGAGAGGGGGTTATTTGCCCTCCAATCACTTTCTACTGTTAAAAAGGGCACTAGCCGTTTCAATTTCCAATCCAATGATTCCTTTTTGAAGTTTCTACGACAACGCTTTCTATAAAAAACCTTATATGCCCCTGGGGCATAACTTACAACCCTTGCCCTGAGGGCTGTCGGGGGAGTTTCATCCTCAAAAACATAATTTCCGGACTTTTTAACTATGTCGAACGAAATGGCTATCTCAAAATTTTGATTGGATGTGTTGGGGGAAATGGTGGGTGTGAGAGGGGTGTTAGTTACCCTCCAATCACTTTCGATTGTTAAAAAGAGCACAAGCTCTTCTAATTTCCAATCGAATTTCTGTGTAATTTTCTTCTAATTTATGTGGGGCAGTGTCCTCCTCATAAACATAATTTCTATCTGGAAATCAGCTACGCTGAACAAAATGGCTATCTCAAAATTTTGATTGGATGTGTTTGGAGAAATGGTGGGCGTGGAAGGGCTGTTAGTTGCCTTCCTTTCACTTTTGACTATTAAAAAGGGCACTAGCCACTCCAATTTCCAATTGAATGAGCCCTTTTCGAAGTTTCTACGACAACTCCTTCGATACGAAGTGCCCTGGTCTAGAACAAAAAAAAATAATAACAAATAATACATTTAGCAAACATCGTTCTTAACTTAGGCAGCGCGGTTGCACTGCCTATGATACGCCTCCGGAGAATAACTTAAAACACTTGCCCCAGGGCTGTGGGGGGTTGTGTTGACCCCGGAGTTTCCGTTATCCGGTCTTTTGAGTTAATCATAGGCAGCGCAATCGTTAAAAACGATCTAAGTAAAGAACGATGTTGGCACAATGTATTTTTTTTTTCTTTAGACCAGGGTACTTCGTATCGAAGGAGTTGTCGTAGAAACTTCGAAAAGGGCTCATTCGATTGGAAATTCAAAGGGCTAGTGCCCTTTTTAATAGTTGAAAGTGACTGGAGGGCAACTAACCCCCTCTCACACCCACCTTTTCCCCAAACACATCCAATCAAAATTTTGAGATAGCCATTTTGTTCAACTTAGTTAAAAGTTATAGAAATTAGATCTTTGAGGATGATAACCCCCTCAGAGCCCTTTAGACCAGGGCACTTTGTATCGAAGGAGTCGTCGTAAAAACTTCAAAAAGGGCTCATTCGATTGGAAATTAGAATGGCTTGTGCCCTTTTTAATAGTCGAAAGTGATTGGAGAATAACTAACACCCCTCTCACACCCACCATTTCCCCAAACACATCTAATCAAAGTTTTGAGATAGCCATTTTGTTCGACGTAGTTCAAAGGTCCAGAAATTATGTCTTTGAGGATGACACTCCCCCACAGCCCTCAGGGCAAGGGTTGTAAGTTATGCCCTGGGGGCATATAAAGTTTTTTTTTTTTTATAGAAAGCGTTGTCGCAGAAACTTCAAAAAGGAATTATTCGATTGGAAATTGAAACGGCTTCTGCCCTTTTTAATTGTCGAAAGCGATTCGAAGGCAATTAACCCCCTCTCACTTCCATCATTTTCCCAAACACATCCAATCAAAATTTTGAGATAATCATTTTGTTCAACGTAGTTGAAAGGTCCGGAAATTATGTCTTTGAGGATGACAACGCCCTCACAGCCCTTGTAATGTTGTAATTTATGCCCTGGGGCATATAAGGTTTTTATAGAAAGCGTTGTCGTAGAAACTCCTAAAAGGGCTCTTTCGATTGGAAATTGAAAGGGCTAGTGCCCTTTTTAATAGGCGGAAGGGATAGGAGGGCGACTAGCCCTCCTCGCACGCCCACCATTTCTCCAAACACACCCAATGAAAACCTTGAGATATCAATTTCCTTCAATGTAGTAGAAAGTTCTGGAAATTAGGTCTTTGAGGATGACAACCCCCCCCCCCCACCCTAGCCGTCAGGCAAAGGGTTTTAAGCTATGCCCTGGGAGCATATAAGGTTTTTATTGAAATCATTGTCGTAGAAACTTCAAAAGAATTCATTCGATTGGAAATTGAAAGGGCTAGTGCTTGTTTTAATAGTTGAAAGGGATTGGAGAGTAACTAACGCCCCTCTTGCGCCTACCATTTCCCAATCAAAATTTTTAGATAGCCATTTTGTTCAATATTGTTGAAAGTTCTTAAGATTAGGTCATTGAGAATGACAGCCCCCTCATTTCCCTCAGGGCAAGGGTTGTAATTTATGCCCTGGGGGGATATAAGGTGTTTATAGAAAACGTTGTCGTAGAAACTCAAAAAGGGCTCATTCGTTTCGAAGATCGATTGAAAATAGAAAGGGCTAATTCCCTTTTTAATAGTCGACAGTGATTGGATGGTAACAAGTCCCCCTCCCATGCCCACCTTCCCATTATATTTAAAAACTGAATGTTGCCTTAAGATTAAATCAAAATGTACTGTGTTAATGCTAATTCCCAATAAGGCATCTCAGCAGTATCCCAAGAACGACTGAGGGTATTATGTTCAAACTTCGGGGCTACCTCTGCTCTTAACATTTAAATATATAATAAAATAGCGTAAGTGTATCCAAGCTATCAAAGAAAGTGAATAGATTTTTTGCGAATGGTATCAAGTTTTCTATTTCAGGTCAACTAGAGGAGGTATGAAACTAAATTAAACACTCCTATTTGTGTCCAGATTTTTAAAAGGTTTTCCAGTTGTTAAATATCGCTTAAAATTTTTCTCCATTATATAAATAGCAGGCCAAACTATAAAGTCTTAAAAGAAACGAAAAGATTTAAAGTATAATTTCTTTTTCTCTGAAAAGACCATGTCAATATAAAACTTACAGAAATTAATTAAAATAACTTTTTCCACAAAATAAGTTTTTCAAAGAAAAGTAAAAACTCCATTAAACCAAAAATGAGCAAAAATAAAATCAAATAATATATCAAGCGTGAAAATACCACAAATCAGCATCGATAAATAAATGAAACCCAAAACGAACAAAAATTACAATAAATAACGGGCATTTCCTTATTTTAAATTAAAAATTTATAATTTTTGATGACACCATAATTATTTTTGCAGTCTACATAATAGCTTTTTAGCTTTATACACTATATACACAGGTATATCCAAAGTATATACACAATTTTGTGGAAAAATCAAATTGCTGAATATCTTGTCACAGTACGATGGATGATAGTGTACCTCTTGATCAGAAGTTAGCATGTTAATTCTCGCCTGTGGGAAGGCATGGTGCCTGCATTAGTCTTGTGTAATCATCATTTGTAACGATTGCAATTTTCTTCTTTTTTTTGGGGGGGGGGGGGAGGGATGTCTTCCTACAGGCATTATATAACTGGCTGCTTTGAAAACTGTAAGCGTACTGGGGTTTAATCTGTCGTATCTCTCTTTTCATGCTGTAATTGGATTTAACCTAATAGAAAAATAAAACTTTTTTTTTATTACGTGTTTATTTTGTTGTATATCTCTTTTTATGCTATAACTGGATTAAACATAATAGAAAATGAAACTTCTTTTAAAATTTTCAGGTACTTCTCTATTTTCAATTGAAAAAATGATAATTTTTAATGAGGCCCCATAAATATTTTTGCAGTTTACTTAATGGCTTTAGAGAGTCGGAACTGAAAACTGACATAAAGTAACATTTAAGATACTTTTAAGTTCAATTCAAAATTATGTTGACACGTGACGTCATTGCAATATTGATGTATATAAAAATGACATCATTGACATGAATATGTTTTTCCAAAATTAAGGCTCTTAACAACTTTTCTCAAGCTCCTGACCTATTTAGATTTTTTTTTTAGGCCAGAAAATCCCAGAATACAAGTTGTCCTGAAAAAATTAGGAGCTGTTTTCGAGAAAAAATAAATGAATAAATTATTATTCGTTTAAAGAGATAGTATATATATATAGTTTCAGCTTCGTCACTGACAGTAATTCATTTTTAAGCAAAAGAATTGTTTTTCTGCAGAGGAGGAATTTTTATATTAAAGAAATGAAGCTTTTTCAAAGGTATAATACATTTTATTTTTACTAATGTAATTTAACTTTCCAATTCAGTTTTTAAGCATTTAATTTCGAGCTTTGTGACTGATAATTCATTTTTTTTAAGAGTTATTTTTCCGCAGGGGAGGAAGCTACGTGCTCGGCAGGAATAAAGCCTTTGGCTGGCAAACCGTGGTACCAGCAAATTGGTCGGAAAGAAGCGGAAATTCTGTTGAGACAAGGTAGGCCAATATTGAAATACTTTATTTCACAGCATTTATTCTATTTATTTTGTTTCAATGGACTTATTATTTTAACCCAATTTAATTCGATTCTCCCTCTAAAATATGTAATAAAAAGATTGGGAGAACCTACTAGTTACCAGAAATAGATACCGGTTACCTGAATTTTTGTAAAAGATATCAATCAAACGTCCACTATACTTACACCAAGAACTATCAATTCAATTCTCTATTGTTCAGTGACTCTTCAATATACTGGATTAAATTTGCAATGAATTTTTTGCTTGTTCTGAATTCGGCAATAATAAATGTTGCCGAATCTTGGAGGGAAAATACTTATCAGATTATTTAATTTCTTGTTTTGGAATTCTGTAATTTCTCTATTAGTGGGAGGACAGTGTTCCTTCTCTTTCCTGATATATTCGGAATCTTTGGTTTTAGTAAACTTGTCTTTTAGCTTTTTTCCCCTTTTTTCGGTGTAAGTAAATAGCTTCAATGTTGACCTTTTTGTGTACTATGTTTAAGCAGAATATGTAAAAAGCGAGTGATTGCGTGTTTTAAAAGTTTATTTACTATGGATGTAATATGGTAGGTGTACAAGGTCCAAAGCGTAGAACTTGGTTGGGCACTATATTCAGGGGTTGTTTCTCTCTAATAGTATAGATATGACCAAGAAGGTTTTGTTAAGTAATTTATAAGGCCACACGAAAATTTAGACTTTTGTAATTTAGGTAATATTTCTAATAGCTTGTGCTATTACCTTGCTTGAAGAGAACTGTATCAGAAAGGTGGGACCGGTTGAATGTTGTCTAGCTCTCTTTGTTCATATATCTCTCACGGGCAGCGCCTTTTATATTTCAAGATATTCTGAAGTTTGATCTTTATAATCTCTGGAATTTTATTTGTTTTCTATTATGAAAATTAATGCTTCCTCTGGTAATTTTTCAGATAATTAGCGATTTTATTCCGGGTGCCATAAGGCGTGCCATAAGCGATTTTATTCCGGGTGCCATAAGCGATTTTATTCCGGGTGCCATAAGGCGTTCATCAAGACGACCCAAAATATGGTTAAATAGACCAGAATATTTTTGGTAATTTGAATGGCGCCTGACAATGTCTAATGAGATTTTGAGCCACCTAGGATTTTGTCCACCTATTCTGTTTTATTAGATTAATTTAAATTGGATATATATTAGTTTAATTAACTATATATTATAGATTGATTAATTAATTGATTGGATCAAGCACTATTACATTAATTTTAGCCGTTAGTGTGTATTTTTTTTTCAAATTGACATTATTGACCCTCTAGTATGTTTATTGCTGACTTTTTCTTTTGTTGCTACAGGGAGCAATGGCACTTTTCTTATTCGGGATTCGAAGCACGGTGGCCCATCTAACCCTTTTACGTTAAGTTTACTCTACGAGTCAAGGGTTTTTCACATCTTTGTGAGAAGAAGACAGGATCAGACTTTTGCCCTGGGTTCTGAAAAAGAACATGAAATGGTTAGTATTTCTGCTTTTATCTATTGTCAACTAAATGATAATTGTGAAGAATTTTCGTTTCTCCCTTATGCTCGTCATCCTTTTCTAACATTCGGTGCAATGATATAGGGGTTAATTTCGTATAAATGTTTTAAAAACAGAATACTTTTTGTAGCAATCAATGCATTAAAGTATGTTTTATAATGAAAATAGCTCAAATATAGATAAATTGTTTATATACCTTAGAGGTTACATCTTTTAAGATTAAAAGACACTTTTTTTCAATAAGGCAACAATAGGCTGTAAGTTAGATGTCATAGCTAGAAACGTGTAACTGTCTGTCTGACTCTGCACAAAGAGATTTCTCCCCCGTGGCCCATCTTACAACTCTTCTCTTATTACAACGTTAGTCGAACATTGGTAAAAGGTTACTTCGTCTGCGGTTGGGGTGGGAGGATGTCATAAAGAAAGACTTATGGGAAACGGGAACTTCCTGGGATGTGTAAAGAGGGAGGCTTTGAATAGACTAGGATGGAGGAGTGTGCGTAGCTATGTTTGCCTCAGGAGGCCTGGTGGTGCGGTGAGTAGTAGTAGTAGCAGTTTGAAGCTAGTCAATACGTTCAAACTATTTTAGAAAGTGCAGAATAGTAATTGAGTCTTTAAAGACTCAGGTATCAATGAGAAAAGTATTTGGTCTGTCCTTCCTCCTTTGATCCTGGAATGAACCTGGAATGTGGACCTGGAATGCCCACAAGTAATTTAATATAGTTAAGACATATAATATATGTGAAACCCCTGGCTTTCAGCTAAGGATTACCTGTAAGAAAATATTAGTTGATTCAACTGTTTATGCCTAACAAAATACAGGTTCCGGTGGTTGGGGCATGTTTTACGGTTGTACTTTTGTTATTCTAGCTAGAAACTTATAACTGTCTGTCTCGCTCAGCACTCTGTGCTGATTTTACAGATGACTGTGCTGACTGTGGGTTTGACAGATTTCCCCGCCATGGCCTGTTTTACGGCCCTTTCTCGTTAAAACGTTGGTTAAACATTGGTAAAATGCTTCTTTGTTTGAAGTTAGTCAAAATGTTTGAAATATTTTGGTGAACAGGGTCTAATAATGAACTTTTTGGAGATTCGGGTCTTACTAGGAAACAAACCCGAACATCCTTCTCCCTCCTATAACCTCGCTTATAATAACTAAACAGTTAAGAAAAATAATTGCTATAAAACTATTGGCTTTCATCCAGTAATTAGCTCTAGCAAAATATAGGTCAATTCTACTGCCTATGCATAGTGAAATAAGTGGTTGAGACTGTTGGAGCATGTTTTAAGGATAATATCTTATCAAAAATGTGATTTTTGGCTATCTAGCTGTGACGAAGCAAAAAACAGAACCTTCTCATGTGGTGTAAGTATTGATTATAAGGTAAGATTTTATAGAGGGTGAAGCACAAAATAGAACGGGGCGGAGAACGAGTGCGTGCAGTTGTGTTAGTTTCGGTCTGCAGTAAGCTGTTTTGTAGTAGTATCAATGGTTTTTGAGGTGAGTGGTAAGAAAAATTCTTCCTTCTGCCTTGTATAAGAATTTTTATTTCATTTTAGAAATTCCCAACAATTGATGGGCTGGTGCTATTTTATCAAAAAGAAGCTTTGCAGCTCTACTGTGAGGGGAAACCAGCTGGATCGACTCCGCTGACCACGTGGCCATCGAGTGTTGAACCTGTTTGAATGTGTTTAAAACATTGAGTAGTTTTAAATATTCCCGGTTGTAAGTTTGAATCTCTTGCCAAAGTTTGTTTTTAGTGATTAACTGTTGAATTTGTTGCGTTTTGATTGCTGATAATCATAGTCATATCTTGATGAAGTTGTCGGTGATGGCTTTTTTATCGGAGCTTTCTTTTGTTTTACATTTTTAACTTTTACTTTTTCTTACCTTCAATAAAGCTGTTATCCAAGCGCTTTGTTTTCATCAAAAACTGTAGGATTTTCCTCATTTGTAAAGCTTTAAATTCAGAACGGAATTCACTTTTGACGGGTCGCCATAGAAACAGAATATTCGACACTTTATTAAAATAAAATTGCACTCTTTTTTGAGGTTTCCCTCAAAAACAAAATTCTAAGCCTCTCCCTCCACAAAAGAAACTTTCCATGAAGGTTCCAACTTGATCCCCCAGTCGTGCGACGAAACAGCCGTGTGACAAAATAGTGCATATGTATAAAACTTTCGCGTAAAACTTGCTACCTTTCAACGAAACCTACTGACTGCAATCTCTTTAATAAGATATACTTGCTTGGCTTAGGTCGCCTGTTCGCCTGCGATTCCAGGCAATTTGTCGGTCATGTGTCAGTTCTAATCCTTGGTCGCCCGCCAGACACTCTAGGCGGGTGGGCCTATTATGCTTAGGTTGCTTTTTCACCTGCAAGTATAGGTGACTTGTTGGTCATGTGTCAATCCTAAAACCTGGTTGACTGCCTGTGATTCACACATCGACTTTCCAAGTAGGCAAAGCCACTACAATATGAAATATCAAGGTCACCCATTCGTCCTGCGACTTCAGGCGACGTGTTGGCCATAAGTTTTCCACCTAAAATGTATGTCATCAACTCATTCTGACTCCAGTGGGCTTTTCTAATAGGCAAAACTCAGAGTTTTTGATGAAATCTCAGTCGCCCGCTTGCCAACAAGTCCAGTGGGCATTGTCAGTCATGAGTCAACCTACGAATCTTGGTTTACAAAAAATTATTACGAAAATTATTTACGAATCTTGGTTCCCCACCTTGATTCTGCTGGACTTTCCCAATAGGAAAAACTCAAACTGTTGAAAATACCTCACTCCCCCGTTTCACATACAAGTCCATTGGACAATGTTCGTCATGGGTCAACCCAAAATTCTCGGTCGCCCCCATTGCAATTCCAGTGGGCTCTCCGAGCGGGCAAAGCTCATATAATATGAACAATCTCAGTCGCCCACTTGCTTACAAGTTCTTTGGACATGGTCCATCATAAATGTTCGAATCCTTTTTTAGTCTCAAATTGCCTTAAACGGGGTATAAGGAATGGTCTGTCTTGGCTTTACTCTAATTCGTCATGGCTCCCATGTCTTTCACCACTTCCACCAAGTTGATAAATCAGATATTAACGCCATAAAAATGAACTCAAAATTCAGGCATAAAAAGAGAAGAAAAACGTATAATCTCTTGTAAGCACCCGAAAACCAACTGGCTCTGCTTTTAAAAGTACCACGGAGAAATTTTTACCCGTTGAATGGCATCACGTAACTGTTTTCAGATTAGCGACTGGCTGGGTGTTGCGGACACTTACCAATTACATAAATTAAAATAACTGGTAATCTGAATTAGGGGAATTTTGATTGTATCTCAGATATTCCATTAATCCAATGGCGGAATCTAGAATGGGAAGTACTGAACCAGTATGGAATCTTTGTTCGGAAACTCCTCTGTATTGGAATTTGAAATAAGCTAAATCCATAATTCCAGTAGTTATAATTAAATTTAACTAAATGAATAGTAAACTTTAAATTTGGTAGTAAAATTTAAATTGATAGTTGATTTTAAATTTAGTTGTCAAACTTATATTGTTATAGTTAAAAAATAGTTAATGTTAACAGAGAAATACTAAAGTTAAACTAGTAGTTAACAGTTGTGTCAGTAGTCAAATTGTCATATTAAACTATTCAAGTGAATATTTAAATTTAAGCTAATAGTTAAATTTAATGATTAGCTGTTTAAATTACGGGGATTCAAATTCCAACTGTTACTCCAAATTTAAATTTCAACAGTTTTCGAGTGGGAAAATAGCCCGTTCAGTTAAAATTACCTTACACCCACGAAATTTCTCATATAAGGTAAACTTAAATGACAAAGACGGTTCTTCTTTTTTTTCGAATGATATTTGGTTATTCTACATCTTCTTGCAGTTCCCAAGAAACAGCATTGTCAGGTATTGAATGACGCTTTTCATCACAGTGACAAATTTTTGTGTTAATTGTGTAGCATACATGGATATACGTTTGTACTTGCCCAACTTTTGTACATAGCCAGGGTAGAAATCACAACAAAATAAATGAACTATAACGAATCATGGAAAAAGATTATCAATGAAAAAGTCATTATTTAATTGTTTTTTCTTCATCTTTTTCTTAGGAAATGCTTTTAGACGTCGTAAAAGTCTGTTTACTTATTATACTGACCTGATCATGACCTGATTCATTTATTCGACACTTAATTTTTACGAGATTGCGCTAATTCCAGATCCTGTGTAGTGAGTTTTATTTCATTCAGTTTCGTATATCCAGTTCAATATCTTGTAAAATAAATGTTCTAAATTTTCTCACTTCTAGAAACCATAATAATCAATAGTAATCAAATATTGCATAAATAATAACCGTTGTTATATATGATGCCCACACACACACAAAAGGTAAACTATAAAGAAAATATACAATATTAGCCAATGAGCTTGTCGGAAGACAAGAATAAAGAAGAAAACAATAACCATTTGTTTTGTGACAGCTCGATAAAAACAGTTTGCCCGTTCATCCAAGATTCCAGGCCCCCTTACTCCCTCTCCCTTGAAAAAAGGAAATTTTCCAAGGGATTTTCAACTCGACCCCTAAGACGTGAGACAAAGCAGGGTATACGTAGCAAGTTACATATGAAGTTTGTCATCCATTTATGAAACCTATTGACTATGCAATCTCTATAAGAGGCCACGCTATAGCGTTGCCTATAGTAAAGGCCATACGGCTCCAATGTTTTATGATTTATTTACGTATTTATTATTATTTTTTCCAGAGGCACTTCATATGGAAGGGGTCGTCGCATAAACTTCGGAGGGGACTCATTCGATTGAAAATCGAGAGTTCTAGTGCCCTTTTTAAATGTCAAAAGTGATCTGAGGGCAACTCGCCCCTCCCCCCCTCAAAGCTTTTTTTTTCAAATAGCCTACAATCGATAAAAATTTTGAGATAGCCATTTGATTCAAAATAGTTCAAAGATCATATAACAAAAACTCCGGTGTCAACGCAACCCCCTCGGGACTGCTGGCTGGCGTTGTAAGTTATACCCTGGGGGCATATTTGGTTCCTATGGAAGGAATGCTCGTATAAACTTCAGAGAGAGCTAATCTGATTGGCAATTGAAAGTTCTAGTTCACTTTGTAAGAGTCAAAAGAGACCGGACGGTATCCACCCCCCCCACCTACCTACGCCTTTTTTCTCCAAATGCATCCGATAAAAATTTTGTGATAGCCATTTTTTTTTAAATAGTTCAAAGATCATATAACAAAAACTCCAGTGCTGACAAAACCCCCAAGGCCCGGGGGGGAAGGCGTTGTAAGTTATGCCTTGGAAACATATGGTTCTTATGGAAGGGATGCTCGTATAAAATTCAAATAGGGCTCATTTGATTGGAAATTCAAAGTTCTAGTTCATTTTTTAAGAGTCAAAAGTGATCGGAGAGCAGCTAGCCCCCCTCGCCCCTTTACGGCCTTTTTTCATCAAACCCATCCGATAAAACTTTGAGATAACCATTTAAAAAAACATAGTTCTAAGTTTATATAACGAAAACTCCAGGGTCAACACAACCCCCCAGGGCCTGGGGGCAAGTGTTGTAAGTTTTACCCTGGGGTCATATATGGCTCTTACGAAAGAGATGCTTGCATAAACTTCAGAGAGGGCTTATTTGATTGGAAACTAAAAGTTTGAGCTCACTTTTTAAGAGTCAAAAGAGATCTGAGGGCAAGTAGCCCCCCCCCCCAGGTCCCTTTTTCCTCAAGTGCATCCGATGAAAATTTTGAGATAGCCATTTTGTTAAAATACTTCAAAGGTCAGATAAGAGAAACTCCGGTGTTGATACAAACTCCCAGGGCCCGGGAGCAGGTGTTATAAAGAATTCCCTGGGGGCACATGTGGTTCTTATGAAAGGGATGCTCGTATAAACCGCATAGAAGGCTCATTTGAATGGAAATTGAAAGTGTTAGTTCACTTTTTAAGAGGCAAGAGATCTGAGGGCAACTAGCCCCCCTTCCCCAACGCCCTTTCCCCCTAAGCCCATCTGTACAAATTTTGAGATGCCATTTTTGAAGATAGATAAAAAATTAGACTACAAAAATTCCATTGTCGACACAACCCCCCTGGGCCCGGGGGTAGACGTTGTAAGTGTTATCCTAGGGGCGTGTATGGTTCTTATGAAAGGGATGCTCCTAGAAACTTTAGAGAGCGCTCATTTGATTGGAAATTGAAGGTTTTAGTTCACTTTTTAAGAGACAAAAGAGATCCGAAGGCACCTAGCCCCCCCCTCTCACACACACACCCTTTTTTCTTCAAACCCATGTGATAAAAATTTTGATATAGCCATTTTGTTAAAAATAGTTCAAAGGTCAGATAAGAAAAAATCCTGTGTCGAATTAGCCGAGTGGGTTGGTGTGCTGGATTTAGGTTCCTTTGTCCGAGAGGGAGAGGGTTCGAATCCTAGTATACCCAATTATTTGGTTTGGGACAACGGTCAGTGGCGTGATTCTGTAAGCTCAGCCAGAGTCGACCCAGCTCTAAATGGGTACCTGGAGAAATCTGGGGAAGGTAAACAGGAACGTTGTTCGAAAGCACAGGATGTTTGGCCCCTAACTCCCCATTGCACTTCCTGGCTGATGGGCCAAGAAACGGAGATTTCTCTCATTTTTTTCTCATTCAGAGCTTAAAAATCTCTACTTTTCTCGCGGCTTCTTCTTGATACTCGCTTTGAAAGGCAAACTCTTTAAAATCAGGACTGGTATGCCGGCTTAATTTGTTTTCAGAAAATTTTCACAGACTCTCATAAAAGCTGCTACGTTTGTTAGTTAGTGTTGTCCCTTTTTAAAGACGCTATCGGAAACGTACTTTTTCCATACTTGCCCAAGTTCTTTCTGACTCTCTGCAGCTTGCCCTATTCAAGTGCTGGAGCAGAGAGAGTTCTCGTTTTTGTCGGTCATCAAAACTAAAAACCAGAAAAAGCTAAATGTCTCGAGTGTTTCGTCCCTGATGAAAACGAAACAACTTGTTCTAAGGTCGTCAAGTGGAGTACATGACTGGGTGATCCCCAGCAATTTGACTCGGGCTATCAAGATATGGAAACAAGTAGATCCCTTCAGTCAGAATTTGACACTAGTGGATACTTTCAATTCGGATGAGGCCGAGGACGATTAAAGCCTTTTAAGTGCAACTTTTTTTTATTGTGACTGCATATTTTTATTTTTACTTGTCAATTTGAATGATTTGCCTGACCTGAAGACTATTGACACAATGTTTTTTTTTTAAACTAATTATTGTATTTTATATAAGTTTTGTTTTTCTTGGCAGCCCTAGTCCAATTTGAGGTGAACTTTTTAATTTACATATTTTTATAACTAAATCGGTAGCTGAATATGTCATTTCCGTTTTGAAGTGACATAAATTGTATTGGTTTTTGATTCCCTTGAATACGAACGAGAGAAAATCCAGAAAAAATCAGTTAAAAAAAATCCTAAATTAATTGCTTTAAAATTTTCCAGAAGTCTTTGTAAGCAGTTTATCCCTTATTTAATAACCAGCCTAATTAGTGTTTTAAAAGTCGCAAATTTCCTCTTAAAAATGCAAAATTGAAGGGTTTAGATTTCAAACCTAAAAACGGAAACGTGGGCGAAAAATTTCAAACGCCGTCACTTTCAAACACACCTCAGATTCTAAGCACTCCATCGCCTGAATTGCTTTGTGAATATGAGGTGTAGCTGTTTTTCTTAGTTGATTGTTTTTCAATTTTCAATATATATGAACTTTATGATCTGAAGACCATTGATAAACTTAAAGCCGGGCTTCACCAGCAGGATTTCCAGAATCTAAGATTCCAGACTATTATTTGACGTCTTGGATACAGCGCATCTGGAATATGAAGCCTATCTAGTAATACATCCAAATAATAATAAAAAAGGATTTTTGAACTTATAGGTTTCCGGAATTTTCAAACATACCATGAAAACGAAAGAAAAGAGGAAAAGAGAATAAAAAGAAGAAAAAAACAAAAAAGATTGTGGAAATCCTATTGATTATCCGTCAAGCATCGATGCTTGACAGTGCGCGTGCGGCGGTAGCCACACGCGCAATTTTTTTTTTCAGCATTTAGTAAAAACAGATGCGATTTAGTAAATTTTTTCTCACATATTTTGCAAATTCTTCCAGGCCAGGGTGGCAGCCCTGGATACGAGTCTGTACCTCCTAGAGCTGCTGAGAAAGGAGACATGAGGATTGGGATGGCAATCTAGCAATCCTATATAAAGGGCTAGGTATAATGCGGTGTAAAGGGGTAGTTAAAGGAGTGCGTTTTCCTTTAACCTCAGCAATGTGACGAAACGCATGTCCTATGGGAAACGATTCAATGGGTTTGATTCCAATGCTAGTTTTTCAGAATACTGCAAATATAGGGTTATATAATGAATTAGCTTATTTGAGCTAGATTTGCAGATATATGTTGCAGAAACTACGAGAATTTTGTTCGTTTTAAGTTTCTACTTCGATCTTTACTTCGATCAGAAAAATTGGTTGTTTCAAATTAGTATCAAACAGTTCGTGGTAACGAACTGTAAGTAAGGAGCGACCCGGCTCAATGTTAACAGAAACTCTAAAAAACGGGATTTTGATACCAATAGATACATAAAAAGAATCAGATTTTAATTCTGATTTCAAATATATAAGTTTCATCAAGTTTAGTCCTACCCATCAAAAATTACGTGCCTGAGAAAATTTGGCTGATTTTCGAAAAAAGGCGGAAAGACCCCCTAAAAACTATACAACCTCAATAAAAATCACACCATCAGATTCAGCGTATCAGAGAACCCTACTGTAGGGGTTTCAAGCTCTTATCTACAAAAATGTGGAACTTTATATTTTTTGTCGGAAGAAAGATCACGGATGCGTGTTTATTTGTTTGTTTGGTTTTTTTTTTTTTTTACCATGGGTGATCTTATTGACCCAGTGGTCCTAGAATATCGTGGGATGGCTCATTGGAACGGAAATTAATAGTTATAGTTCCCTTTTCAATTGACCAAAAAAAATGGAGGGCAACTAGGCCCCCTCCCACGCTCATTTTTTTCCCAAAGTCACCCGATCAAAATTTTGAGATAGACATTTTGTTCAGCATGGTCTAAAATATGATAAAAATGTCCTTTAGGATGACTTGATCCCCCAAAGTCCCCAGAGGGAGGGCTGAAAGTTATGAACTTTACTCAATGTTAACATATAGTATTGGTTATTGGGACGTATACAAACTTTTTCAGCGGAGATATTGTCGGGGCGGTGGGGGCAGGAGCGGGGCGGGGGCTATAGGGAAGTATCTTTCCATGCAGGAAGTTTTCATGGGGGAAGGGACATTGCTATGAAGGGGGCGCCGGATTTCCCAGCATTATTAAAGAAAAAGATCCGGAATTAAATGAAAAAAAAACAAGTTTTTCAACTGATCAACTGATTGTGATTAAGAGGTCATTTTTAAAGAACTGGAAAAAAAATTCGAACTATAGTTTAAAGAGCAGGGTATTGACTAGGGGGCGAACCCCCTAATATACGTGTTAAAAATTTATGAATATAGAAGTTCGTTACGTAAGTTAATTCTAAGTTACGTATATTTATTACTAATAAAAACGTTCGTAAATAAAATTAAACAAGTTTCGAGAAAGCCATTTAACCAAATATAATATGCAAATTTTGTTTTAATTATTCATGTACGGTGAGCCAAAATCAAAACCTGCATTAATTCAAAAACGTTCAAAAATTAAATAAAAAAAACAAGTTTTTTTAACTGAAAGTAAGGAACGACGTTAAAACTTAAAACGAACAGAAATTATTCCGTATATGAAGGGGGCTGTCCCCTCCTCAACGCCTCGCTCTTTTCGCTAAAGTTTGTATTTCTCACAACTCTATTTTTTTAAAAAATAAAAAAAACTTTAGCGTAAAGAGCGAGGCGTTGAGGAGGGGACAGCCCCCTTCATATACGGAATAATTTCTGTTCGTTTTAAGTTTTAACGTCGTTCCTTACTTTCAGTTAAAAAAACTTGTTTTTTTTATTTAATAATACTAAAGATCAACTGAGATAAGTGGATATTCCTGCAAGAAGCTTTAAACACTGTAAGTGAAGGGGCTAAACAAGAAATTTAAAAACAAAAGTAAGACCAAAAAACAAAAAGGGGAGAAGACAATCAAAAAGAGAAAAAAGATTAATTAAAGTGCTCCTAACAGAAAAACAAGATCACGTTTCTTTAAGAAAATATTAAACGAATAATTAATATGGTATAATTAATTGCCCTTGCTCACTTGTTACGCCTTAAGTCGCATCCAGGCTCATCTTGGTTTAAGAGCTCGAATTCTATTGTATTTTAGTTCATTTATTTTATATGCTAAAGAAATTTAATCAAAATAAGATAACAAGAATCAACTAAGATAAGAAGATACCCTTGCAGGGTGCTTAGAAACGTGCAAATGAAGGGGTGTGACAAGGTTATGACGAGCTAGACTAAGACACAGAAAAGAAACAAAAAAAGAGAGTCTTCTCACAAAAAAGAAGAAATAATATGACTAATAAAATGATAGGCCGCCTAATTAACTGAGAAACAAGAAGATATTTTTCTCAAAATAATTTATTAATCAAATAATGGAGACATGGAAATATAAAGAAAACCTGCTTTTACCTTCTTTCAAGACAAAATACAAACTATTGAGCTGCGTAAAAAGTATCAACGCTTCTACATACGTCACGCTAATATAATACCATCAGTCATTTGATCTCGGAAAGCTGTTCATCTAAATGAAACAGGTTTTCAGGAATGGATCTGTTGCATATTAAATAAAAAAAGACAAGTTTTTTAAACTGAAAGTAAGGAGCAACATTAAAACTTAAAACGAACAGAAATTATTCCGCATATGAAAGGGGCTGTCCCCTCCTCAACACCTCAATCCTTATGCTAAAGTTTTTTATTGTTTTAAAAAATAGAGTTGTGAGAAAGAGTCTAACTTTAGCGTAAAGAGCGAGGCGCTGAGGAGGGGAGAGCCCCTTTTATATACCGAATAATTTCTGTTCTTTTTAAGTTTTAATGTTGCTCCTTACTTTCAGTTTAAAAAAACTTGTTTTTTTTTTTGTTTTTGAATTAATGGAGGTTTTGATTTTGGCTCACCGTAGATGAATAATAAAAAAAATTGCATATTAATTTTACTTTTATTTGGTTAAATGGCTTTGTCGAAAGTTGTTTAATTTTATTTACGAACGTTTTTGTTAGTAATAAATATACGTAACTTACGTATTAACTAACGTAACGAACTTCTATATCCATATATTTTTAATATGTATATTAGGGGGTTCGCCCCCTAGTCAATACCTAACTCTTTACGCTAAAGTTCGAATTTTTTTCCAATTCATTAAAAATTACACCTTAATCACAAAGGCCGTTAATTAGAATAAATAGCTCTTATGAAAGCATTAAAAAATCTTTGGCTTAAAGAGTGAGGTATGGACTAGGGGGCGAACCCAATCATATACTTAATAATTGTTGTTCGTTTTAAGTTTTGATGTGGCTCCTTACTTTCAGTTGAAAAACTTGTTTATTTTTTTATTTAAATTCTGATCGTTTTTTTAAATGATGCTGGGAAATCCGGCACCCCCCTCATAGCAATGTCCCATCTCCCATGAAAAAATACTCCATGGAAATATGCTCCCACGTAACCCGCAACCCCCCCCCCCTGTTACCAGAAAAAAACCTTGAAAATGTCAGTATGCTTCCCAATAACCAATACTATATGTAAACATTGGGTAAAGTTCATAACTTTCAGCCCTCCCCTCGGGGACTTTGGGGGATTAAGTCATCTTAAAAGACATATTTACTATATTTTCGACCATGCTGAACACAATGGCTATCTTAAAATTTTGATCAGGTGACTTTGGGAAAAAAATGAGCGTGGGAGGGGGCCTAGTTGCCCTCCATTTTTTTGGGTCAATGGAAAAGGGCACTAGAACTTTTAATTTCCGTTCGAATGAACCCTCCCACGATATTCTAGGACCACTGGGTCGATACGATCACCTTTGGAAAAAACAACAACAAATAAACACGCTTCCGTGTTCTTTCTTGTTGCAAAAAATATAAAAGTCCACATTTTTGCAGATAAGAGCTTAAAACCTCTATAGTAGGGTTCTACGGAAAACTGAAATTGATAATGCTACTTTCATAGATGTTCTATAAGGCTTTTAGGGGGTCTTCCCTACTTTTTTCAAAAATCAGCCAAATTCTCTCAGGCGCGCAACTTTTGATAGGTAGAACTATAACTTGATGAAACTTATATATTTAAAATCAGTATTAAAATCTGATTATTTTGATGTATCTATTGGTATCCAAATCCCGTTTTTAGAGTTTCGGTTACTATTGAGCCGGGTCGCTTCTTACTTACAGTTCGTTACCACGAACTGTTGAGAGGTACTATGAAGAGTTCACGACCTAACATAGATACTAGAATTTTATCTTAATTTTTTTTTCTTCTGCATAGTCTCCTAGTGACGCTATACACTTCTCTCAGTGATGCTCCCATTTCTTTAATCCGTCAAAATACTCGGCGTTCTTCTCTGCAAAATAATTGTTCACGAAGGTGATTGCCTCCTCATTTGACAAAGGTTTGTGTCCTCCGAGCGCATTTTTTAGTTGAGGGAACAGGAAGAAGTCGCTTGAGGCTAGGGCTGGTGAATAAGGTGGTTGATCAAGCAGTTCAAATCTTAATTCATGGATTTTCGCCATGGCAACTTTTGAGATGTGAGTTGTCTTTGTGAAACAGGATTTTCTTCTTTAAATGTGACCGTTTATCCGCAATTTCTGCCTTCAACTTGCCAAGTAAAGATGCGCAGTACTCTCCTGTAATGGTTTTCCCTTTTTGAAGAAAATTCATTACCATAACTCCATGACTCTAAAAAAACAGTCGCCATCACTTTCCCGGTCGAAAAAACAGATTTTGCTGTTTTTGGAGCCGATTCCCCCTTTGCAGTCCACTATTTTGAATGTATTTTTGTTTCAGGCGTATAGTGATGTATCCATGTTTCATCTTCAGTAATTGATCGGCCCCAAAACTCGGATTTATTGGGCCTAAACTGCGCCAACAAAGCATTGCAAATGTTCATTCAAACCCGCTTTTGGTCTAACGGTAGCAAACGCGCGGACAGCTTTCTCATGCTTAGATCTTGATTTAATATGTAACAAAAACGTTCTTTTAACATTTTCATTGCTCTGCTATCACTCTCGCTATAATTCGGCGATCGTCATCTGGTGGACTTTAGCGTTGTTTTCGTCAGTAGTTACAGTTGTTGGACGTCCCGAACGTTCATCATCTCCCAAGCCCTTACGGCCACGTTTAAATTCAACTGCCCAAAGTTTTACTGTGGTAGATGGCGGTGAAGTCATCGTACACAGAGTCTAACTCATCTTTGATTTGCGTAGGCGTATTTCATTTCAAAGAGAAATTTTTTATGACAGCTCGATACTCGATTTTTTCCATTTTCACACAAAGACTCACATCGACTCACTAAAACGACTGTCAAATAAAAACTGCGCGTCCAAAATGGCTGAAACTTTGATGTGTTGCTGTCAAAAGATACACAACTACATTCCCTGACCTTTATTGACGAGTTCATAGACATAGACATAGACATAGGTTTATTAATATCAAACAGCGTAGCCATGGCTATTTTATGTCGTCTTTACAACAATATGGAAAAAAAAAATACAAATAACACTATAAGAACACTAACACGCAAATACAAATAACACTAAGTCTTGTTGTATGCTTCTACGAAAAAGGGGACAAACGTGTTTTTGTAGCGGTTGGTCCTGCAGACCGGGGGTTGTAGCTTCGACTGGGATCTGGTTCTTTGGTTAACAGGAGCATTGGGTGGGAGGATCAGTCTGTGATGGGGCGAAGATAGCAGTGACTTGCCGAGGGACATGATCAGTGATAATCGTCTGTCGCTGAGAGATTCAAGGTTCAGTTCTTGCAAGAGTTTGTTGTAGTCGTGACTTCTGTTACCAACGATTATGTTAACAGCTCGCTTCTGCAAAGATTTAAGGTCATTGCAAAGGTAGTCGGTGCTCTGGACAAAAGTCCTCATACAGCAATGGCGTATTCGAGTAAAGGTCTCATATCCGTAAAATATGCATTTTTTAAGCTTTGAGCGTTGCAGCCAAACCTGCGCATCAGGAATAGGGTCTGAAGTGATGCATTGCCAGCCTTAATAACCTTCTCCACGTATTCGGTGAATGTGCAGTCCATCGATAATGTGACTCCGAGGATTTTTGCAGATGGAACAACAGGGAACGGGACTTGCTGGAATTCCAGATCACGTTTTAAGGGGCAAAACCTGAGGATCATTGATTTATCTGCATTCAGTGTCAGCTTGTAACGTTCACAGTCCTCAGAGAAGGATGCCAGAAGGGTCTCATTGAACTGACGTTCGATTACACCTTCTCTCACGAGGTATTTGAGGACAAAGGATAAATCGTCGACGAATTTGAGTCGCTCTTCGAAATTCTGAAGGAGGAAGTTGATGAGGGAGATAAATATGAAACCAGCAAGTCTTGTACCCTGAGGGGCTCCACAGGTAACTTTAGACCAGTATGAGATCAAGTCACCTTCAAATAATGGAAATACACACTTCATTTTGTCCTGAAGGAAGCTCATCACTAATGCAAGAGACCGCTTCTGTGCGCCCATTGCTCGCATATTTTTTGCTGCCGTAAGATGACAAATCAGGTCAAATGCCTTCCTGAAATCGGCGAGAGGTAGGTCGGTGAAGGTACTTCCCTTGTCAAGCCACTTAAAGATAATGTCAACTAGGCGCACGAGGCATATCGAGGTATTGCAACCTTTGAGGCCGCCATACTGGTAACGGTCTATATTTTCCCGCGTTTACTTGAGCAATTCACGCAGGATGAATGACTCGGTGACTTTTGCAAAGGTAGATGTGATTGATATCGGTCGTAGACATAGGTCGCGTTTCCAGCACGACGGGAAAGTTGACTGGGCAAAACATTCTCTGATGATGTGTCCAAGTGGCTTGGCCAGGAAAAGAGAGAACTCTCGTATTAACCTTAGAGGGAGCTCTTCGGGAAAAGAGCTACTGGATGGACTCAAGTTGTTCAACTCTTTGGAAACTTGATACTCAACTATTTTGATTTCACCTTCGTCAGGGCATAGTGACAGTAGATTCTCTATTTCAGTGTCAGTTGGGGCATGAAAGGATTTACCTACCATCTTCACTTTGAAGTCGGAAACTTTTCAGCACTGCCATCTATCTTTTCTATACATTAATATATATCGATATATATGTACATATATATATATATATATATATATATATATATATATATATATATATATATATATATATATATATATATATATATATATATACGCCGCCAGCGCGCCGCAAGCACGCCGGCAGAGGTGGCGGCGTTCGGTAGAGTATAAATTATTTTTACGGCAATTCTTTATTGCGTCAACCGCAAAGTCGGAGCTTTTCCTTCTCGTGTGGTTTAGTATTTCGATTTTCCTGATTGGAAATCAAGCAGGGCTTGCACCAACCCTGAATTTTCAGGTATTTCCCCAAAAATCTAAGCGTCACTCTGAAAAAAAAATTGGTTCTCCGAATCCTCAAAATCACGCAATCACGGTGCCACCCCTTGCGATTTACCACCTGTGTCTCACCTTGCCAAATAGTACTTTGCATACCATAATTCTTCACTACTCTTTGGTTTAGTAATTTTTGTCTCTGTTGGTTCTTGGCATAAAAACCAGACAGGGGCAATATGCTATTGCAAATATTGCAATATACATAGTTCTTCATGTGTTGACAAAAAAAAGTACCAGCTTTATGAAATGAGTTTAAATCATTTCGAATCCAGTTTCCCAATCGCTATTTCTTACATCATTCGTAGTCAAGATTTTTATTTTCAAGTTGAATAGAATTATAGAACGCATTCACTACTATACAGCTTCATCCTTTTGTTGGATTTTGAAATTGACAGCCGATATATCGTTTCTACAGCTGAATTGTAAGTTTGCAGATTTTTTTTCTTTTTTTGTTTGCTTTTTTTATAAAATATTTAATTAATTTTAAAGAAAAAATTATTGAACATCTTATAGAAAATACAATCTTCTTTCGGAACCATTTTTATCCCCCCCCCCAAAAAAAAAAACAGACTGCGGTTGAGCAAATATTTTTATTGTTAATAAGCTATGGACAAGGGTGTTTCCTTAAAGATTGAAACTTCATTAGCCCCAAAAATATAGTAAAAAAAATATTTTAGTTTATTGCCTATCGGGGAGGTTGATAGTGGGCTATCATTTTTAAATGATAATAAATCATTTTTATTTTATTGAAAGTGGAGAGGCAAAAAAGAGAATTACTTTTTTAATTTAAATTGGAGACAAGAAAATGATATCAAATTCCCTGGGAAACCATTGAAATATTTTGATAGACCCAGGGCCCCCCATTAGGACTTGTTCATTGTCTTGGGTATTTTGCGATTTATCATAGGCTACTGGCCTTATTTGGCTTTTGTGTGCGCTCCCTTTTAATTCGATTCTTTGGATCTTATGGAGTGCCATGGCGAATCTATCACTCAGTTTTCGAATAATTTGAGGTATATCTGAATAATTTTGACATTTTTGTTGTTGTCTTTGTACCACTTTACTCATACCCTCAATTTTTTTTTCAAGGAACACTAAGCTGTTTAACGTTATTTTGCGTGTTTGTTTGAACCATATAGTGACCTTGTTAATTATTCAGTAAACTATTTTTCTAATGAAAGCTGAGACGGTATCCTATGAAGGTGGTATCCAAGGGGGGGGGGGGTAGGGGGGTATTATATTTAAATGATAATAGCTCGAAATGTTATTTATTGAAAGCAGGGATCCCAAAAAGTTCATTTTTTTTAATTTAAAGCAGAGACGGCATCCTATCAAGGTGGTATCCAGAGGGGGGGGGGGTATTTTGCTATCAAATTTAAATGAAATACCTCGATGTTTTTTAAAGCAGGGGTGACAATAAGTTAATTTTTTTTTTATTTAAAGCAGAGACGGTATCCTATCAAGATGGTATCCAGAAGGGGGGCATAGTGAGTTATTATATTTAAGTGATAGTACCTTGGTTTTTTATTGAAAGCAGGGATGCCAAAATGTTGAAAAGTTGACAAAATTAACAAGATTTTTGTGAGTTATACTTGATGTAGCACTTGCATGGCTTTATCGTCCAAAGGGAAAGGGACATATGCGTCCAATCCGTTTTTTTTTCCTATTGATGAAACGGGTTTACTTTGAAAACATTCATTCATATGTACCAGGCAGATTCACACTAAAACGAATTGGTGTGACGAAAGCAATATCGACATCCCCACCTAACGGTGCGCTCGAGTAACAATGGCGCCCTTGGTCGCCATAAAAAAATAAAAGCTTTCGCATAATAAAAGCTTTCAATTTGGGAGGTTCAAGGAGGAGTCTTTGACAGTCTTATGACCTTAGGGTACTAGATGTTGCAACGTTCTTACGTATCTACAGTGGTTTAGAAAATTCGATCACCCCACAAATGATTACCAAAAATATGCACAAATGTAACATTTGGAATATTATAACACTTTTTTCAAAGCTTCGAAGAAAAGCAAAAAAGTCTAAATACCCCTAACTACGCTTGAAAGCTATTTTAAAAAGAAACTCTTTGGAGATTTCCATGGAAATGACCATAGCAGAAGCTTTGAGCCTGGGTGGGGATCAAAGAGGACTCTTAAGTATTTCGACCACAAGTGACATTGTAGTGGCTGTCTTAAATTTTGTAAGTCCCGTGATCACTTGGATATGCAAGCTTATACTCTATTACTGCCAATAATTGCCCTGGTGTTTTAATTTGACTAATATTAGCGGAAAATGAAAAACATCCAGGCAGAATTCTGGAGTTACTTCGGTCTGCATATTATTTCATTTAATTACACTTAAAACGGATGAGCTTTTCATTTTTTATCTAAGAAAATAGCTGGTACTTCATTTTTTTTCATAGCCAATAAACTATTAAGTGTTTTTTGTGTCATTGTAATTGAAGTGTTCTCATGTGAAGTGTTCATCATGTAGTTTTCAATTTGATAAATTTACTCCTTTTAGATACAGTTTATAATTTGACTGATATTAGGTATTTATGAGTTTATAATTTGGAATGAATCCCCAAAAGAAAAAAATGAATGATATCCAGAAGAGCAGCCGACAGCGATAAAAAAGCAGTAGTTTAGTCGTAGTCTACCAGGCAAACATTATATGAAACAGCCAAAAAAACTTTAAAATGTATTTTCAGTAAATAGTTATTAAAAACAATTTTTTAGCGATAGCGGTCCGTTTGTGAGTCCAAAAGAGCAAAAAAAAAAAAACAATCAATTTCAAAGTTACAACTTTAAAATTTTTTTAAGTTGTAAGAAAAGATGCTGGACAAGAGAATCATTAAAACATTAAGCTTCTAAGTTGAAAGTTATATTCAAAGTTTTACCCAGATGACTGACGAATTCTGTGATATGGTATTTGAAATTGTATATGCGGTAATGCTTGATGAAAAAAACAAATAATTTTGATAATTATTTATGTTAAGAATACATAGCTAATAGATACTTCAACCAATCGGATTATGCAAGGGTTCTGAAACGCCATAGCCATTTCGTTTCTGCCAGATTTCTACTTCTCTTGATGAGTAATCGAAGAAGACCAGTTTCCAGCCAGCGACTTGTGAATTTTTGAACTCATGAATAGGCTCGAATCTATTGTAAATTGAAGCTGTGATTTGAGAAAGACTGATGTAAACATTACTGTTTGCGGTCAACATTGATCGCGCCGGCGGCGCGCCGCCGACATCCTACCGGCGGCGTGGCGCGCTGTTTTTTGCTTGAATATTTTTTAAATCCTGTCAAGTTGAACAAAATGAATTCTTGAAGCATTTTCATCTAGGTAAGTAAATATCTACGAAATACAATATACAAATACATCAAATTCGTTTTTACGAGTGCTTTTTCAAGACTTTTGGATCTAACCTCGAAAAGGATGAGGGACGTGAGGTGTGGTCCCTTCGCCTCTAACTGGCTTTTGCTGTCTATTATGCTTAAAAACGCAACATTTGAATAAAAATAAATGTCAATACCCATGTTGAAAGCCAACTATTGAAGTGAAAGTTACAGCGTGGTACTTTTGAGAGAGAGAAACTAAGAGAGAGAGAAAGGTTTTAATTTAAATAAAGCAGCGGAACAAAACAAAAGAAAAAAACACAATAACAAAACTTTAAATGACAAAAAAATCCGAACACATCGACTCCACGTCCGGGAGCCTTTCCAATGAAAAAAAAAATAATTGAAAGAAAAGAAACATTTTTTTTTATGTTAGCTCATCTAAAGAATATGACTACAAGCACACAAAAAAAGAACAAAAAGATACAACAGCAAATAAATGCACCCACAATTTAACTAACATTTTAACACTTCTAGAACTGCGAAAACTGTAATTGTCTGACTAATCACCGACAAACCTATGTCGTCAGTACAATAGATATTTCTCCTCTTTAGAGTCAGATTGGCAAAAAAATTCAGTTTTTTAATTTAAAAGACTGATGAGTTAATTTAAAAAACTGTTTCTTTTTACTTTGAGTATTTTTGTTCGTTGAAAAAGGCTTCCGGACGTGGAGTCGAAATATTTGAATTTTTTTTGTTATTTAAAGTTTTGTTGTTGTGTTTTTTATCTTTTGTTTTGTTCCACTGCTTTATTTAAATTAACCCCGTTTTCTCTCTCTTAATTTTTAAATGGAAAAGCAGTGTGGTCTAAGAAATTATTTTTCGTGGTACTAACAGGAAATCAAAGTTTTGTTTTAAAACCGCTATATATTTCCATAAAAAAATCAACTAAAAAGTAATTAGTTGAAATGAACTTTTAAATGATTGCCTTGAGCTCTCGACGTAAAATCTTTCCAGTGGCAGATTTCGGGATATTGCCAAGGAATACGACACCACCATGTAGATGCTTATGAGGTGCCGCTCTTTCTGCCACAAAAATGCTCAGTGATTTCTCCGACACATTTGAACCTAAGCAAAAAGTAGGAGATTAGTACAGATTACAAAGGGAAAACTTGGTACAGTAATTCACGTAAATTCACGAAGAAACTTTTGGACACAATGTTATAAATCCCTTTATATATAAATGAAAAAAATATACATGAAAAAAGATCTGATTCCATAAAATCGAATAAAAAAGGATACCGAATATTTAAACTATTTGGCTAGTTATTTCGGGCAAACAATGCTAGTCACATCGTAGAAAACCGATTACTTGTTTTGTCATATTCAGAAAATTCGCAAGGTGAATTACAAAATTATAAGAATTTTAAAAGTGATTTATAGGGTTGGCATTTAATGCCAACCCTATAAATACCACGAAAAATGTGGTTCAATACCACTCTCTATGGCTATAATGAAAGAAAGGTTGAGGTGGCTAGGGCACGTTGTGCGGATGAAGGATGACAGATTGCCGAAGATTGTTCTTTTCGGCCAACCGTCTAGGGCTAAACGGAAAGCAGGTCGTCCCCGTCTGGGGTGAGAGGACGTCATAAAGAAAGAGGTAAAGGAAATGGGTGCTTCATGGACGGATGTAAAAAGGGAGGCTTTGAATAGATTGGGATGGAGGAGGAGTGTGCGTAGCTGTGTTGGCCTCAGGCGGCTTGGTGCTGCGGTGAGTTGTTAGTAGTACTAGTAGTAGTAGTAGTTTTTTGAACAAACCATTTTCCAAAGGGATGTCTCCTATGGCCGTGGGAAGGGGTCCAGGGTTCCAATGGCCCCAGTAAAAAAGAAGACATTAAAAAAATTATTTGAATAGTAAATTGTAAAATATTCCCATTTAGATTTAGGCAAAAACTAAGCTTCGGATAGCACTTGAATTTTGACCTAGATATATCGCAAGGTATCTAGCAATATTAGGCAAAACATTTTTAATGAAAATAATTTAATTGCCATACCTATATAGTCATCAATATTTTTGTTATCTAAAGTAAAAGGAAGGGGGTGGGGAATGTCTAAACTCCGATTTAAGGATCTGTAATTGATTAGATCCTTTATTACAAGCTTCTCTATTACCCTAAGCTTCTTAGCTGACTTTGTGCTTTCAAATTTCTAAATCTTTGCTACAACCATTGCCTTTAATTCTAGCACTTCCCAGTTAAGTGTATAGATTATAATTAAATTGGATTATACCTAATTATAATCGAAAAGAATATTTAGCCACGGCATCATCTCCGTAGTTGATTGGGTGTCGTTCCTTAGAAGTAGTTGAAATTTATATTTTTCCCTCTACAAAGTTAAACAGATAGCCTGTAAAAAGTAGAAACTTCTGAAGAATCACCAACGGTGTGTTTCTACTAGGTTTTAAGCTAATTTTCAGGCTAATGATTTAACTTAATTGTTTCTAAGTATATTTTAATGATTTTCAAGGTCAATTTTAGTTAATTTTCTAATTACCTTTAGTTTTTTAAGAGTTTTAACTTTTGATCTTTGTTAACTTTATTTTATTTAATTAACTTCTAATTGCCTCTATTTTAAGTTAATAACTACAAATGTTCTTGCCCTGTTTGCCCTGTTTTGCAATGTGTTATACTTTTTATTTGTTTTCTTGTAACTTTTTTATTTTCTTGTCTTTTGCTTTGGCAATGTTTACTATCTCTTGTCGGCATACATTAAATATTAAATCAAACTTAGGTTCAGAACTTTTCTAGCTGATGACCAATCGTTAACAATATCACAGTAAGACCCCTGGTCACCCCTATGATTATGAAGAAATTAAAATAAAGCCCCCATGAGTATATTCGCAGGTCACATGGTCTTGCAATATCACAGTGAGACCCCTGTGATCATGAAGAAATAAAAAGCAAGCCTCCGTGAGTATTTTTGCAGGTCTTATTGTCCTAATGAGCCAAGTTACAAGTTGAGTTCGTGCGAAAAAAAAAATTCAAAAGTTAAAAGGAACAAGATTAAACCTTTATTCATGCTCTGAAGAATATGCATGAAAAGATGTACTCAAGTCTGATAGAACTACAATAAATTACGTTAGGAAACTCTACAGTTCTTGCTAATAATGCAACCAAATGCCTTGGATTAATCCCAGATAGTAAACTTAGTTTTAAACCACATATCGACCATGTACAGAATTTAACAAGTGAAATATAGCGAAAACAAAGATAGTATTTTAAACAAAGCAATGGACAAAAAACAAACAAAAGGGAAACAAACTTTAAATAATAAAGAAATACGAAAATTTCGACTTCAAGTCTGAAATATGGTGGTACTCAAAGCTATTAAGATGTCAGCTTTGTTTATTATATTTTGTTTTCCTTTTCTTTATGTGTTTTGTTTAATTTAGCTTAATTCATTTTGTCGTTTTGTTTTCCGTTGATAAAGGCTTCCAGACGTGAAGCCGAAATATTCGGATTTCTTTATTATTCAAAGTTTGTTGTTTTTTTTTTTGTCCACTGCTTTGTTTAAAATATTTGTACCCATTTTCACTATATTTTCATTTGTTAAATTCTTTAAATAGAAAGGCAGCGTGGCCTACTAAATTATTTATCGACTATATCATACAAACATGCTTCAAAAAACAATAATTATGCAAAGATTATATGGTTATACATTAGAGCAACAAGAAGAGAACCGTCCTTAAACTCTATACCCAGTACATGAAACCAATAATGAGTGTGACCTGATCAACTATGGGAACTTGCTTAAAACAGCTTTTCACAAGACTGGAAACTATACAAAATACAGCAACCCACCTTGCAGCACGATGCATGAAAACAACAAAGATTCAAACTTGCCTTCAAAAAGCAGAAGTTCCTCGAATAGTAAAAAAGGAATAAACTTCTACTGGATACTTGACAAAAGTAGGAACAACCCTTACCAGCTGTCCTTTCCAGAAGCCAGAGCTAGCCGAATAGGGCCCAAAAAAGACCCGCTAATTGCATCAATCCCAGCCCGGGCACAAAACCCATCATGCTACCATATACACTTCAATAGCAAAAAAACAAACAGAGAGAAAAATCTCAATTAAAAAAAAAAAAAAACCAACAAACGAGACTGCGGCCAGTGGAAAGAAAAGACGTAAAATGTAAAAGAACGCGGATATTTTGCCTGTATCAAAAGAAGGCGTCTTCAGCACAAAAGAAACACAAGAAGAAAACCAAACTAAAAAAAATAAAACGAAACCACCACCGAAAAATATGCAATTGGCGTAAACTGATCCACGTAGGGAAAAACAACTATTAGATTTACATCAGTGAGAACACCAAAGCAACTGAGATAAAAAAAGATTATGTTAATTATTTTGTTGCGAAATAATCCTCTTGTTGGCTATTATTGAAGCAAATCGTTTTGGTGTTGTGGGTAAAATAGTCCCTTGGTCTTTGTTTAAGATCTTAATTTCCTTACTGACTTTTGATTCACTTTTCAAAAGATTATCATAAATTAAGTCAATATTCAAATTTCCATGTTTTCCAAATATATATTTTTTTAATTTCTATGGCTTCTTTCGCCCATTGAGTACAACCCCTATAATTATAAATAGCTAAGGCCTCATCAAATTTTACAAAATGATCAGGTTGAAACCAAATATGCTCTGCTAAGGCTGAAACAAAGGTTTTCGGAGGCTTGGTTAATTTTAGGGTTTTTTCTATTGAATTTCGATGTTCAATAAATCTTTCAATAAATTGTTGGTTAGTCCTACCAATATAGAACTTCCCACAAGAACACGGAATCTTATACACCTCTGTTACTAGATTTCCCCGGGTTAAATACTTTCCAGAACTAAAGAAACTACCCATTGGCCTCAAAGATTGGAAACATGTATCGATGTTAAATTTACGCAAAATCCGTGAAAGCTTCTTATCCAAACCAGGTACATATGGCACGAAATGAAACTTAGATACGTTTAAATCTGAAGACTGAGAAACCCCAATAACCCTACTGTCATGTTTAACACGTCTATTTTCAATTATTTTGTCAATGAACTTAATTGGGTAATTATTACAAAACTAAATATCCCTCAAATATAACAATTCCGAATCCAGAAATTCCTGGGAACAAATTCTGAAAGCTCTATCTACTAGTGAAATCACAAACACTCGTTTCACCGACACAGGATGGCACGAATGCAAATTCAAATACCTATCATTGTCCGTAGGTTTTCTATAAATAGAGAAAAGTAAGTGGAGATCCCTTTTAAATAATAAAACATCCAGAAAAGGTAATTTGTTATTTTCTCAAGCTCAACTGTAAATTTAATATTATTATCAAAACTATTCAAATGTTTACAAAATAGGTCTTAGGAATACAACCCATGTTTCCAAACGCAGACTACATCATCCATGATCCTGCCCCATAAGCAATGGGAGATTCTACAACTGCGTATAGCGGAGGTTTCAATAGAATCTATGAAAAGATTTGCCAATAAAGGAGCGAGAGAAGCCCCCATAGGTAGCCCAAAAACCTGCGTATAAAAATCTCCTCTAAAACCAAAATAAAAAGAGAATTCATTAATCAGGATAACTAGTTTCATAATAACTTCAACATTCAAACTGGCTAAGGTCATATGTTGTATTAAATCAAAATGTTTTTCTAATTTACTCTTTAAAATATCCTCACACATTTTAAAATCACAATTTGAATACATGAATACAACGTCAAAATTACAAAGAATTGAACTCTCCTCCAATGTGAAATTTCTTAATTTATTGGTAAGATCAATCAAATTTTTGAAATATGATCTTTGTGTTCCCAAAAGAGGACGCAATGTCACAGACAACCATTTTCCTAATTTCGAAACAGGTAGCGGAAAAGTTGACACAATGGGAGAAGGGGGGCCATGATTCATAAGACTGGAGGCCCCCCCCCCCCCCGTCTCCGTCCCTGAAGTAAGTCATAGTTGCTTTTCCCTACGTGGACTAGTTTGCGCCAATTGTATATTTTTTGGTGCTGGTTTATTGTTTTTAGTTTTTGTTTGTTTTTTATCTTGTTCTTCTTGTGTTTCTCTTGTGCTGAAGACGCCTTGTTCTGATACAAGCGAAATATCCGCGTTGTTTTACATTTTTCGTCTTTTCTTACCACTGGCCGGAGTCTCGTTTGTTGTTTTTTTTTCATTGAGATTTTTTTTTTTCTGTTGGTTTTTTTGTCATGGCTGGCCAGTTCGGCTTAAGATCTTTCATTCTTCAATAGCAAAACTCCCTCCATAGACATCCATCACCCCAGAGGTCAAACTGGAAGTCCTCCCAGAAAGAAACGAACAAATTGACCCTCCAGCAACCATTTGACATTTTAAACAGCTTCTATAAAATATTTACAAAGGATACAGCCTCCTATTTGACGATAGGTCTCTATATGACGAGTGGTGTGGAAGTAAATGCTTCTTACAAGAACAGGGTCTGTGAGCTATCAAAAATATAAGACAGGGACCAGTATATAATTATTGAAAAAGCTGCAATCGACCTGGGCTTGGAGTCTCCAATCAAGCCGAATAAAACAAAAAACACATAGTGATATTCTATGACCCTGACTTTGTCCTGTGTATCCTTAATAAATAAAATTTTGAATTAATAGATACAGATCTTTATCAGACGAAAAAACTCAATAGAATTGGAAGACTGTTGTGCTATTAAAACTCACTACATTAATAGACATCTAGGCATAGAAGGAAATCAGAAATAAGATGGAATAGGAAAAAAGGACCAAGTTCCAAAGAGAAGTAGTAAAGGTGAAGGGAGGAGGTAGCTTTTGAAAAAGGCCCTTTTTAACTATAACTTCGAAGTATGGCACCTCTTGATTGAGATGCTAGTCGACAAGCAAGAAGGACATCTTGAGGAAGACACCTGCCGATAGACTACCCCAAAAAGAAGGCTAGCAGGGCAATTGTTTTGCACATCAATTTTCATCAACTTACTACCATAGATTTGAAACCTGTCAACCCAATCAAAAAGAAACGCATGTCTTCCGAGCTTCAGGACGCATGTATAGCTTGTAAACAGCGGATTGATAAGAAAATTTCAATGGGAAATTTTGAAAATTAATTCTTTGAAAATTTACATTAACCTATAATTTGTATTTTGCCTCTTTGTAGTTCTTTTTATGAACCGCTAGAATTTGTGACATTTTGAACAACAGTAATAAAAAAACATAGGTTAATAAGATTACCTGGCTTCACCACAACGTAAGCTCTTGGCGCTTCCCCCGCCCTTTCATCTGGTACACCGATTACTGCAACGTCCATAACTTTTGGGTGTGACCTTAATAGATCTTCGAGCTCACTAGGGGCCACTTGAAGTCCTTTCACCTGAAAAGTATATCACAAGTGAATCCTTGTCAATAAAAACGATCATTTGTTTGACCAAGCACTTTAGAGATTTATCCTAAGTAGAGAAATGAGGAGCCTCCTTATCTAGTCCATAGTGGTACAACTTAGAATCTAAGGAAAGAGGAGTATCTGAGGATTTTCTGGGGAAGGAGGAGACAAGAAGTACTAAAAACATTGCATTCAAGATACAATATTTTCTGGGATCAATTGGTTCTAATAAAAATAATTTTTCTACTTCAAAGTTACTTGTTCCTGAGTCTTAAGTGTATAATGAGGAAGTGCGGTTGATTGCAACGTATGTGTAATATATAATTTGATTTGAAATTTTTAAAATAATTTAAGTAACTTAGAAAAAACAAAAACTTTGAAGTAACGGCAAGAAATTATAAGTCTAGCAAGTTTGCTACTAGGTGGTGATGCCATGCTTGGGAGATTGAATAACGTTGCTGTCACGCGTAAACGTCGAATTTAACCATTTCTCGGTTCTGAGGTAATGGCTGAAACCGTCCCCTAAGCTATTCTCAAAGGGAGGGTCATCAAAACTAGGTAGCTCAGGACGAACAAAGTGTAATTGAGCATAAATTATCCTTCTGGTTCTCCCTTTGGGCGAACGAACAGCTAAGCAAATGTGCTTGGTAATTATCTCAGAAGTGAAGAGATGCCAGATCAGTATTACTGAATTGCAGAGGCACGGTTCTGATCGAAGCCAAGGTATTGACGACTGCTCCTCTATCCTGCAATTTTTGAAGCCTCTGATTAATCCTCTTCCAACTAAACCTCAATGAGTTTAGAACAATTTTATGATGCTTTGCCAGTCCTCATTTTCTAGTATACCTAGTCCTGCTTTTCTAGTCCCTAGTAATTGTGCTTTTTCAACCTATATTTGTGTGTTGCTTACTAAAACTATTCTGGAGACTTTCAGTAGTTTCTCTGAGGATAGGCCATCACATCCACTGAATCCATGAACGCTACTGCTCTCACTACGTTTCCTAGGGTGAGCGAAAATACCTTATAAGGCTGCCCTTTTTCTATTAGTCCTCCTTAATCACCAAATATAGTTATATAGCAATTACAATAAGTGAACTAATCTTCCAATCGCTGTCCAGTAACTGCCATCCTCTCTATTCTCTCAGCGTGAGACAAGTACACTGTTGATATCAGATGAACTGAAGCCAGTGATGGCTATTAAAATCATGCCCAGGGGTTCAGTTCTCCTGGGCTTATGAAGTGCTGGCCGTGGAACAAATAAAAATCCCCTGAGGATAATTCTTAGGTTGGAGAAAGAGGTTCTCTTGCTTGTAGCTAGACGCCATAATAGTAAAATTATTTGAAAAAAACTACGTTTTCTAAAGAGTTAAAGAGGCTGAGTTACAAGGTCGAACCTTAAAACGTACAGAGATTAGGAGGCACAGTTGGGGGCTACCACCCCCAAACCCCCGCTTTCGCAGCCTTTAAATATAAAAAAAAATTCTTTAAACTGAAAGTAAGGAGTGACATTAAAACTTAAAACGAACAGAAATTATTCCGTATATGAAAGAGGCTGTGCCCTCCTCAACGCCTCGCTCTTTACGCTAAAGTTTGACTTTCTCACAACTCTTTTTTTAAACAATAAAAACTTTAGCGTAAAGAACGAGGCGTTGAGGAGGGCACAGCCTCTTTCATATACGGAATAATTTCTGTTCGTTTTAAGTTTTAATGTCACTCCTTACTTTCAGTTTAAAGAAATTTTTTTTTTATATTTAAAGGCTGCGAAAGCGGGGGTTTGGGGGTGGTAGCCCCCCAACTGTGCCTCCTAATCCCTGTACGTTTTAAGGTTCGACCTTGTAACTCAGCCTCTTTAACTCTTTAGAAAACGCAGTTTTTTTAAATAATTTCTGCACGTTTTTGTACAGTTTATTACTTATTATTGCTTGACTAACTGTTAGCTGATCAAGTCAGGAGTTAAAGTTGGGGGGCTGCCACCCCCCGAACCCCCCGCTCTTGAACATTCTTGTGTTAAGGCTTTTAATTCCTGAATACTCAAATCACGTCGTACAGGGTGCCTCCTAATCCCTGTACGTTTTAAGGTTCAAACTTGTGACTCAGCCTCTTTAACAGCCCCCCAACTGTGCCTCCTAATCCCTGTACGTTTTAAGGGTCGACCTTGTAACTCAGCCTTTTTAACTCTTTTGAAAACGTAATTTTTTTCAAATAATTTAAAAAAGAAACTGAGTTTCTTTTTAAAGTTTAAATTCAGTATATAAAAAAGTCGCTCTGATGGTGAATCGAACCCGGGTTTTCCGCCTGACAGTCTGGAGCATCAATCGCTGGACTATACAAACACAATAGTAATTGTTGTTTAGCAAATGGAAGCTATTTTCGACGCAAGCAAATTCCCAAAAATCTTGATATGTGGTTTTTGGAAAACAGGGAAGGAGTGATCAGATTGAGCTGAAATTTCGAGGATAAGCTTCCAGACCCCAGGACAGCTTATCCTCTCAATTTCAGCCCGATCAGACAACGTTAAAGGGGGGTTGTGGTGGGAAAAATTAACATCGGCTAATATAGGAAAATGAGGTTTTTCGTGAATGTAAAGTCGGGGGATAATATTTTCGGTCTGAAAATATCAAAATGCCCTAACAGGTCAAATTCTGCTTTGAATGAGCCCTCATTCACCTGGATCTGTTGCCACCTCTGGCCTGTAGGCGTGGCTAAGAAAAAAAAGAAATGATGATGATGAATTTTAAGTGGCTATATTTGGTTTTTTGAAAACAGGGAAGGAGTGATCGGATTAAGCTGAACTTTCGAGGATAAGCTCCCGGGCCCTAGGAAAGCTTAACCTCTAAATTTCAGCCCAATCGGACAACGTTAAAGGGGGGCTGTGGTGGGAGGGTCCAAAATTCCGGCCCAGTTTACCCCATGAAGATAAAGTCGGAGGAGGATGAAATTTTGCGAGTTTCTTAGTTTGAGCTTGGGCGACAAAATGCGATTACCGCTGTCTCTCTGTGACCTCTAGGACCTGAAATCGCTTAACATTGTGGTGGGTCGCCTCTTTATAGAGGCACAAGTGTGCCTCCTTGATATTGTACTGGCATGTTAATAAATTTAGAGCGAATAGTCAATCTGAACTTGGCCCAGTTAAAGACAGGAACGGGGCCACAATTAGCGACAAGAAAAGAATTAAATAGAGATGGGCAGAACATTTTGAGAATTTGTTAAACCGAGACAGAGTTGCAAGAAAAGATATAGAGGAAAATGAAAAAGTTTGTGATACCTTGGATCTCAATGAAGAATTGTTTTGTGAGGAAAAATTAGCGACAGTACTATAAGGATTAAAAAAAATGAGGCTCCAGGTGCTGATAGGGGGGTAAATGAGTTTCTTAAATATGGTGGCTCTGAGGTTAGAAATAAGTTACTGAAGATTATGAATATGATTTTTGAAAAAGGGGAAGTACGTAATGATTTTAGGAAAACCTTAATTAAGCCACTTTATAAGAAAGGTGATAAAAGTGAGTGTGGTAATTATCGAGGCATTAGTCTGGTTTCTGTAGGTAGCAAATTACTTAGTAATATGATGCTTTTTAGACTGAGAGATGCCACAGACAAAGTTTTAAGAGAAGAACAGTGCGGTTTTAGAAAAGGTAGAGGATGTGTCGACCAAATTTTCACTCTTAGGTTAATAATTGAGAAGTGCCTGAGTTGTCAAAGACCTTTGGTCCTCAGTTTTATAGATTATGAGCAAGCATTCGATTTGGTTGATAGAAGAGCTTTGGTAAAGGTTTTATCGTTGTATGGTATACCAGACAAATACATTAAAGTGGTTAATGCTATGTACGAGAATAACACTGCTGAGGTTAAGGTAGGAAATGTGGTTAGCAGCTGTTTTTGTATTAAATCAGGAGTTAAGCAGGATTGTGTTCTATCCCCATTGATACTGATTATTTTGATGGACTTTGTCTTAAGGAGCACAGGAAAGGCAATGGGAGACCACGGAATCAAATGCGGAGGAAAAAGTCTCCTGGGCTTAGATTATGCTGATGATTTAAGCATCCTAGATGAAAGTATGAGCAAAATGAATGAACTTTTAGAGGTTTTGCGAGTTCAGGTTTTGCGATGTGGATTATATCCACATTGATCTTTACTATAAAAATGTCAAGCCTTCCAATTACTTTCGACAATTAAAAAGGGCACTAGGCCTTTCGAATTCCAATCGAATGAGCCTTTTTCAAGTTTCTACGGCAACACCTCCTATAAACACCTTATAGGACCCAAGGGTATAAATTACAACTCTTACACTAAGAGCTCTGAGGGTGATTGTCATCCTCTAAAACATAGTCTCCAAATCTTTTACCCATGTTACACAAAATGATTCTATAGTTACAGTTAGTGAGCATGTTGAGAAGAACGCTAGCCGAAAAAGGGGCAATTGTCCTTCTTCCGTCACTGTCGACTATCAAAAAAGGCCATAGTCCTATTTATTTTTAATTAAATGATCCCTTTTTATGTTTCTACGACAACGATTTAAATAAAAACCTTATAGGCCCCCAGGGTATAACTAACACCCCGCGCCCCGTGGGCTGGGTGGGGGGGATTGTCATCCTCACAGACCTAATTTCCAGAACTTTCTACTACGTTGAACAAAATAGCTATCTGAAAATGTTGATTGGATGTGTTTGGAGGAATGGTGGGCGTGAAGGGGGGGTTATTTACCGTCCAATCACTCAAATATTAACAAGAGCACTAGCCCTCTAAGTTTCCAATTGAATGAGCCCCTTTTGAAGTTTTTACGACAACTCTATCATTAAAAACCTTATATGCCCCCTGGGCATAACTTACAACCTTTGCCTTGGGGACTCTCGGGGGTTTGTCATCCTTAAATACATAATTTCTAGAACTTTCAACTACGTTGAACAAAATGGCTATCCCTAAGCTTTGATTGAATGTGTTTGGGGAAATGGAGGGCGTGAGAGGGGAGTTAATAACTCTCCACTCACTTTCGACTATTAAAAATGGCAATTTCAATTTCCAATAAAATGAGTCCCTTTTGAAATTTCTTTCTATAACAGCTTTCTATATAAACCTTATATGCCCCCAGGGCACAAGTTAAAACCCGTGCACTGAAAGCTCTGATGAGGTTTTTATCCTAAAAGACCTAATTTCCAGAACTTTCGACTAAGTTGAACAAAATAGATATCTACAAATTTTTATTGGATGTGTTTGGGGAAATGGTGGGCGTGAGAGTGGGGTTAGTTGCCCATTTCAATAAAAACCTTATATGCCCCCAGGGCATAACTTATAACCCTTGCCCTGAAGACTATGTGGAGATTGTCCTGCTCAAAGGTATAATTTCCTGAACTTTAAACTTCGTGGAACAAAATGGCTATCAAGAAGTTTTGATCGGATATGTTTTGGGAAATGGTGGGCGTGGAAGGGGTGTTCGCTGCCTTCCCATCACTTTCGACTATTAAAAAGGGCACTAGCCATTTCAATTTCTAATCGAATGAGTCATTTTTGAAGTTTCTACTACGACGCGTTCAGCAAAAGCCTTATATGCCCCCAGGGCATAACTTACAAATCTTGCCCTGAGGGCTGTGGGGGAGTGTCCTCCTCATAAACATAATTTCTATCTGGAAATCCAAAACACTGAATAAAATGGCTATCTAAAAATTTTGATTGGATGTGTTTGGGGAAAAGGTGGGAAAAAGAGGGGGCTAGTTTCCCTCAAATCCCTTTCGACTATTAAAAAGGGCACTAGACCTTTGAAGTTCCAATCGAATGAGCCCTTTTTCAAGTTTCTACGACAAAGATTTCAATAAAAACTAACCCTTGCTCTGAAGACTGTGGGGGGAGTGTCCTGCTCAAAGGTATAATTTCCTGAACTTTAACTGCGTGGAACAAAATGGCTATCTCAAAAATTTGATTGGATGTGTTTGGGGAAATAGTGGGCGTGGAAGCGGTTTTACCTGCCTTCCAATCACTTTTGACTATTAAAAAGGGCACTAGCCATTTCAATTTTAAAATCAAATGAGTCCATTTTGAAGTTTCTACGACAACGTGATGTATAAAAACCTAATTTGCCCTCAGGACATAACTTACAACCCTTGTCTTGAGGGCTGTGATGGGGTTGTCATCCTCAAAGACCTAATTTCCAGAACTTAAAACTACGTTGAACCAAATGGCTGTCTCCAAATTTTGATTGGATGTGTTCGGGGGAATGAAGGGCGTGGGGGGGGGGGGCTTGTTGCCCTCCAACCACTTTCGACTATTAAAAAGGGTACCAGCCCTTTGAATTTCCAATCGAATGAGCCTGTTTTGAAGTTTCTACGACAATGCATTCTATAAAAACCTTATATGCCCCCAGGGCATAACTTAAAACCCTTGCCCTGAGGGTTGTGGGGGATTGTCCTCCTCAAAAACATTTTCTATTTGGAAATCAACTACGCTGAACAAAATTACCATCTCAAAATTTTGATTGGATGTGTTTAGGGGAATGATGGGCGAGGGGGGGGGGGGGGTTGGGCTAGTTGCCCTCTAATCACTTTCGACTATTAAAAATGTTACTAGCCCTTTGAATTTCCAATCGAATAAGTCTGTTTTGAAGTTCCTACAATGACGCCTTGTATAAAAACCTTATATGCCCCCAGGGCATAGCTTAACACCCTTGCCCTGAGGGTTGTTGGGGAGTGTCCTCCTCATACACATAATTTATATCTGGAAATCAACTACGCTGAACAAAATAGCTATCTCAAATATATCCAATCAAATTTTTATCGGATATATTTGGGGGAATGACGGTCGTGGGGGGGGGGGGGATAGTTGCCCTCCAATCACTTTCGACTATTAAAATAGGGTACTAGCCCTTTTGAATTTCCAATCGAATGAGCCTGTTTTGAAGTTTCTACGACAACACTTTATATAAAAACCTTATATGCCCTCAGGGCATAACTTAAAACCCTTGTCTTGAAGGTTTTGGGGGAGTATCCTCCGCAAAAACACATTTTATATCTAGAAATCAACTACGCTGAAGAAAATGGCTATCTCGAAATTTTGATTGGAGGTGTTTGGGGAAATAATGGCCGTGGGGGGGTGGCTAGTTGCCCCCCAATCATTTTCGACTTTTAAAAAGGGCACTAGCCCCTCCCATTTCCAATCGAATGAGCCCTTTTCGACGGTCCTACGACAATTCCTTCGATACGAAGTGCCCGGGTGGAGAAAAAACACATTGTGCTCGCATCGTTCTTTACTTGGGCAGCGCTAGCGCGCTGCCTATGATCAGGTAACATCATTACGAAAAGTCTTGCCTTTCCTTATTTTGTATTCAGACTCAGTCAACTTTGATTACACGGGCTATCATGCACATTTTTAAACTCTTTAAGAGTATTCCCGAGCAGCCTTACAATTATACACACGATATTAAGTGGGTACAAACCCACCACTATGACACATGTCTCATTTTGCAATAGGTATTTAAAAAAAAATGTGCATCGCTAAACCCAAGTGTCTAAATTTAGTAAATTTTAATATGGTTTTGAGACATTATATATGGGTTAACATTCTATTAAGGTTGTCACCGAAGGCTTTTAAAGGAGAGTTGCTCTACCCCAAGCGTGTTAGTATGACCAAAAATTGTGTTTCTTAAATAACTATAATGCTTCTAACATGTGTCAATATATTTTAAAACATCTCATAATTTCTATTGGTCATAAGATTTTCTCGCGTAAATTGGCCATGATATCAATCTTTTAACCCTTTGAGGGCTGGTGGCTCTTATAAAGCACATCAAGATTTTTGCCTATAGCTCCCTTCTGATAGGTTGAAACAAGAAATTATCTGCATAGCCAGAAACAAAAGAACAAGAGCTACTCGTATCAAATGGTATATTACTTTGCTCCTTTATGAGTCATCTAACAATGTTCGCACAGTACTGAATTTGACATAGTGAAATTTTCTGGATTTTGTGGAATGAAATAAATCTGACTCAGGTAGTATTGAAGTTTATGTTGCTTGGTGAAGGAAAAACAATCTTGTGGTATTTGTTGGTGTCTGACGGTTCCATCTGTATTTTTATTCAAAACTTTTTATTCATCCACAGGCAAGGACAGTTTTTAAGTATGTATCTTATAAGGCCCATCCGCTCTAGGGGAGGGAGTACTATACCGACCTGCTGAAAAGTTCAGTGTATTTTACACACGTTGCATCGAAAATCTTAGAAGTGTTTCCACTTTCTATGAGCTTTCTCATCCAACAGGAATATATTTCAGTAATGTAGCCAGTGTTTCCACTTCTACTTATATTGGTAGTAGAGTACTTATTTTGGGACTATTCTACTTCCAAATATTAAATCTACTTATCCACTTAGTTTTGGAGGCTTAAGTTTTCGGGCCGGCCAAGTATTTTGGTTTTGATTCCGTTGAATTATAATCCTATAATGTCTTACGGAATGGAAGGGTGCAATTGTTTTTAGCAGCAGCATCTTTTTTGGGAACGGAATCTTTGTCGGGAGCGGCAAAAAGGAAATCCGGGAAATTATAAAATACCATACGCAATTTTTATCCTGGTTGACCTATAAACAGCTAATTTATAATAATTTACCCTGGTTGACCTATACACAGCTAATTTATAATAAATGATCCTGGTTGACCTATAAACAGCTAAGTTATAATAATTGATCCTGGTTGACCTATAAACAGCTAATTTGCAGATATAAAGATCAGTTTAAATGAATGGATTTGTTTAAAAACCTAAGGCCATGCATCATCCGCCCAGTTTGCCAGTTTACTCTCTACTATCAGCAGCCGAAAAGCCATTGAGATTATGGAGCCCTCAGCCTCTTCATTAGTCGATGAGGCAATAGCAAAGAGTGAAAAAAGTCTGCAGGAAGCACTGAAGAGGTGACATGAAGGACGACTAAGAAGAGTGGACCTCAGCACTGCTGTTTCCTATGTCTTACAGCTGGACGGCAATCTCTGACCTGAATTTGAAGGATTCTGAAGATGACAATAACCCTCTTTTTTGCGAATCAGCTGAAGACGAGCACGATAGTAGTTGGGGTGACAGCGACAATGAATACGATCTGCCACTCAGTCGTAGAGCAAAGTCTCACCTAAAGTCTACAAAATTCTCCACCATGAAGCCAAAGTAGACGTGGTTCCTAAACCTTCGGCTGAAAAGAGACGAATCTGGAAGAAAACCCCTGTGCCAGAGAATGATTTGGACTGGATAGGGCAAATGCCAAGTCCCGACTTGTCTCTGGTTACTCCAATCGCATTCTTCCAAAAGTTCTTTGACTCTGAAATTATAAGCATCCTTGTAGAAGAGACGAATCGGTATGCTCTGCAAGAGAAAGGCTTGGAGCTGAAATGTACTATCAAAGAAATGGAACAATTCCATGGAATCCTTTTGCTTATGGGAATTGTGAAACTTCCCTACATGTCTATGTACTGGGAAGCGGCTAAACGTTATTATCCTGTGGCTAACACTATGGCATGCGACTGCTTCAAAAGAATAAGACAGTTCTTCAACGCAAATGATAGTTTCAAAGCAATCAAAAAGAGAAATCCGGAATACGACCCCCTCTTCAAGGTTCAACCTTTGTACAATGGGCTTCAGAAGAATATAAGAGAAGTCCCAAACAAAGAACAACAATCTGTGGATGAACAAATGGTCCCGTTCAAGGGCTGGCTTGGGTTCAAGCAGTACATCAAATACAAGCCACAAAAGTGGGGGATAAAAGTATTTACAAGAGCCGGAGCAAGAGGAATAGTGTATGACTTTTAAATTTACAGTGGTAAAGGAACCACTGTCGGTTCAGACCTTGGTGTTGGTGCAGTTGCGGTGCTCCGCCTAGTAGAATATTTCCCAAAAAACCAGAACTTCAAAGCGTTCTTTGACAATTCTTACAGCAGGGAATGGGAATCCAGTCAGTAGGAACAGTCAAAATAGACAAATTGCGGAAAGTGAAACTTCCACCCTTGGAAGCTGAGAACAAGCTGAAAGGCTCCAGAAGAGGATCGTTTGATTGGCGGGTTGAGCAACATTCTGGAATATTTGTGACAAAATGGTACAACAATAAACCGGTCCATCTTATTTCTTCATATGTTGGGCCTGACCCACTTGATCAATGCGAACGGTGGGACAAAAAGGGGAAGGTTTGAATCAATGTAGCCAGACCTCATGTCGCCAAAGAGTATAACAAGTTCATGGGTAGGGTGGACTTGGGCAACATGTTGATTGAGTTATATTGTACTGACATCAAGGGGAAGAAGTGGTACATGCGTCTGATCTATTACTTCCTTGACGTCAGTGTAGCCAATGCTTGGTTACTGTATAGGCGCAATATTCACTCTGACGCTGAGAAGACCCTATCCCTTGTTCGCTTTTGTTTGGATATTACTGACTGGCTTCTCAGAGGTTCAGTCATCCCTTTAACAAGGTAAGGTAGGACACCAAGCGAGTCTGCAGTTACTACCAGACCACAAAAGAAAACTGGGAGTGACAGCATCCCCAGTTCCAGCGTTTGCTTTGGCAAAACGGCCAACTGGCCTGAAATGGTGAACGAAAGACAAAGATGCAAGTACTGTGCAAAACACGCCCACATGTTTGTAGTGTCTGAAATGTAATGTGCACCTTTGTTTAGCCAAAGACAAGAATTGTTTCAAAGCATACCACTTAAGTGCATAAGATGACTGTATCACTATTTAGCTGATGTGCCTTATAAGATCCATATTCCATATTAAATGAATATTTGAAATAAATGATTTTCCTGAGTTGCCCCTATGTCATGGACCCCTAAGAAACTAGTAAAAAGCAAAACCGAATTTTTCTAATCACAGTTTCATAATTCAGCTATCAAAGGGTTAACTCATGGCGATATTGAATTAAAACAACTGCATTCAATTAAAGTAATGTTCAGTTTCCCTCATCGATATGAATCCCCACCAATCGACAGATCAGCGTCAATATACGGATTGTTTCGTTTCTGTAGCCCTGTCTTTATTTTCCCTTTTCAGGCAAAGTTGGCCATCTGACGTCGAAATGACAAACCAATCGGACTGCACCCACAAAAGCTTATTACTGACCCAACCTAGTCAAAGCGTGCAACTGAACCAAAAAATGGCAAATGAAGATGTGGCATAACTAAAAATATCTCCATTATTGTTGACAGTTGATTTGTCGTAGAAGTCATAAACGCCACTTCTAAGAGGCTTGGAAATTATACCTTAATAAGCTCTTTGAGGCGATCAACAATGTAAAACCTCCTTTCGCTGTCATATTTCGCAATGTCTCCAGTGTGAAGCCAGCCTTCCTCATCAATCATGTTCGCAGTTGCTTCCTTGTTTTTATAGTATCCTTTCATCACCTGTAAATATAATTGATTTAAATAAGTCTTATAAGACACCCAGGTGCCTATCTCTCAATGCTTAATAATAATAAAAAAAATGATCGATGGGCATTTTCAAATGCTCTCTTTCCAGTCTTGTTAAATAGGCGTATTCGCCGCTTAATAAGATGATTTTTTATGAAAGACAAGTTGGTTCTAGAATTTATACGATCAGCTTTAGTAGATAAGACAAAACGCAAAAATTGGGTGCATTTCCCCAAAAGTATTTTGTACTTTGTGTTGGGCATACCAAAATTTGTATCTAATATTTGAGGCTGCTATCTGATGAAAATCGTATTTTCTTTTCTTTTTTCATGTATTTGGCGATCATTGGACTTAATAAAATTATTTTTTGGCTTCAATTTGGTCTACAAGTTTAATTGGGAAACCTTTATATCCTGTTTCCACTAGCATGAAAAAAAACTGACGGTTACTAAGATAAACATATTTTTAACAAGGCACACCTTACTATATTTCATAATATTTGTTTCTAAGTCTTATTGCCAAGTTTACAACATAAACACGAAATCAGGCAAGAAGTTTCCTATTGGCTCTTAATTACGACATTAAAAGGTTGGCTTTAATCATTTTATCCCCTAGACCTTTCATCCAGTTTCAAGAGATTGGTTGAAAGTTAAACATGGAATTTCGTTCAAGTAGCTTAAATAATCTACATCCATATAGAAGAAGGCAAGAGTCAATCTGTTTGTCCAGTGAGGACAGCCCTTTAGACTTGTCTGTGAATACAAGAGAGATAAATCGATTTCGACTTAGTAAGCTGAAATTACATCGAAGTTCTTCACAGTATTCTTATTATAGATCCTCATCTCCAACCACTCCGGAACCTCTGTCTCTACATAATTCTCCAAGAATATCGAGAGAAAGTTCAGCAGAATCGCTTTTCGAGAGCGGAGTTACGGGAGTCAGTTTGTCCTGTCCCGTTACACCGACTAAGGTACCAAGTCGAGTTTTATATTGCAAAATTTAGCTAAAAATACAATTTGATTGCATAAAAAAAATCTTAAAAAATGCACTACATAAAAACACGACATGATCTGAAATCCTTTTTTTCTATTTTCCCCTGTTAGCACACTTACTTCGCTGTTATACTCATTTAGCGTTGGAGAGTGACACTAGGGGAAAACTGTGCATTTATTTTTTTTTAGTTTTGATTCCACTTTTAGCATTCTATCGCATACAACGCTCTGAAGTGAGTATCTATTTAAGAGTTGAATTCTAATTCCACTTGATAACTGGAAGATGGTACATACCAATTTTACTACATATCCAAACCACTTGCTAAGTGGTATGGACTTGTAAAGAACTATTCCCACTACAGGTTCTAATCTCCAACACCTCCAGGACCTCTGTCGCTAAGTCCTGACATCTGACATCACAGATAAACATTTCATGACATCACAAATAGATAGGACCTAATGTTTCTCTTAGAAAAAAAGTTCTATTGGCCCTTTCTATATGTAAGTATGAAGCCCGTAGGGAAATACTTATGAACGGTTTCCCACGTCTGCTCTGGACAAAAAAGTTGCCTGGCCCGTTTTGGACCTCAATTGGCCCAATATCCTTCAACTATCCTTCCGACAACTATCCTTCAAACTTTCAAGCCAACCGGACGAAATTTTTTTGGCACTCTTTTGGGCACTGATATCATTGAAGGGGGGGGGGGGTTCCTTCAGACAACGAATTTTCTTGTATAATAGGGTCTACTCCGCCCAAGGAGTTAAAGTCTTAAATTTCAATATGGTCAATAAAAAAGTTTGTTGGCGCTAAATTGAGCCCAATTTTTAGGTGACCCAGTGTTATTTTTTTGGTGGTTGGCTCGTACATCCAAACTATAATTTTTCTGAATGTGAGGGTTCACTTGGCTAGGGACTTAAGGTTTTAAATTCAAGACGTTAAAGAACACTTGATTGGCCCTTTTAAGGTTTTTGGTCCATTTCAGGACCTTCTATTACACTTCCCCCTCCCAAGAGAATGTTTGAAGCCTTTGGGGTCAGGAAGCGAAAAATTTAGCCAAAAAATTACACCAAATAATCGACCAATTTTACGGCCTTCTTTTTGGGGGCCTATGTTTAAAAACCAAAATTGTTTTTGTACGTTAGGGTTCCGTCGGTTCAGGGACTTGTGAGTTTAAGTTTCAAGCCGTTCAGGAAAAATAAAATTCTGGTCCTTTTTCAGGTCTCGTTTTTAAGAGAACCATTATTTTTTTTGTTTTTTATTCTGCATTTGGTTTCTCAAATACATTCTCCATTCTTGTTTTTTTCTTTGTTTTTATTCTACATTTGGTTCCTCGTAGCCTAAGGACTTAAGGATATAAATTTAGCTAATTGGAAAAAAGAGCTTTTTGGCTTTTTCTGGGCTCTATTTTTGGGGGACACCCAAACATTTTTTTTATGTTCACTAGGTTCTTCTTGGTCTAAGAATTTAAAGCTTTAAGTCCAAACTGATCATGAAAAAAGTTTTTTTCTCACCAATTTCCATACCTCCTAACAGTTAAATAAGCTATAAGTTTTGAGCTGATCTTAAGAGAAATTTTTGACCCTTTTTGAGCCCTATTTTAGCGAAAACCAAAGTTTTTTTTCCCATTTTTCGTCAGACTGTGAAGTCCTCATGGCCTAAGGACAGAGGGAAATAGGTTTCAAGCCGAAGAAGACCATTTTTGGGGTCCTATTGCGTTGCCCATACTCCTAAAACATAATTGTTTTAGTACTTTAGGGTCCTCTTGGCCATGGACTTATGACTTTGAGTTTCAAGCCGTTAAAAAAAAATTTCACTATAAATCCTATCTGTAAACAATTGGTAATTTCCATTATTTACGGCCCTTGCCCTAGCAGACGTAAGACTCATGCTATCCCCAGAGGTAAATTTATTGGACCTTATGACAATACTCAACAAGATAACTAGGGTGAAATTTGATCCAATAACATTGAAGTTTACGGGGGACAAGGTAGCAAAAAAGCAAACAGGGGGGGGGGTTGCCCTTCATTAACTTTGGTCTTCGAATCAAATGAGCCTCTGCCAAGTTTCAATGACTATTCCTATACGGAACGGGCGGGGAAAAAAGAAATGGGCAAAAACAGCACATAGAAGGCACATGGCTGTTTACTAAGGCATCCCTGGAGCGTTGCTTCTGAAAAGCTGACACAAAGCAGTTGACAATTCTTAATGAAGATGACATAGCCAAGCACACTGTAGGGATGGGGGGAAGATCTTTGTGCCAATGCCCCACCCCACCCTGCCCCGATTTGAAAATTTGTCTTCATATTTTGACAAACTCACCTATAACCTGCATTCTAACCTAAAATTATATTACCTCCCCCCCCCCAGTATTGTCATATATGAGGTGAAAATGAGACAACTTCGTTCACAGTCTCATCAGAAGAATTTAGTTTAATCCTAAGAAAATAGATTTTGCTCTAACTCGAATTCAAATAGGGCAAAGAGTTTTTTGCGGCTAAGACCGAAATTTCGAGTGCTCGCTTAGGGCTTAGGAGAAGTTTAGTATATTGTGGATGTTTTTACTTAATATTTGAAATCTAAAAACCGAAATTTTGTTTCATTGGGTAAGGTATTCATAGAGATGTCTTGGTGATTACATAATCATACTAATGAAACGGTTTACGGAATCCTATAATAAAGGTTACATGGTTGAATTGCCCAACCCTTTTGAAATGTTTCGTACCTCTTAAATTTGTTTCTTGGATGTTCAGGCAAGACTAAAACAAAGCGTAAAAAAATAAGATGAAGTCCAAACTTAATTGAGAAGATAAGTTGAAAATCCGACCAAAATAAGTATTTTCGCTAAGCACTTCACGTGAAAAATTGCCATGCGGGCGTGCAAGATTTTTTCCTAAGGGGTAATCTAAGAAAGAATATACTGCATGAAAAGACATATAATGCTTAGAAATTATGTTGTGGCAACTAAATTTATGAAAATAGGGAATAGCAGGCGGATTACATGAGGCCTGTAGGAAGCTGAGGAAGAAACCATAAAAACTATGAGCCATATTTTGTTAAGGAGGGAGGGTCATGGAATAATGCCTCCCTATATTTTTACCAGAAAGACAAAAAAAAGAATAGCTCATCGTTTAATGAAACGCTGCTAATGTCGAAATGCTGCTGGGCAGTTTTTGGTTTAATAATGTTCCAACAGGTGACTGGCATGTAGTATGCACATAACAAAAAAAAGAAGAAAAAAACTCTTGATTGATAAAACTTGTCAGGAGTTTTCCAGTGAGTTTTCCAGCACTCTGTTCGGCTCCCTTTGGAACAAAAGATAAATCTAAGTTTTGTTGGCCTGTGTTCATTTATAACCTTTGATTTCCTCTACACTTCATTCTATTCGTAACCCTGGCAAATTCAAACATGGGTCATAAGTAAGATTTTAAAAATAAATAACCTGGTTCACCTGTATTTAATTATAACTGTTTGAACCTAGGGCACATGTAAATTCTTAAAAAAATACGCTACTTAATTTTTCCAAATTTCATTATCAAACCAAACGCCAACTGTATCATTGTTGTTGCTTTATTGCGTTGAAATATACCCGAGAAACAACCTAATTTGTCATATTTTTGTTCGTTTTGCTGCTGGGTGAACGTTATCATATTGAACGTTAGTAGGATTAATTTAAAGTTTTTCCGAGGGAAGTAAAGAACAAAGTTGAAAGTTAAAAACGAACAAAAATTACTATTTCACAACTTATCTAATGCACATAAATCAACTGGTGATATTTCCCTATGTTTGTAGGAATACAGAATATACAGAATAATTTCTGTTTGTTTTAAGTTTTAATGTTGATCCTTAGTTTCAGTTGAAAGCTTTTTTTTTATGTAATTTTTAATCACCTCCAATCTAGGGGAGATAAGACACCTCAACACTTATTAAGGAGCTGAACTAGGAGCCGTACAAGAAGTGAAGAAGAAAATACGTTTAGAGCAGATAAAATCAAAACAGAGTCGTGTCTTTTTGTAAAAAAAAAATTTTTAAAGAAGAAATAAATATTTAATTCTGTGTCTTAAAAAAAAAATTAGTCACACCTAAGAAAGTAGCTTCAGGCGAGTAGCTTTGCCACAAAAGGTTAACTGAGCGGACAGGTTTGTATATCGACATACTTGCGGGAATTTTGATAGCTCAACAGAAATGTGACTTTAGGCTTAGGGATTTAGACTTTAGGGATTTCTTTTGTCCCTAAATAAAAAGCCACTCATTACTCAGAAATGGATAGAAATTTTCATAAGAAGATCATTTCTTGTGCAGGGACGATAAATGGTATTACAAGCTAAGTTGTTTTCATTACAAAATTTTCCTACATTCTCCGACAGAACTGTTTTCGTTTGTCTTTCTTCCTCTTTGGCTGTACAATCTTACGTATGGAGAGAACATTCTGATTAAAATAAAATAAATGTTACGGTGAAATTGTCAAGTAAATAATTTGAATAAGTAATTATAACAATAAGTAATCCTTCTTTTAATATACAACTTTGAGTGGTTCCAGAACCACATGCCTACACTTCTCCAACCACTTAATGGCAAGGGGTTGATGCCAGGGGCGTAATTTGCTACGGGGCAGAGGGGACAATTTCACCTCCCAGACCTCGGTTTTGCTCCAAACTCCAGTTTGGCCCATCCCCCTACTTCTCCCAGCTGAAATTTAGTTTCTCCAAAAACGTTGTCAAAACTAAGATAAGCCTACATAATTTAAGCATCCACTGAAACAGCTCAGTTTTCTTTAGTATCCTTACTTTTTTATTACTATATGGCTAGTTTTTCAGTTTTCTTGGTCCTTTTCGCTTGATTTAGGAAAATTGGCTCCACCTTCGACCCCCCCCCCTTCCCACAGGATTTTGACAAAAGTACGCTATTCGATGGGGTATGAATTTAGAGATCTACTCAGAATTTTGTTGAAAACCATGAACTGGATGACCTATATTCGCTTTTGAATCAAAATGCTTGACCAAATACCTTCCTGGGAAAAGCTTAAAAAAATGAGTGCCTCACCTTTACGAAAAACGGTGAAATTATCTGAAAATGATCGTATAGAAGGGAGAAAGCCATAATCCAAAAAAAAAACAACAACACCCAAGCAGGATTTGAACGTAAGGCATTCTATTTCATAATCGAACGCCATACCCACTGGTCTAAGCCTCTAATCATATTTTGGTGGTGTTACCTTAATTGTGTAGCTTATTAAGGGGGATTGGAGGAAGAACATACGAGAGGTGTTCTTGCAAACCTTTAGTTACGGATTTTGGACCATAATTATTACAATGATGATTTCGTTTTATACTTCCAAGCTTTACTAATTAAGAAGTGACATCAAAAGTATTGTTTTTAGTGTTATATCACACTTACGGATGGAAGAATTGATAAACATCACGTAGATATGAGCAACAGCTTTCAAATGAGCCATTAAACTTGACTTGACTTACTTGACTTAAGGCTCCTGCCGCGTTGGGGGTGGCGTAGAGAGCGTCGCAACTCTGCTCCTCCAGGCTGACCAGTCTACTGCTATTAGTGGGGCCTCTTCGACGCAATATTAGCTGTCTCAAGGAATTTGTTGAGGCTCTCCTTCCACCTTGTCTGAGGTCTGCCCCTCGGGCGAGACCAGCCATTAACTTTAGAGTCAAAATCGCTGACTATTCGGGCTGGGGTTGTCGTCGGCAAACGTAGGAGGTGTCCGAACCATCTGAGAGTACGGTGCGCTATTTGGACGGAGAATGGTACTTGCGAGGTGAGTGCGAGCAACCTTGCGTGGCTTACAAAATCTTCCAACCGAAGTCCCTCAATCCGACGGAGCTGTTTCGTCTGGCAGACGTCTATCATGCTGAGGATTGTTGATTTGAGAGGCCAGGTTTCCGCTGCATAGAGGAGGACCGAGCCCACGGGTGCATTATAAATTCATATCTTCGTGCACCTAGATATATGCGGCATTCTCCAGAGATTCTTGAGCCTTCCGACGATAGACGAGGCTTTTGAAACTCGACTGCACACCTCTTCCTCTATAGAGCCTTCATTAGACAGCACGGAGCCAAGATAAGTGAAGTTCTGTACAACTTTAACAGGAGCTCTGTAAACAATTATGTTCTCAGGGGGCGAGACTGGGCTTGGGGGCTCAATTGCCATTATCTTCGTCTTAAGCCAGTTTATTTTCAGCCCCACTTTTGCTGCCTCTTCCTGTAGGACTTACATTAAACGTCACTCTAAAAAATACTGTTAGCCCACTAGCCTCAGCTTTTCCACTTGGGACATGACACAAAAAGTGCCGTTTTTATTGCCATTTCGAACTGATAGTTGAATTTATGGGAAAGACGTAGATATGAGCAATGTTTCTTATATGAGTTATTAAAAATCTGCCTAGATACCTGCGATACCAATATGCCCAATAACAATACGCCAATACCGATACGCGGGATGTCAATATGTCCGATACTGACACACTATGCAGCCGTTTCCCGTGGGACTAAGAAGGGTCATATCATCACCAAAACCAAAGATATCTGACTTTTGAATCATATTGAACAAAATGGATATCTCAAAATTGTGATTTGATGACTTTGGGGGGGGGGGCTGGTTGAAGCTTCCGCTGTAATCATGATTAATGGAGATGGGAGGGGAGGGTAAACGGGAGGGTCTCTTGTAAACCTCTAGGGAAGAGTTTTGGAACATAATTATTACGATGGTACCGTTTTATGCTTCCAAGTTATTCAAGCTAAGAAGTGGCACCAAACGTGCTGTTTTTAGTGCTATATCGCACTTACGGATGGTAGAATTGATAAAAGCACGTAGATATGAGTAATAGCTTTAAAATGAGCCATTAAACGCCTCTCTAAAAAGTTCTCGTATCCCACGGGCTCCAGCCTTTGCACTTTAGACATGCCACCAAAAGTGCCATTTGGCACTTGCAAATGGCAGAATTTGTAGGAAGAACGTGAACATGAGTGATATTAACTATTAAATATTGGTCTACCATGCTCTGGTAGCCCGATAGCCCCAACCTTTGAGAAATGGCACAAAAAGTGCCAATTTCAGTGCCATGTGGCACTTGAAGAGCATACAGGAGGGGTTCTTGGAAATCTCCAGATAATGGTTCTGGACCATAATTGTTACAATGGTCCCGTTTTATACTTCGAAGCATTTCAACTTAAGAAGTGGGACAAAAGGTGGCTTTTTTGTGCTATTTGGCACTTACAGATGGCAAAACTGATTAAAAGGACGTAGATACGAGCAAGAACTTTCAAATCAGCCATTAAACATCTCTCTAAGAAATTCTGGCAGTCCACTAGCCCCTAGCTTTTCCACTTGAGACATGGCATCAATAGTGCATTTTTAGTGTCATTTAGCACTTGCACCTGGTGGAGTTTATAAGGAAAATGTAGATATGAGAAATAGCTTTTTCGTGAGCTATTAAACATCTGTCTTTTGTAGCCCGCTGGCCCAACCCCTTGAGAAATACCACAGAATGTGCCTTTTTGTGCCATATGGCACTTGCAGATAGTGGAATTTTTGAAAAGCACGTAGATGTGAGAAGTAGCTTTTGAATGATCTATTAAGCATCTCTCTATGATGTTCTGGTAAACCTCTAGCCCTGGAGAAAAGAAACATAAATGGGAGACAGATCAGTGCTATCCATGCAAAAAAGTGATTTTCCCTGTTGTTCAATGTTCGAGTCTGTAATTTCCCTGAACAAGGTGTTCAACTATTAGTTAGGTAGATAAGCGCCAATTTCCATAAGGTTTGTGCATTTTATATTAATAGCACGAAAATTGGCACACATATGTAGAAAAATACTGAGAATCTGACAGGGGACAGATCCAAATTTTCTGAGCACGTTTTTCTACGTTTCACCACGTTTTCCACACGGAAAATCGTGTTTTTTTTAACGGAAATATTTGGACGTCTGAAGGGTCGTTTCTGGTTGATCCAGGTCTGCTGATTTTAAACATGTGCCCACTTTTGAAATCAGATCAGTAGTTTCCGAGTTATCGTCATTTTCATCCTCGCTGGTCGTACTCTTTTCTGTATACTGAGGTAGTATATGCGCTTAGGGTATCTTTCATGGCTAAAACGAGTATGCTGAGTCTGAAAATGTGCTTACTTTTAATATCCAACCATCCGTTACTGAGTTATCATCACTTTCATCATCGCCGTGTGTAGACTGTCTTTCATAATTCTGAACTACATACTCTAGCTCACCTAAATGCGCAAGTGACGACTGTGGTCTGAATCAATGGACCAATTGTGGGTTTAAAAACGCGACTCGAAATACCTCACATCAAAGAGTTCGTGGTAACGAACTGTAAGTAAGGAACGACCCGGCTCAATAGTAAACGAAACTCTAAAAAACGGGATACCAATAGATACATCAAAAGAATCAGATTTTAATGCTGATTTCAAATATATAAGTTTTATCAAGTTTAGTCCTACCCGTCAAAAGTTACGCGAGAAAATGACCTGAGAAAATTTGACTGATTTTCGTAAAAAGGGGGAAAGCCCCCTAAAAATTATAGAACCTTAATGAAAATCACACCATCAGATTCAGCGTATTAGGGAATCCTACTGTAGAGGTTTCAAGCTCATATCTCCAAAAAAGTGGAATTTTTTATTTTTTGCCAGAATAAATATCACGGATGCGTGTTTATTTGTTTTTGTTTGTTTTTTTTTCTTCCCCAGGGGTGATTGTATCGACCCAGTTGTCCTAGAATACTATGGGAGGGCTCATTGGAACGGAAATTAAAAGTTATAGTGCCCTTTTTAAGTGACCAAAAAATGGAGGGCAACTACGCCCCCTCCCTCGCTCATTTTCTTCCAAAAGTCACCCGATCAAAGTTTTGAGATAGCCATTTTGTTCAGCATGGTCAAAAATATAATAACTATGTCTTTTAGGATGAGTTAATCCCCCACAGTCCCCAGGAGGAGGACTGAAAGTTATAAACTTTACCCATTGTTTACATATAGCATTGGTTATTGGGAAATATACAGACGTTTTCAGGGGGATTTTTTCTGGTAATGGGGGGATAGGTCGGGAGTTATGTGGGAGGACCTTTACATGGAGTAAGTTTTCATGTGGGAAGGGACATTGCTATTAAGGGGGCGCCGGATTTCCCAGTATTATTTAAAAAAAAGATAAGAAATTAAATTAAAAAAAACTAGTTTTTCAACTGAAAGTAAGGAGCAACATAAAAACTTAAAACGAACAGAATATATTACGTAGATGATTGGGTTCGCCCCCTTGTCAATACCTCGCTCTTTAAGCCAAAGATTTTTTAGTACTTTCATAAGAGCTATTTATTCTAATTAACGGTCTTTGTGATTAAGAGGTCATTTTTAAAGAATTGGAACAAGATTCGAATTTTAGCGTAAAGAGCGAGATATTGAATAGGGGGCGAACCCCCGAATATACGTATTAAAAACATATGAATATAGAAATTCGTTACTTAAGTTAATTCGTAAGTTACGTATATTTATTACAAATAAAAACGTTCGTAAATAAAATTAAATAACATTCGAGAAAGCCATTTAACCAAATAAAAGTAAAATTAATATGCAAATTTGGTGTTGATTATTCATTGAACGGTGAGCCAAAATCAAAACCTGCATTAAGTCAAAAACGTACAAAAATTAAATAAAAAACAAGTTTTTTTTAACTGAAACTAAGGAGCGACGTTAAAACTTAAAACGAACAGAAATTATTCCATATATGAAAGGGGCTGTCCCCTCCTCAACGCCTCGCTCTTTAAGCTAAAGTTTGACTTTTCCACAACTCTATTTTTTAAACAATAAAAAACTTTAGCCTAAAGAGCGAGGCGTTGAGGAGGGGACAGCCCCTTTCATATACAGAATAATTTCTGTTCGTTTTAAGTTTTAAAGTCGCTCCTTACTTTCAGTTAAAAAAAGTCAGAAAGTTCGAAAGTTCGAAAGACCAATTAGTCAGAAAGGACCCTCTGATCGGATAAATTTTCCATTCTGAAAGTCAGCTATTTTTTCCCGCGCGGAAAAACGCAAAACGGCACGATAATCGCGTCGAAAAATATGGTTCTGACCCCAGTCAGATTTTCCATTTTCCCCAGATTTTTTCCCCAGTCAGATTTACCGAATTTCATGATTTTACCATAAAATACACAAACTTGATGCTTATGTACCTAACTATATGCTGATTCTAATGGTACACTTTTCATTTTGATCTGACGCCATTTTCAAGGGGTTTCAGCCTTTTTTCGAAATTATTGTAAATTCCTTTTCGCAATAAACTTTTATTTTTAATACAAACGGAAATAAAAATTACTATTCCCGAATCAGTGTCAGATGGCGTTTTTTTCACTAGGCAGTTTTTTTCTAAACGCGTTTTTTAACTTTTGGTTACTATGGGCTGTTGTTCGCTCTTTACTAGGTTGCTCATGATGTGAGTTTGTTCATCGTTTTATTTTCCTTTTCTTTAAAAAAAGGAAATTTTTTTTAAAATTTCTCGGCGTGAAGCCGAGAAATTCTGAGTTTGTATTATTTATAGCATCTTTTTTTTTTGTTTTTTTGTCGCCACTGTCTTGTTTTAAAATATTACACCCGATTTTTCTGTATTTACATTAGTATGATGTTACATCCATACACAAAGGATACCACTAGGATCATTGGTAAAGGTAAAGATCAAGGGTACACTTGAAGGAAACCCTGATAAAGTCTGATAGCTACGTTGAAACAATCATAAATACTTACCTACCTTATTTTTAAAGGCACCACATTAGGGGGGGGGGGGTAAAGTATAGTGGGTCTGCATGCCTTATGTGTTAGGTACAATTATTCTGCATATTATGTAGTAAGAATTGTTTTCTAATTTCACACTGTCCAAATGCTTTACCTCCTCTAGTCTAGTAAACATGTGGTTTGGCCTCAAACAAATTGCCATACAAATGATTCTTTCACTATCCGGCTACAAAATATGTGCTGATTCCGAATCCGAAAAGTTTACTCCTCTAGCTATTTCACAAATTAGAGTTTTTTGACGTTTAATTTGAGCTTGAGGCAAAATATGTTGATTGAGTAAATGCCAGCAAATATTATTGGATGTGTCATTACTACGCTTTTTTTGCTGATGAACATGGAACTAAATGTTTAAAGTTAAAAGAAATGTTTGGGGCTTAAACCTTTGAGAGAGAGAAAACCTTTGAGTGGTTGGGGGAGACGTTCTAGAAAAAATGTGAAAAAAGGGGTCAACCTCAACCAGATTGCTATACAAATGATTCTTTCACTATCTGACTAAAAAATATGTGCTGATTCCAAATTAAAAAGTTTGCCGCTCTAGCTCGTTCACAAATTTGAGTTTTTTTTGGTTCAGGGTGAATTTTTTAATTTAAAGAATGTCATCCTGAAAAGACAATTCTGGATTTAGAAAGTGGTTTAGGGTTTTGATTTAACATCCCTACATACATCAGAACATTAAAGGAACTTGAATTGAGGAGGGAGGGTGAGATAGTCTCTGAGGCCAATCTTAGGTATATGAAAATCCGATTTCTTCGAAAATCGTTATTGTCCACAAGTTTCGAAGGATTGTCGCGTATCCGATACTTTGCCTGAACATTCTACTTTCTAACTGATGCTGGTAAAGGTTTGCGGTAGATTTGAGGTCCAAGAATTAGCAAAAAATCCGATTTTTCAATTGAAAATAGAATAATTCCTGAACATTTTAACAGAATCGCTAAAGTTTTTATGTAAACTGCAAAAATATCTATCGTGTCTGAGTGATAATTTTAATTTTTTAACTGGGGCCTCAATTTTTAACTGGGCAACTGGGAGTTTCACCTCTACAGTGGTGAACAGATGCTTCGGTTCTTCGCACCTTTGGTTTTTCGGTTCTACTGCCCCCCCCTAATGTGAAAATGTATAACCCAAGTCATATATTTTCCATCTATTCTATCAGTTCTCTTTGTCTTGCCTCACGCTAAGCTGAAAGAAACTAGCAAAAAACAGGTTCTATAATGCGTCAATGGATGAACAAATGGAACGGTAGGGGCTATATCATACAAATACCTAGCACACTTTATAGATAAATAGATAGATAGATAGATATTTATTGCAACAAAAGCCTTTTCGGGCAATGGCAAAATAACAAAACAAAAATAAATACAAAAAAAAAACACATTAAATTGCTCACAATTCATAAAAAAAGTTTCTCTATGTGCCATACCCACTCTTGCAAATTTTCCAAACCTTCTAAAATCATAAAAATTTCTACTTTTTAGAATTTTTTCAAGCCAATCCACCCCTCCAATATCTGTTGAACACACATCCCTCCTCAAATTTCTTAACTCCTGGCATGTACACATAAAATGAGTAAGATCTTCCTCCTCTCCACACATAGGACGCTGGTAAGGACCATTTTTAATCCTATAATTCCCAATATAATTCCTCATTTCTCGAATACCCAAAAAATTACCACGAACCGAAATTACCCATCTTAAATCCTCACTACTAATCCCTGCTTTAAAGTAAACTTCCTCCCCCCAAACCTCCTTTGCCAGCCCATACAGCCCCAGTGACGCCGAGGATGATTTCTGATTCTGCCAACTTTGAATTGCCAGCTCTATTTGTCTATTCTTTACTTTTTTAGCAACTAGCCCCACTTCCACACCTCGCCCCTTGCCCTCATTCCAACACTCACTAAAACCTCATCGATCAATAGTCTCTTTAACCCGGTTTGACCAAGAACTTTTCCTGCCATCTACTAGCATCTCCTTATATGCATTCTTTACTAGCCTCCTACTAGGCAGATTTATAATCCTTCCCCAATAATTTACTATCCGCACTAACCTTCCCACCCTTAATGATAACAAACCTAAATCACCTTTTAATACTACAAGATTAAACTTATCACTAACCCCCATTAACTGCTTAAAATACATCAACTGTAACCAGTCTACCTTATCAGCCTTCTCCATACCCCGCACCTCTGCTGCAAAAGACATTACGGAAGCTAGCTTAGTCTGGAATATCCTTTTCTGAAGCCTAAGGTCTGTCAGGCCTACTTTCAAAACACTACTCTTTAAAACTAGCCATATAGCCCTAAGACCTTTACTAGCTACACAATCAATTTGCCCTTTCCACCTACCATTTGAAGTAAACTTGCATCCTAAATAAACAAAATCTTCAACTAGTTTAAGCACTTCTTCTCCTACACTAAACCTTTCCTCTATATTTCCATGTTGTCGAAATACCATAACTACTAACTTTGTGACATTTAGGACCAAACGCTTCTCATTTAGGTATAAGGACACCATTCCTAGCAGTTTTTGAGGGTCAGGCCCATCTTTAGCCACCAATACTATATCATCCGCAAATAACAGAGCAAACACCTGCATTGCAGACAGATTTAGAGTTGGGGCTCCCTGCCCTACCATATAATTTTCTATATCATTAAGATACAGGGGAAACAACCTAGGTGAAATTGTACAACCTTGTCTAGCCCCTAACCTACTGACAGTTGCCCTAGAGTTAAAACTTTCCTACCTTAAATACCATTCTAACAACCAAAAGCATTTTAACAACCAATCCTACAAAACGTCTCGGCAGCCCTAACTTTATAAGTCCTTCTACTAACAAATTTCGTGAAACTTCATCGATCGCACCTCGCAGGTCCAAAAAAGCTGCGTATAGCCTACCATCCCTTTTCCTCATATACTTCCTAATAAGCCCATACAAAATAAATATCTGATCTACCCCACTATAATCCTCTCGAAACCCTGCCTGAATTTCTATTAATTTATTTGATTCTTTAAGCCAACTATCTAATCTAGCCATTAACACTTTACAAAATAATTTACTAAGGCTATTTCCTAAATGAATCCCTCTATAATTCTTATGCAATGCTCGGTCTCCCTTTTTAAAAAGTGGTAAAACTATTGAAATATTCCACTGTTGGGGCCAGACCAACTTGCTAAGGACACTTGAAAATAACGTTGATGACAAAGGCAACAAATATACCCTAGACCACTTCCAGAGCCTTGTTGGGATGCCATCAACTCCTGTTGCTGAGGTCCTTATCATCTTCTTTAGCGAATTCCATATTTCATCGCCTGTGAAAGGCTGCAGTAGTTTGTAATCTTCTTCCTTTAGAGGGAATTCCGCAAGGTTTTCACCGACCACCCACCGACTCAGGCTATCCGTTTCCTCTCTTTCTGTCATCTTGCTTTTGATGAATTCTAGCCAACTTTCCGCTGGCGGGATACTTGTCTTGTCAGAAGCGCTTGTAACTGATTTTTTTTATTATTGTCCAGAACTCATTTTTATTGCTATTCCTAAATTCTCTTTTCATTCTCTCTGCTTCTTCCTCTGTGAATTTATACTTCTTCACTTTTAACAGTTTCTTATATTCTTTTTTTTGGCTTTTATACATATTATAAATATATTACCAATCCTCATATGAAAATTGTCTCAGCAGCTCCAATGTTTGCACCAACTCTTATCTTTTCTCTACGCATTCACCATAAAAAAAACGATTTAACTTCCGTGGTTGTTTCTGAGCTGTAGTTACACCTACTTCATACGAACTATCAATTAATACCTTTAATGACTCTTCTATTTTTCCTTCATTTGTCAATATTTCTCCCTTCTCTAGTCCTGCGTGAAATTCATCTCCTAACAGCTGAACCTTATCCTTCTCTTCTTCCTGTGATTCTAGCCTCAATGGATCTGTAACTTCTAATCCTTCTTCTAATACCTTGCTCCTAAAACCCCCCGATGACCTTTTTAATGCCCTCTTTTTTAACACTTTCAAAGACAACCTAATCGGCAGGTGATCAGAACCCAAAACCGGGACCACCCCTAAACAAGCACAATCCGGCCAAAGAGACTTATTTACAACTATATAATCTACTACACTTGGATACTTCCCAAAAAAGCAAGTAAACTCTCCCCGCTCTTTATCCTCCCCGATCCTCCCGTTAACTATAATTAAATTTTCCTTACCACAAATTTCCAAAAGTTTACTTCCCCACCTATTTTTTCGGCGATGGTCCTTACTAGTCCTTGGAGGGATCTCATCCATTTCTTCATCACCCATTCCATCACGACGAGATTCCGAGTGGTTATGGTCTTCAAATTGGCAAGACCATGGCTCTCGCAACTCCCCAGTGTATGCATTGAAATCTCCTAAAATAATAAAGCCATCGGCAGGAAACTTTGTCAAAAAAATATGCAACTCTTTTTGAAATATCTCCCATGTATCCTCATCTGAAAAAGAACTACTTTCTGGAGGAATATACACAGAACAAAACACTTGACATCTTTTCCCCCGTGAAATTCTTACCCAAACTAAGTTACAAGATTCACTTTATAGCCGGATCACATCATTAGATGACAAAAAAACATCTGAAACAAACAACGATACACCTCCATAATAACGACCATTTCTCGGCATTTTACGATTTGCACTAAAACAACTATAATGCTTAACTATAATAGTTTCTCCAGACCATGTTTCTACAAGAGAAATAACTTGAGGACTACAAGCTTCAACCAGGTCCTTAAACTTATTTTGCGTGAACCCTTGTATGTTCCAATGTGACACATTTAATAGAGAATTTTCACCATGGCCCAAATTTCCCTATACCGCCTCATTTCCCATCGTCGGTTCTTGCTGTCTTGGGCGGAAAAGTTTTTTTGGTACTATCGCCCTCTTAGCGTCATCATCACCCGAGTTTACTCTAACACTATACTCTGCGGGTCTTGTCCACTTTCAGTCCAAAATTCAATAATCACTTATATATTCCTATTATATATTATATATATTCCTATTATATTTTAAATTAGGGTTACTTTTTTCTTCGGCGCTTGAGCAGTGTTTCCCGTTGCAAAATGTAAGCGTTCGCCGTTGGCTATTGTAAAATAGAATGGGAATATATAAAGCGGGCGAGAGAGGGGAGAGTTAAGTGAAGCGATCCACCTTTAGGAATGAGACGAATAAGTATTTATGGTTTTTTAAAGTAGTTTTCAGAATCTTTTTACGCTTTCTTCAAACAGTCCTATAGTCTTTCAAAATCGTTACTTACTAAAACCATTATGCTAGGAAAACAAGAGTCAATCACATAGTCAGGGCGCCACGCTTCGCTATCTCGCTTATTTCAAGAAGGGGGTACGACGGAATGCGGTTATTATGAAATTATACCAAAAGATAGCCTGAAAAAACGCTGATACTGAAAATAAAAGCGACATTAAAAAAAAGGGGAAGTCAATTAAATTTGGATCTGAACTTGAGATTTCCCGAGAAGTGCTATCTAGCGAGCAAAAGCCGCAAATGTCGATTTCAGATGTCATTTTCCGGTGTCCTTTAGAAGAATAAAGCAATATTGATGTTGTTTTGACTGCTGTTTTTTTAGTATCAAGACCAAATCAAGACAATAGAAGTGGAGAAAGGAGATCCTGGTGATAGTTTTTGGTTAATTTAGTGGAGGGTGCATAGCATGTTATGCTATTTATGAGTAAGGCCTTTTTGTATGCCAATACTTGGTCTCATTGGGTAATTTCTCCATTAACCGAAAAGTCTTGAGAGAAAGGTATTCCTCTGAAGCGGATATTAGAGTTCTCTGTTTAAGACCCGTATCATGTCATTTTGCTTTTACTGTCTTGATCCATGTCCAAACCATTTTGATTGGCAAACCAATTGCTGTTTTTTTTGGCGCTTGCTTGCCAGGCATCTGAACTGACACAAAGTTTGTAATGAATCTCAGTGGAAAGGATTTTCCTATGCATTGCATGGATTGCATCCAGTCAGGCCATAGCAAGATAGATATGAAATAAACAGATCATGTGATCCATAATTTAATCCTCTATCTGAATACAATAATCATTTCACATTCATTTCTGGAACTTCCAATGTTCCAGTCCCTCGTACCTTTCGCCTCGTACCCTCACCCCTCGTACCTTTCTCCGCTTGATTTTGGATGGGATATGAAAGACAGATGCATAGTACACATTAAATCAACCGTTCCTACTTGGCCATCCACTATTCAGAAAACTTCGCCATATTGAAAGGGTAGGCTAAATCTTCTGGACAAAAATGTCCATGTGCAGATAGAGGTTACGATAGTTTGTGCTCTTGTTGTGAGAAGTGCTGCGGGCCCAAGGCTGATTCAGACGAGGAATAATTGTGCGTTACTTAAAATGGAGGGATACTAGGAAAAAAACCGTAATGAATTTGGGAATGTGAGTATTAAATAAATAGTGTTAATTCTGACTTTGTTTAGTTTCATTACCTGCGTCATTGCTGCCATTTTTTTCTAACTAATCGTGTTACTTTGTTATGAAGGCATTTTATGGCCTCTAGGCATTTCTATCTCGTATTTGAGCGGAAAACTGCACCTCAAACTTCATGAAGTTGCATTTTCTTGCATGAAACACCAAAATATGATAAAATGTTAAGTTTTGGACTGTTCCACCCCTCGCAAGCAAGCGCCACTGGTATTTTTCGAATCAGCATGGTCCATTTAGGGGGGAGTAGGGCAATTCTCGTACCTGTCCCATTCCGTCGTGGTATGTTTCACATTTTCAACACCTGGCGCCCGGAGTAACATAGATGTCAGAAAACTGAGAACATATCTTCCTTGATATACTGTTTCCATCTGCTTCGCTCAAGAACAAAAATGAAAATTTACCAATATTAAAAACTACTTTTCATATAAATTATGCATTCTAATTATAATCAAGTAATAAAGCAAAAAAAGTGCAAGAGTATTCAAGAACACGTCTTCGAACGAAATTCAAAAACTTGATAGAGCTCAATTATTTTTTAATTGATCCAGTTTCCTGAGCGCACATGAAGCTCTTCAGCTCTTTATTTATAGGCCAACAGGAAGATATTGGATTAGTTTTATTTTTTGGATTCTACAGGTTGTCAGGACTTGTAAGCTCTTATTCTGACTTTAGATACCTGTGTGTCCCAAAATTAGCAAGCTGTATCCCAATTTTACATCCCGAAGACCACTAGCCTGGTTACCGAACATCCAATCTTAGTGGGAACCTCTCTTAACTAAATAGCAGCATAAAATACTGACAGTACACACTTCAAAACTACGGTGTGTATCAAATACTTAGACATGTTGAATTCTTGTGTGCGGGTCTTCAGTCATAAGAAAGAGCCTACTGCTATCAACCGATACAACCATCTAGAAGCACACAAGTCCAATATCAACGGGCATAAAAACAAGTAATTGATGGATAACCTAGGAAATACAGAATAAAGTAAAAAAAAAGGAAAGAGGAACAAAAAAAAATCAATAGCAACAAACAGCTTGCAACCAATAACATTAGCAGCTTTTTGGTTGTAAATTTTAGTTAAATTTTTTTTTAACCTATTCAAGCAGGTAAAATTTTAAATGTGCACAAAAAATTCTACACCTGTCACTAAGAATTAGTTCTTGATAGTGGGAGTATTCCAAAAAACGCAGTCTCCCAAAAAACGCATTAACTTAGAATTTGGCAAGTCACCTTCTTCCCAAAGATTTTAGTTTCATTTTTTAAAAGAGGGCGACTTAAAGGTTGCTTAGGCTCGATTGATAGTCCCCAGAGCCGTTTTGTATAAATTGGATATCATCTATTAGTTAATATATAAATTAGAAGCTATTAGAATATTAAGATATATAAATAGATTTTGTCCTTTGATATGTATTTCCCAATATGGGGAATACATATCACCACTAATGTCCCAATATGGCTGAAGGGAAACAAGTGACACAAATCCACTTCGTGTTTTCTATTCACTGTTGTAAAACACTTCGAGAAATCTACCCTCATTGCGAATTGGTCAAACAATTGTTTGCAGATCGAGTGAAGATCTGACAGGTAAATAGAAGATTTAATTTCAGAACTTAAAATCAGGAACCTTACTATCGCCAACTCCTTTTCCGTATTTTGTTCACTTGAATGCAGAACCCTTCTCTATGGCAAGAAATCGGGGCTCAAAATACACTCTAATGCCCATATTCGGAGTGTTTTTTTCTATTTCTGACCTTGAACAATCCTTGAAGTTGAACCACACCAACAGTTGAAAAGTGCCAACCTACGTGATGCATACTTTCGACGTTACGACGTCACTGCTATTATAGAACATGCTGTTTTACTATTTTGGATATATGCAACGTTGAATGCCCGAAATTTGGCAAAGAAGGGCGTACATTACCATAATCTGCCAGCCAGTATTAATGCAATGGCAGTCAGTGTAAATCTTGGATCGACTGTAGGCCATTTTCAAATGTCTAGTTTTAGGAGGTCTTAAGTGCTTTGAAGAAAACGGAGCAACTTGCTCGAGATCTCCGAAGACAGGGATCTCTCTGGTTGTCGAGAGATTATCGTCATGAGTGGCGCCCCATTTTAGACAGGTGGTTTGGTGCTAGGGAGGATCTGTGGTAGTTAGGGGGCAATAGTATGTTAGATGGGCGCAATAGTAATTTAGATGCTTAGTTAAAAATGGTTATGCCAGGAAGGCTTAGAATGGTTAGATACTTGGGTAAAAAATGGTAAAAAGCAAAGCATGGGACTACTGACGAGTCTTCCAATCTAATTGCTTAAGGAGAAAAAATCCTTGCTTTTGTAGCTTGTTACTAAAAAATATATTATTCTGTATTTTTGTTCCTTCAGGACCGAAAACAGTTTGAGGATTTTCGGAGAGTTATTGCAGCAAAACGAAGAGTTCAAGAGCACTCAAAACTGGTTGACAATGTGTTGTTATCACCGGTGAAAGTTGACAAATCTATAAGCCATGGCTCGTCTTTAAACAGGTCCATATCTATGTCGTGTGATGCATTAGTAACAGAAACTGGAGGTCTGTATCCTCCTTTATTTTTATTATTATTGGTAAACTATTGTCATCGCCAGTGAAAGTGGAAATATATAAGCCACGGTTTATCAAAAAGTTCGTGGTAACGAATTGTAAGTAAGGAGCGACTCGGCTCAATAGTAACCGAAACTCCAAAAACCAGAATTTTGATATCCATATATACATCAATAGGATCAGATTTTTATGCTGATTTCAAACATATAAGTTTCACTAGGTTTACTCTTACCCATCAAAAGTTAAGCACCTGAGGAAATTTGCCTTATTTTCGAAAAAAGGGAGAAACGCCCCCAAAAAGTCATACAACTTTAATGAAAATCACACCATCCGATTCAACGTATCAGAAAACCATACTGCGGAAGTTTCAAGCTCCTATATGCAAAAATGTGGAATTTTGTATTTTTTTGTCTGAAGAAAGATCACGGATGCGTGTTTATTTGTTTTTTTTTGTTTGTTTTTTTTTTTTTATTTTCCCAGGGGTGATCGTATCGATCCAGTAGTCCTAGAATATCGTAAGAGGGCTCATTTGAACGGAAATCAAAAATTCTAGTGCCCTTTTTAAGTAACCGAAAAAATTGGAGGGCAACTTGGCTCCCTCCCACAATCATTTTTTTCCCAAGGTCACCCAATCAAAATTTTGAGAAAGCCATTTTGTTCAGCATAGTCGAAAATCTAATAAATATGTCTTCGAGGATGACTTAATCCCCCAGAGTTCCCAGGGGAAGGGCTGGAAGTTACGAACTTTGCCCATTGTTTATATATAGTATTGGTTAATGGGAAGTATAAAGACGTTTCAGGAGGGATTTTTTTCTGATGGGGGGGGGGAGCTGGGGTCGGAGGAGGATGTTACGGGGGAGGATCCTTCCATGGAGGATGTTTCCTTGGGGGAAGGGACATTTCTATGAAGGGGCGCTGGATTTCCCAGCATTATTTAAAAAACGATTAGAAATTAAATAAAAAAACTAGTATTTTCAACTGAAAGTAAGGAGAAACATTAAAACATAAAACAAACAGAAATTATTACGTATATGAGGGGGTTCGCCCCCTAGTGAATACCTCACCCTTTTCGCTAAAGTTTTTTTTAGTTCTTTCAAAAGAGCTATCTATTCTAATTGACCGGCATTTGTGATTCAGGGGTTTGTGATTCGAGCAAAATTCAAACTGTAGCGTAAAGAGCAAGGTATCGCCGAAGGGGTAAACTCCGTAATATAAATAATAAAGCATACGAATATAGAGACTCGTTGCATGAGTTAATTCGTAAGTTACGTCAGAGCAAAATTTCGAGAAAGCCATTTAGCCAAAAAAGTAAAATTAATATGCAAATTTCGTTTTAATTATTTATGTATGGTGAGCATAAATCAAAGCTGCATTAATTCAAAAACGTTCAGAAATTAAATAAAACAAAACTATTTTTTTTTAGCTGAAAGTAAGGAGCGACATTAAAACTTAAAACGAAGAGAAATTATTCCGTATATGAAAGGGGCTGTCCCCTCCTCAATACCTCGCTCTTTACGCTAAAGTTTGAAACTGTCACACAACTTTATTTTTTAAAACAATAAAAACTTCAGCGTAAAGAGCGAGGTATTGAGGAGGGGACAGCCCCTTTCATATACGGAATAATTTCTGTTCGTTTTAAGTTTTAATGTCGCTTCTTACTTTCACTTAAAAAAACTTGTTTGTTTTATTTAATCTTTAAATAGGTTGTGTAGTGTTTTAGTACCGGAATCAAGAGGGTTGCATCATCTGCGAATTTGAATAACCAAAGCACTATCATCGCTAATGAAAATAGGCATATTTACAAGCCATGACTTATTTTTATTAAATTAAAAAAAACAAGTTTTTTTAACTGAAAGTAAGGAACGACGTTAAAACTTAAAACGAACATAAATTATTCCGTATATGAAGGGGGCTGTCCCCTCCTCAACGCCTCGCTCTTTACGCTAAAGTTTTTTTATTGTTTAAATAAATAGAGTTGTGATAAAGTCAAACCTTAGCATAAAGAGCGAGGCGATGAGGAGGGGACAGCCCCATTCATATACGGAATAATTTCTGTTCGTTTTAAGTTTTAATGTCGTTCCCTACTTTCAGTTTAAAAAACTTGTTTTTTTTAATTTAATTTTTTAACTTTTTTGAATTAATGCAGTTTTCGATTTTGGCTCACCGTACATGAATAATAAAAACAAAATTTGCATATTATATTTGGTTAAATGCCTTTCTCGAAACTTGTTTAATTTTATTTACGAACGTTTTTATTAGTGATAAATATACGTAACTTAGAATTAACTTACGTAACGAACTTCTATATTCATAAATTTTTAACACGTTTATTAGGGGGTTCGCCCCCTAGTCAATACACTGCTCTTTAAACTATAATTTGAATTTTTTTTCCAGTTCTTTAAAAATGACCTCTTAATCACAATCAGTTGATCAGTTGAAAAACTTCTTTTTTTTATTTAATTCCTGATCTTTTTCTTTAATAATGCTGGGAAATCCGGCGCCCCCTTCATAGCAATGTCCCTTCCCCCATGAAAACTTCCTTCATGGAAAGATCCTTCCATCTATCCCCCGACCCGCTCCTTCCCCCACCTACCAGAAAAAAACTCCTATGAAAAAGTCTTTATAATTCCCAATAACCAAAAGAATATGTTAAAAGTGATTAAATTTAATAATTTTCAGCCCTCCCCCTGGGGACTTTTGGGGATCAAGTCATCCTAAAAGACATTTTTATCATATTTTCGACCATGCTGAACAAAATAGCTATCTCAAAATTTTGATCGGGTGACTTTGGGAAAAAAATGAGAGTGGGAGGGGGCCTAGATGCCCTCCATTTTTTGGTCACTTAAAAAGGGCTACTTTTAATTTCCTTTCCAATGAGCCCTCCTACGATATTCTAGGACCACTGGGTCGATACGATCACCCCTGGGAAAAAGAAAACAAAAAAAAACACACAAAGAAACACGCACCCGTGATCTTTCTTCTGGCAAAAAATGGAAAATTTCACATTTTTGTAGATAGGAGCTTGAAACCTCTACAGTAGGGTTCTCGGATACGCTGAATATGATGGTGTGATTTTCATTAAGTTTCTATAGCTTTTCGGGGGTCTTTCCCCCTTTTTTCGAAAATCAGCCAAATTTTCTCAGGCCAACTTGATGACACTTATATATTTGAAATCAGAATTAAAATCTGATTCTTTTGATGTATCTATTGGTACCAAAATCCCGTTTTTTAGAGTTTCGGTTACCATTGAGCCGGGTCGCTCCTTACTTACAGTTCGTTACCACGAACTGTTTGATATTCGTCTATCTGTGTGCTGAGAGATGCTTCAGTGACAGGACCCGAAGGGTTTTTTCATCCTTCAAAAATGGGAAGCATCTAGTGATTTTAAGAAAACTATAATGAAACCCCTTTATTATAGTAATCACAGAGGCATTTCTTCGGGAAGCAAATTTTGTTTATTGATGATACTTACAAGACTAAGGGATTCTGTAGATAAAGTTTTAAGAGAAGCACAGCGTAGTTTTAGGAAAATGAGATGATATATCAATTTAAAGTTTCACGTTTAGACTAATAAATGAAAAGTGTCATAATCACCAGACTTTTTTAGTCCGCATTTTTTAAATATGAAGAAGCACCTTATTCAATAGATAGAAAAAGTTTCAGCAAAGATTTTAGTGAAATTTTTCCGATCCTTAAATAGTATACCAGATAGATAAAGGTTGGTAGTTGATTCGCTTTGAAACCGGGAATTAAGCATCGTTGTGTCATATCCCCATTTAGATGAATTATTTTGATGGAATTGGTCCAAAAGAACACAAGGAAAGACTAGGAGAACATGATGTCAAATAGTATGGTAAACTTTCTTGGGAAGGAAAGGCACTTATTTTTTCCCAGATTAGTGATTCTATGGGTATTGTTAAGTTATTTATGTGGTGTTTTCCTTATTATATCCTTGTGGATAATATTATTTTGTTTTTTCTTTTTTTTACTCCGCATTTCTTTTATATTGCGGGTTACAAATAAACTTACTTATTTACTTAGTAGAGGGAAATTTGTTAAGTGTTTTCCGAAGGAAGTGACTAGATTGGCAGATTGCCAAAGCTTGTGCCCTTTGGCCATTCATGTACGGCCAAGCAAAAAGCAGGTCGTCCCGGGGAAGATGTCACAAGACAAAAAAGGTTGCAAGCAATTTTTCGAAATCGCCGAAAATTTTCTTCGAAATTTGCTTTTACTGTTTGGATAAACATAGATAATATTTATAGTTATTTTTTTTTTTTTACTAAGCTTTGAATTTGAGTGAAAACATTTAGTAACTGGGTAGTTTTTTAAAACTCAACTGGCTTTTTAATTTTCACTTACTAAGGGAACCAGGAGAGATTCAAGAGGTGTATTTTAAGCATCCGGCTTAGGATTTTTGGTGATGGAGATTTCAATTTTGCACTATGCTTCCGGCCCTATCCTCTCTCAAGGTGCCATATGCCACCTTACTATGGCTTTGCCAAGACAAATTTGTAATTAATCATTTAGATATAAGCATTAGAATTGAAATGAGCTCTCAGACAGCTTTCAACGCTGTTTTGGAAGCCTGCTAGTGCTGGAGAAATAAGAATAACAAAAAAAGATATCAGTGTTTTAAGCTCTTTTTCAAAATTTTCGAAAAACTATTTTCGTAATTAACTTTCACTGTTAAGATAATCATAAACAAGAGTTTTGATTCCAAAAATAAAGTTAAAGCATTCTATTCCTGTTTTTTTTTTCAAAATTTATTTAGTCTTCACTAACGAAATGGGCTGGGAGGAGGAGGATGCAAGAGGGGAAGTTCCAAACCTCCTGTTACAGATCTTCAACCATGGAGATTATAATGGTGACTTTTCTATACTTCTCCACCTTTCAACTCCAGAAAGGGTGCCCAAAAATGCAATTTTTGATACTATATGACATTTTACGATGGCATTACCAAGACAAACTTAAAAAAAAAACGCAGATGTGACCAAGAGCTCCAAAATGAGCCATTAAGCATCTCTCTACGATGTTGCAGGTAGCCTGCTGGTTCTGCTAGTGAGCGGACGAGACGTGAGACTTACTACGGGAGCTGGGAAGGGAATTATACATTAAAGAAGATTATAAACCTCCAGTTAAGGGTTTTCGACCATGTAGATTATAATTACAAACATATCGTGTCTACCAGTCTTTCTACTTGAGAAACGGCACCAAAAAGTGCCCTTTTGGTGCTACATAGTACTTACAGATGACGTTATCGAGACAAATTTATAAAAAAAAAACGAAACCCACCAATATATGACAGTAGTTTTAAAACAAGGCAATAAATATCTCTCTACGATGCTTTGGTTGCTTGCTAGCCTTGATAGAAAAAAAGGAAAAAAAAAAACACATCAATGTTAGCAATGTAAAAGTGATGTTCTTTGCTGATGGTGGTGGACTGTAAGTCTCCTGCATAAGGGTTTTCAGCTATGGTGATTCCAATGGTGCACACTTTGTTTCTATCCGTCACCATTTTTGAGGAGTTTCGAGCTCTTTTTAGAAATTCGTTTCACTTTGTTTTCGCAATAAATCTTACTATTAAGATTATCCGACACAGTAGTTACCATTCGTAAATCAGCGTTAAATAGCAGTTCTTTTCATTAGACACTTTTAAAAAAAACTTTTAAATTTCGGGTACTGTGAGCTATGATTCGCTCTTTACTAAGTTACAGGTATTATTATAACCATGATGTACTTCTGATAAAGTAGCGACGTAGAATGAAAGAAACCATGACTACCCAAGTTATCAAAATACATTATGTACTTATCTCAAGAACAGCTTGAGGGATAGATTCAAAATTTTTAGGTAGGCGGAGGGGGCATCCGGACCTCAAATTTTTACTTTAGAGGAGAGTCGAAGATAAATAGAAATAAACCATACATCTTGTTTATCAACATGACTCTGTTCGGAGGGAGGAGATGTAGGAACCGTAAAATTTGTGTCTCCAATCAGCCTAAAATAGTAGCCTTCGGCAATAGTAGCCTTAGCGAAACTTTGAAGCTCTTCATAGTAAAGTAGAGAGGTAAATCAAAAGACAGTGTATTCGCTAGAGCTATTAAATAATCGTATCTGTAAAATTTTGGGAACCACTCTGAGGATCAACATAAAGCTTTAAGGGAGTGATTACAGGTCAAGGAGACATCAAACATTATGTTTAAGGAAAACGGCATGAGTGCCAAAGCATATTTATCTCCTAAATGATGGTCTGTCCGAAAAAGAACTAATGAGTTTTTCTTGAAAGGATGAGTTATATATCTGCAAGCTATTGGGTCAAAGGAACCCTTATGCACAGAGAAAAAAAACTTGAAAAAGTAGTTTCAACCGAAGAGGGGCTCAAACAGTTTTTTCCAATCAGCAAGGATTCATAATACTTTTGTTTCACTCAGTTATTTGACTTTGAAAGTTTTTCATCATTCATACCGAAAGCCCAAAAAGATTTTGGACAAGCAAAAACGGGGCCTTACACTTCACCTCTCCACTACGCTTGAAAATGACATACATAAGGTTCTTGGCCAAGTAGACCTTTAATTTGGTTGTATTTATTCATGGTGTCCAAAATGGGTTTTTGTCCAAAAACATTTTGTTTTTGGCTCTGATAAGCTCATAACTTATGGTGCCAGTAGATAGAACCTGGTAGACTTCAAATGAAAAAAAATGTTTAGAAAATTGTTTGTATAGATATTTGACACTTAAAATTGGGTCAGCAAGTTTTGTTTTCTCACAGGGTATGCATACACTGGGCTGAATGAACTAAAGAAGGGAAAATTACGTTGAAATCAGAATGAGTTACCTTGATCTTAAAAACCCCAAAATAGGTCAAATATCATTTTTTTTCCCACCAGGCGTAAAACTTTCAGGGTAAGTAGACTAGCTCAGAAGCACCTTAGCAAGGAAAATAAACTTTGGAAGAGAAGTGTGGTCATGTCGATTCTTGACGCAAATAATATGTATTTATTCAAACTGATCAACTTTATTCAAATCATTGTTACTATTAATATTGCAATTTGTATTATTATTATTATTGTTATTAAAAGTTTATTGCACAAAACTACTGCTGATCGAATGTTTTGGGTAAATATTCAAGTTTTGTTCGAATTTAAATTACAACCCAATATTTTAATCTCTAAGCAGAAAAGCCCCAAATTTTTTTTTACAAATACCTGTTAATACCCTGCCATTTAAAAACGAACAGAAATTAGTTTTAACAGCATTTTGAAAAAAAAGAAGTTTTTAAGCAAAAGTGAAGAGCCTTTTTTACCAAGTGGAAGCATTTGTTGACCTTTAATAGTCTCTTGCTGAGTCCATGGACGTTTCGATATTTAGCCCTACGTTTTCATCGGAGCGTGTAATGACGGAAACCAGCATATTAATATTTACATCAAATCCTATACAAAATTTTGATGCCGAGGAATATTCATAACCTGGTGAAAGATCCTACGTATTTCTAATCTTCTTTTTCAGTCAAATAGCTTGCAGAGGCACCAAATTCGCGAAAATTTAGGGTGGGGGGCAAGGAACTTTCATTTTTTTCTAATGAATACAAAAAAAGCTATTTTTCAAAATCTAGAGGTGGTGATTTTGTCTTTTTCGATTCTTTTTCAATAAAAATAGTAAGAAATGTACTTTTCAAAATCTAGGAGGGCAATCAAATCTTGGAGGAAGGGGGCAGTTGTCTTCCCATTCTCCTCCGCACCCAAAATTGCGTCGCTAATAACTTGACATATCTAGGGTTTCATTCCATTCAAAGCTTCAAAGTTGCCTAAGTCAACAAAAACAGTAATATTAAATTTACAAATCTAAGAAGTTTCAAATTCTCCCAGGAAAAAATCTCCATACGTTTCAATATGCTCGTGGTTAGATAGGACAATCTAGTTTGTAAAAATCTTTTTAAGAGGTTTGGTATAATTTTTCACTAGCCAACTTATAACATCCCAAAGGAAAGAAAAGACATGCCGGAATCGCTTCAAATAGTTTTGTTTTGCTTCTCTAGTATTTTATTTAATATAAATTAAAAGTTCATGGGAGGGAGTAAAGAATGAATGTTTGAACAGACTGGGGAAAGGAAGACTGCTTGCAGTTGTATCAGCATCAGGCGGCTTGGTCCTGCAAGAATTATTAGCAGTAGCAGTAGCAGCATAATATTCTAAGGTCTTCGACTCAATCGTAATTTCTTACACGTCTGGGTGAGGCAAGCATCCAATGTTGTGAAAAAAACACATCACTTTTGCATAACATCACAGAACTACATCAAAAACGGACCTTTGAACAGGCTTCAGGGGAGGGGGAATGATCTCATCTGTGTCGGCCTCAGGCGGGTTGGTGTTGCAATGAGTTATTAGTAGCAGTAGTATAGTTTTCAAAGGTTTTCGATTCCACCGTATTTTTTACAGATCTGGAAGAAGCAAGTGTCCATCCTTATGAAAGAACTACATCACTCATGCAAGCAAAAAGTCGTGACGCACAATTACCTGAAAACCTTTGGGATAGTCTAATTTCCCAAAGCGAATCAGAAAACTTGCAAGGTAAGAAAACAAAACTTTAGTCGAATCTCTTCACACGGATGCACATTCTGTTCTAAAGTCAAATCTCCCAAGAGAAAATTTCTAAGAAAAAAAGAGAAGCTAATTTACACAATAGTTGGGAAATTTAAGCTTAAATATGCCCCTTCTTGACACACCAGTCCCTTCTTTTTTAAAACCATTCTCCTTCTCTCAAGTTTATACTGCAGATTTATGGCATTATGTGTGTCAACTTACATTAGCAGAAAAAAGAAATTAATTCTGTTTGGTAACCATCTGGGCATATTCAGGTGCAACTGCATCAATTTTGCTTGGAGGAGGAGGCGGGCATGGTTTTCCAGTTTTCTTTAAGAGTTTAGAAGTAATTTTAGAACTGACTAAGGAAATAAGAACAATGATTATTCCAGTAAAACTACGAAAAAATAGGCTAACTTGGCATTTGAGCAACAGAAATGTTTTGGCACCAAAATGTTCAGAAAAATTCGGTTAATTCCATATCCAAAATCGGCCGAAATCTCCCATGCAAAAAAGCCCCTCCTTTCATAAAAAAGAGTAAAATGGAGGAAAACCTTGAATATTGTGCTAAGTACAACAACAAAGTAGAAATATATAATTGACAGCCATACGTTAATGTTATTGGTATGCGTGTTGTTTTTGTATATTGGTGTCTAAATCGCAAATGTAGTTACTAAACATGACTATTGTCATTATTATTTCAAATAATAATAATAAACACGAATAATCTAAATTCTGTTACTTTGAAACTCTATAAAACCCGCTTCCAGTTAATGTAACAGGTATGTAGCTTTACCTCCCTTTTTCATACAGTAATATTTTTGAAAACTACAGAAATATCATTTTTATTTATACTTAAATACTATAAAGCACAAAAACACTAATATTTAAATTAGACTTTGCACATAGTTAATTATTCTGTCTTTTCAGATACCACAGAAGGTTCTGCAGCATCAAGCACAATGTCTACAGAAAGTGCTAAGTTCGGAAGACTTGACTCACTAAACTCTGAAAATACTGTCTCCAGTCCCTCCCACGTAAAGTCATTAAAAGTGAAATTCAAAGGGTGCAGCACCTTCCACGATGACCCAGGTGGTCCCACCGAGGTAACTGAGGCACTGAGTTCAAGCTCCAATAAATGCCCTAATCTATCCCCGTTAAGAGTTAGGAGTTTAATGACAGCGGAAGAGAGACATCAAGAAAAGCGAAAAAGAAACAATGAAGCAGCAAAAAAATCAAGGAAAAATAGGAGATACAGAGAATTAGCAATTGTTAAACGTTTGGAATGGCTCGAAGAAGAAAATAGGCAACTTAAACTCAAATTTGAAGAAGCGGAAAGGAGACAAGAAACTGCAGAGAACAACGACGTAAACAGACAAATTTAATGCCAAGGAAAATCCTTACATTTTAGGTGAGGTGTGGCCAACCACGACCCACATGTCGCATGTGTGCAACACCTTGATCATTGCAACAACTTGTGTGCAACATGTGTGCAACACCTCGATCATTTCTCCTTTTCGTGAGGACCATCACACATTTGCAAAATATAATGGGTAAAGTATTGAAAATCAATGTTTAAGCGAAATACATCAGTTTTGCATGCATACATTCAAAAAACCACTTTCGAAATTATGAGAAAAAACTAATGCTGATTTCAAACATACTTCTCAACCTTACATTTTTGTAATACCTACTCTACGAAACATTTTCCAAATGGAGAAACTTGGACCAAAAAGCGTTAGCAGTTTTAGTGCAACTTGCACATTTAGATAGTTTTCTCGAAAGTAAAACTGGTCAAACACATAAGACACTCAAACATGACGAACGCTATCCTGCAACACTAATTACGATGTGCAAGTGCCCTAAATGAGATCAATATGTAAAAACTAAGTGAAAGAGTAGAGAAAAAATACCGAACAGGTAAAAGAACTATTATTTGATCATTACATTTTTTATAATTGATGTATTTTTTAGTTTTTGGTTTTAGCGTCATGCAATTTTTACAATTTGTGTTTACTATTTTTTGTTTTTCATAATTGATATATTTTTAGTTTTTGGTTTTAGCGTCATACAATTTTTACAATTTGCGTTTACTATCATTGCCATTACGTAATCTATGTTTACCTACACGAACAATATTAAACGCAATTTTAATTTTGTATGTGGCCTGGGGGCTGTCATTTGGGTTGGCTGCCCTTAAACTAGAGGGATGTTTGAAAATATCTTTTTTTAAGATTTCTTAAAAAACATGAATATTTGGAATGTCAGAACATATAATCCCCGCATGATCTCAACCCATATCCTTTAGGTGAGACTCAAGTGCCATTGGGAGTTCACATTTGAAAGATAGCTGTTTAATTTTGATAAGTTTTAGATTTGTACAATGTTACATCTGATTGAATTACATTTGAAAAGTTTTAAAATTAAAAGTTTAGGTTTGAAAGGATAGTGTTTCCTTCAAACTGGGCAATGAGTGCATACATTTCATATACCGAGTTATCAATTTTTCTCAGAGGGCGGGGAGAAGGCAAAACAATCGTAAAGGGAATATTCTTGCTTTTTCGTTTTATATTCTTTTTGTATTGGGTAAAACTATTGTAAATATTATTAGTGCTTGTTTTTGCAGGTTGATTTAATGATATTTTTGGAAAGCTGTACTTGGATTTGTAAATAAACAATGATTATCAAAAGTACTTTAAATGTCTTATTACGAGCCTCTATTTTTGACGATCTCGTTTTTCCCGAATCGGTTCTTCAATATCTCTGCAAATTTCGAAAATTTTTCATAAAGGAATGTATATTTGCCGTGGGTTGGGGAGTAAAGCTACGATATTGTCAGATTTTAGGACGGTCATGTCGGGAAAAAATTTAACCAACTGAATTTCATTGAACAGCATGGAGGGTGCCTTACTATTGAAGAGACTTAACTTCAATCATATGAAATATTTGTTGCTCCTCCAAACAGGATTTAACCTGTTGAAGACTTCAGCTGATTGTCGAATCCTGCGTTTTGTGTCGCGTTTTGTGTCGGGTTTACAAAAGGATTTTTTCGAGGGGGGTACAAAAAACTTAAATAAAACGCATCAGAAATCGGTGGCAAACACTGCTTTAATGGCCCTTGTCTTTGCGTATATGATAGATATTGTCGTAGTTTCATGTAATCATTGGTAAAGGATCAAAATAAAGAGGGGAGACTTGGAGGTTCACAGCCCTTTTTATATATATATAGGGTAGTTTTTGTAGGTTTTAGTGCCACTCTTGGATTTCATTTGAAACAAAATTTTAAATAGAGGAGCTTTAGAGGAATAACTTTAGAGGAATAAGTCTATATATGAGTTTTTTGGACGAAAAGATTGTACGTAAAGAAGAAGTTTTCCCAAACGGATGCAATTACACATTAATTATTATTTATTTTTTGGTTTCTTTCTTTCTTTCTTTTAGACCAGGGTATTCCGTATCAAAGGCGTTGCCGTAGCAATTTCAAAAAGAGCTCATTTGATTGGAAATTCGAAAGGGTTGTGCCCTTTTTAATAGCCGAAATTGATTGGAAGTCAAATAACACCCCTTCTACGCCCGCCATTTCCCCAAACACATCCAATCAAAATTTTGAGTAAGCGATTCTGTTCAGCGCAGTTGAAAGTTCTGGAAAATAGGTCTGAGGATGACACCCCCCCCCCCACAACCCTCAGGGCAAGGGTTGTAAATTATGCCCTGGGAGCATATAAGCTTCTTATAGAAGACGTTGTAATAAAAACTTCCAATCGGGCTTATTCGATTGGAAATTGAATGGTCTAGTGCCCTTTTTAATAGTCGACAGTGATTGGAGGGCAACTAACCCCTCTCTCACGCCCATCGTTTCCCCAAACACACCCAATAAATAATTTTGAGATAGCCATTCTGTTCAACATAGTTGAAAGCTCTAGAAATTAGGTCTGGGAGGATGAAAGCCCCCCTCACAGCCCTCAGCGCAAGGGTTTTAAGCTCTGCCCTGGTGGCATATAAGGTGTTTATAGAAATCGTTGTCGCAATAGCTTCAAAAAGGGATCATTCGATAGGAAATTTAAAAGGCTAGTGCCCTTTTTAATAGTTGAAAGTAATTGGGTGGGCAACTAACACCCCTCTCACGGCCATCATTTCCCCAAACACATAACAATCAAAATTTTGAGATAGGTATTTGTTAAACGTAATTGAAAGGTCCGAAAATTATGTGTTTGAGGATAAAACTCCCCCCAGAGCCCTCGGGGCAAGGGTTGTAATTTATAGAATGGGGGCATATAAGATTTAGAGATATATTAGAGATATAGAGAGCGTTGTTGTAGAAACTTCAGAAAGGGCACGTTCGATTGAAAATTGAAAGTTCTAGTGCCCTTTTTAATAGTCAACTGTGATTGGAGGGCAACTAACCCCTCTCTCACGCCCATCATTTCCCCAAACACATCCAATCAAAATTTTGAGATAGCCACTCTGTTCAACGTAGTTGAAAGATCTAGAAATTAGGTCTTGGAGAATGAAAATCCCTCTCACAGCCCTCAGGGCAAGGGTTGTAAGTTCGGCCCTGGGGGCATATAAGGTGTTTATAGAGTCGTTGTCGTAGAAACTTCAAAAAGGGATGAGTGGATAGGAAATTGAAAGGGCTAGTGCCCTTTTTATTAGCAAAAAGTAATTAGGTGGGCAACTAACACCCCTCTCGCGGAGACCATTTCCCCAAACACATCCAATCAAAATTTTGAGATAGGTATTTTCTTCAACCTAATTGAAAGGTCTGAAAATTATGTCTTTGAGGATTACACTCCCCCCACAGCCCTCGGAGCAAGGGTTGTAAGTTATACCCTGGAGGCATATAAGATTTTTATAGAGAACATTGTCGTAGAAACTTCAGAAAGGGCACGTTCGATTGGAAATTGAAAGTTCTAGTGGCCTTTTTAATAGTCGAAAGTGACTCAAGGGCAACTAACCCCGTTCTCATGCCCGCTATTTCCCCAAACACATCCAATCAATATGTTGAGATATCCATTTTGTTCAACGTAGTAGAAAGTTCTGGATATTAGGTCTTTGAGGATGACAAAACCCCATATCCCTCAGGGCAAGGGTTGTAAGTTATGCCAAGGGGGCATATAAGGTTTGTATAGAAAGTGTTGCCGTAGAAACTTCAAAAGAGCTTATTCGATTGGAAATTGAAAGGAATAGTGCCCTTCTTGATAGTAGAAAGGGATTGGAGGGTAATTAACCTCCCTCTCTCCCCCACCATGGAAATTAGGTCTTTGAGGATTATAAACACCCCCCCCCCCCCGTGCCCTCGGGGCAAGGGCTGTAAGTTATACCCTGAGGGCATATAAGGTTTTTATAGAAAGCGTTGTAGAAGAAACTTCAAAAATGGCTCATTCGATTAGAAATTGAAAGGGTTAGTGCCCTTTTAATAGTCGAAAGTGATTGAAGGGCAACTATCCCCTGCAAATATTTAGATAACTTCAATGACCCTAACCATGAAACGATCTGGGCATTATGCAAGCCAAAACATTTACCACGAGATGTCTCTTGCATCATTATTGCAAGTATCTACTATCCTGAAAGCGCCAAAAACAGACGGCTGTTGGTATCCTACCTTCAGTCTACGTTAGACACATTACGTCAGCGGTATAGCCACCCAGGCTTCATAATAGCTGGTGACTTCAACCAAACAAAGAAACAATGGCTTGCCAATACGCTGGGTATGTCACAAGTGGTCAAGATACCCACCCATGTGACCGGGAGCACCCTTGACCTTATTCTTACAAACATTGCTCCATATTACAAAGACGTGTCTTCGAACGGGCCATTGGGCAAATCGGACCATCACACTCTGCTGATGAAGGCAAAAAGTGAAATCAGGAAGCTTAAGAAAATAAAAGTACTCCGGAGACCTATCACGAGGTCTGCTATTAATACGTACGGAATGTGGGTCGGTACTCACTGCTTCAGCGAAGTATACAACGAAAGCGATGTCAACAGGAAAGCAGAAATATTTCAGTCCCTACTCTATGAAAAATACTTAGAAGTTTTCCTGGAAATGAAATTTGTCGTGAGCGAATCTGACAAGCCCTGGATCACTCCAAAAATAAAACAGCTGATTCGCGAAAAAACCACTGTAAGGCAGTCAAGTGGTGATGCAACGTCGTTACGATTATTAAGAAACAAAATAGTTAGCCTTTGTCGCGAGGCAAGAAAGTCCTTCGGAAAATCCCTTTCGGACCCTGAAATAAAAAAGGATCCCCGTAAATGGCACCGTCTAGTGAGGCAGATTGCTGGAAAAACAGTATCATCCAGTATCCGTATTCTGAACGATGATGGGTCACTCGTGAGTGCAAATGACGTCAACAATTACTTTACTGAAATTTGTACATCCTTTCCTGCCCCAACTAACACTGAAATAGAGAATCTACTGTCAATATGCCCTGACGAAGGTGAAATCAAAATAGTTGAGCATCAAGTTTTCAAAGAGCTGAACAAGTTGTGTCCATCCAGTAGCTCTTTTCCTGAAGAGCTGCCTATAAGGTTAATACGAGAGTTCTCTCTTTTCCTGGCCAAGCCACTTGGACACATCATCAGCGAATGTTTCGCCCAGTCAACTTTCCCGTCGTGCTGGAAACGCGCATTTGTGCGTGTTATACCGAAGACTAAAACACCCAAATGTTGCAACGAGTTACGACCGATATCAATCACATCTACCTTAGCAAAAGTCACCGAGTCATTCATCCTGCGTGAATTGCTCAAGCAAACGCGGGAAAACATAGACCGTTACCAGTATGGCGGCCTCAAAGGTTGCAATACCTCGATATACCTCGTGCGCCTAGTTGACATTATCTTTAAGTGGCTTGACATGGGCAGTACTTTCATCGACCTAGCTCTCGCCGATTTCAGGAAGGCATTTGACCTGATTTGTCATCTTACGGCAGCAAAAAATATGCGAGCAATGGGCACACAGAAGCCGTCTCTTGCATTAGTAATGAGCTTCCTTCAGGACAGAATGCAGTGTGTATTTCCATTGTTTGAAGGTGACTTGATCTCATACTGGTCTAAACTTACGTTTGGATCCCCTCAGGGTACAAGACTTGCTGGTTTCATATTTATCTCCCTCATCAACTTCCTCCTTCAGAATTTCGAAGAGCGACTCAAATTCGTCGACGATTTATCATTTGTCCTCAAATACCTCGTCAGAGAAGGTGTAATCGAACGTCAGTTCAGCGAGACCCTTCTGGCATCCTTCTCTGAGGACTGTGAACGTTACAAGTTGACACTGAATGCAGATAAATCAATGATCCTCAGGTTTTGCCCCTTAAAACGTGATCTGGAATTCCCGCAAGTCCCTTTCCCTGTTGTTCCATCTGCAAAATTCCTCGGAGTCACATTATCGATGGACTGCACATTCACCGAACACGTGGAGAAGGTTATTAAGGCCGGCAATGCATCACTTCAGATCCTAGTCCTGATGCGCAGGTTTGGCTGCGACACTCAAAGCCTAAAAAATGCCTATATTACGTATGTGAGACCTCTACTCGAATATGCCGTCGCTGTCTGGGGACCTTTTGTCCAGAGCACCCACTATCTTTGCGATGACCTTGAATCTTTGCAGAAACGAGCTGTTAACATAATCGTTGGTAACAGAAGTGACGACTACAACAAACTCTTGCAAGAACTGAACCTTGAATCTCTCAGCGACAGACGATTATCAATGATCATGTCCCTCGGCAAGTCACTGCTATCTTCGCCCCATCACAGACTGATCCTCCCACCTGATGCTCCTGTTAACCAAAGAACCAGATCCCAGTCGAAGCTACAACCCCCTGTCTGCAGGACCAACCGCTACAAAAACCCGTTTGTCCCCTCTTTCGTAGAAGCATACAACAACAATTATTGTTATTTTAATTCACGTTTTTTTTTTTTTATAGTGTTATTTGTATTTTTTTTTTTTTTTTTTCATATTTTTTTAAATAAGAAATAAATTATCCATGGAAAAGCTGTTAGATCTTAATAAAACTATGTCTATGTCTATGTCTTTTTAATAGTCAAAAGTGATTGGAGGTCAACTAATCTCCCTCCCGCACCCACCGTTTCCCCAAACACATCCAATAAAATTTTGAAATAGCCATTTTGTTCTACGTAATTGAAAGATCCGTAAATTATGTTTTTAAGGATGGCAACCCTTCATAGCCCTCAATGCAAGAGTTGTGCGTTATGCTGTTGGGTCCACATAATGTATCAGAGGCAGCGCAATACCGCTGCCTTAGTAAAGAACGATATTGGCACAATGTATTATTTTTGGTTTCTTTAGAACAGGGAAATTCGTATCGAATTTGTCGTAAAAACTTAGAAAAGGGCTCATTCAATTAGAAATTGGAAGGGCTAGTGTCCTTTTTAATAGTCGAAAGTGATTGGGGGGCCACTAGCATCCCTCCCAGGACCAGTACCTAAATAACAACAAAGTATACGAAAAAGTTAATATCAATGCTGTAAAGGTTGCTTATGATAATGTCAAAAAAGCCTTGGATGATCTTAGTCTCACATGTAGGATTAATGATCAACTTTATCGAAAACCCATTCCTGTCAGACCGGTCATTCCTAGATTTTATGGTGCACCCAAATTCACAAACCAGATATTCTCTCGTAAAAACTTAGAAAAGGGCTCATTCAATTAGAAATTGGAAGGGCTAGTGTCCTTTTTAATAGTCGAAAGTGATTGGGGGGCCACTAGCATCCCTCCCAGGACCAGTACCTAAATAACAACAAAGTATACGAAAAAGTTAATATCAATGCTGTAAAGGTTGCTTATGATAATGTCAAAAAAGCCTTGGATGATCTTAGTCTCACATGTAGGATTAATGATCAACTTTATCGAAAACCCATTCCTGTCAGACCGGTCATTCCTAGATTTTATGGTGCACCCAAATTCACAAACCAGATATTCTCCGTAGACCTATTGTGTCAACAATAGGTTCAGCTACACAAAATTTGGAAAGGTATTTGGCTGGTATTTTAAGATCCATAACTCTCAGCAGCATACACACAATAAGAAATACCAAAGAAGCAGTTGAAAGGCTAAAAACATCAACATCTTGGAGAATACCACAATGTGGAGTTTTGATGTTGTATCTTTTATTTACTAGCATAACCTTGCCACGTTTTATACCAGCTTTAAAATCAGCTTTGGAAAATGATGATTCCTGGAAAGAACTGACCAGCTTATATAACACAGAAATCATTATTCTCACGTCTTTATGTCCGAGCAATGCTTACTTCACTTTCAGGCATCAAACTTACAAACAGAAGTGGGGTATACCAATGGGATCAGCCTTGGCACCAGTTCTTAGTGAGGTATTTCTACAATATATCGAAAATAATATCTTCAAGCAGGACTTCAAGGATCTCCAACTCTACATGAGATATGTAGATGATTGCTTAATAATTTTGAATGGGACAGAAGACAAATTAAGATCCTTTCTCAATACTTTCAACCAGCAGGACCCAGATATAAAGTTCCCCATTGAACTTGAAAATAACCACAATTTACCCTTCTTAGACGTTCTCATTAACAAACGGGAAACTAGGTTTGACTTGAGTGTATATAGAAAGCCAAGTCATACTGATAGATATCTGAGATATGACTCTTATAACCACCCCATAATAAACAATTCTGTAGTCTATTCGTTGGTTGATAGAGCGTTTGTAGTGTGTTCCTCTGATTTTGAGCTGAAGGCTGAACTTGATCATATAAAAGATGTTCTTATAGCCAATGGCTATCCCCAACAAGTCATTGATAAGGTTATTTCAAGGAGAAAGATTAGCACAAAAACTAAGAGCTCCCCTAAGAGTGAAGAAGATAAACCCTTTTTGTCATTACCTTATATTAAGGGAGTTACTGACATTTAAGCTCCAAACTCAAAAAGCTTGGCTTTAAGGTGTTTTTTCCTTCTGGAATGACCATTTCCTCCTTCTTAAACAAGGGCAAAAATAAGATCACTTCAGATCCAGCAGGAGTATATGAGATTCCTTGCAGTTGTGGTGATATCTATATAGGTCGTACCATGAGATCTCTACATCACCGACTAAAAGAACATGCTGATTCCATTGATGCCTGCCTTAAAGAGACAAAGCTTAAGGAGGAAGATAGTTTTTCTGCACTGGCACTTCATACTTTTGAAAACTCTTCTCACTCCATTGAGTTTGACCAGGCTCAACTTATTGCTATTGTTCCACAACTCTTAAAACACAAAATCAGAGAAGCTCTGGAAATTTCTAAAAACAAACCAGCCATCAATAAAGACAATGGAGGGATCCACATCAGCGAAATTTGGGATCCCATTACCCATAGGCTAAAAACTCGCAAAAAACTCCACCCTACTTCTATAGACCCCACCTATTTGAGATCTACTAGGATAGCAGCCATCAATGCCTCTACCAAAATCCGGGCCATATTAAAACAATAATTCCGGGTTCGACTTATTATTAGTGTTGTGCAGTGATTTTAGTTTTATTTTACTTAGTGATTTTATATTCTGGCATGATACTTGATTTTGAACCTGATGATGACAGGCACAGGTCCTGTCGAAATAATCGTTTGAAGAAAAATTCAATACCTGACATCCATAGCTTAGGTAAGCTCAGTACCATCGACCATTATCATTTTGTTCAACGTAGTTGAAAGTTCTGAAAATTAGGTCTTTGAGGATGACGACCCCCCACAGCCTTCAAGGCAAGGGTTGTAAGTTATGCCCTGGGGGTATATAAGGCTTTTTATAGAAAGTATTGTCGTAGAAACTTCAAAAAGGGCTCAGTCAATTGGATATTGGAAGGACTAGTGCCCTTTTTAATAGTCAAAAGTGATTGGAGGGTAACTAACCCCCTCTCAAGCCCAACATTTCCCCAAACACGTCAAATCAAAATTTTGAGATAGCCATTTTGTTCAACGTAGTTGAAAGGTCCTGAAATTATGTCTTTGAGGATGACACTCTTTCCAAAGCCCTCTGAGCCCCCAGGGCTCAAAAAGGGCTCATTTTATTGGGAATTGTTAGGGCTAGTGCCCTTTTTAATAGTCGATAGTGGTTGAAGGGCAACTGACCTCCTCTCACGCCCAAAATTTCTCCAAACACATCCAATCAATTTCTTAGAGTTTCGATTACTATTGAGCCGGGTCGCTCCTCAGGGCCAGGGTTGTAAGTTATGCCCTGGGGGCATATAAAGTTTTTTCTTATAGAAAACGTTGTCGTAGAAACTTCAAAAAAGGCTCATATGATTGGAAATTGAAAGAGAAAGTGCCCCTTTTAATAGTCGAAATTGGTTAGAGGGCCACTAACCCCCCTCTCACGCCCACCATTTCCCTAAACACATCCGATCAAAATTTCGATATAGGCATTTCGTTCAATGTAGTTGAAAGTCATGCAAATTAGGTCTTTGAGGATGACAGCCCCCACACCTCTCAGGGCAAGGGTTGTAAGTAATGCCGTGGGGGCATATAGGGTTTTATAGAAATCGTTGTCGTAGAAACTTCAAAAAGGGCTCATTCGATAGGAAAATGAAAGGGCTAGTTCCCTTTTAAATAGTCGAAAGTTGTTAGAGGGCAACTGATCCCCTGCCACGCCCACCATTTCCCCAAACACATCCAACCAAAATTTTGTTTAACATAGTTGAAAGTTCTGGAAATTAGGTATTTTAGGATAACAACCCTCCCACACACAGCCCTCAGAGCAAGGGTTTTAAGTTATACCCAAGGGGCATTTAAGATTTTTATAGAAAGCGTTGTCGTAGAAACTTTTAAAAGGACTCATTCGATTCGAAATTGTAAGGGCTAGTGCCCTTTTTAATAGTCGAAATTGATTGAAGGGCAATTAACCCGACTCTCACGCCCACCATTTCCCCAAATAAATCCAATCAAAGTTTTGAAAGAGCCATTTTTTTCAACGCAGTTGAAAGGTCCACAAAGTTTGTTTTTGAGGATGACACTCCTTTTACAGCCCTCAGGACAAAGGTTGTAAGTTATGCCCCGGGGGCATATAAGGTTTTTATAGAAATTGTTGTCATAGAAACTTCAAAAAGGGCTCATTCGATTTGAAATTGAAAGGGCTAGTGCCCTTTTTAATAATTGAAAGGTATTGGAGGGCAACTAACTCCCTTCTGATGCACACCATTTCCCCGAACATATCCAATCAAAATTTTGATATAGCCGTTTTGTTCAACGTCGTTAAATTGAAAGGTCCAAAAATTATGCTTTAAGGATGACAAACCACTCAAAGCCCCCAGGGTAAAGGTTGTAAGTTATACTCTGGGGGCATATAAAGTCCATATAGAAAGTTTTGTCGTAGCTTGTCATACCTGAGGTCCTTTGATGCACAGCTCTCCTTCAAAATTGGCAGGAAGTGCAGCTCCAGTTTCAAGGTCAATTATTTTCACTTCAGTTCGACTTATTGGTTTTCCACATGAGCCAATTTGTGATCCTTTTAGTGGAGAAACATGTGCAATCGGAGAGGTCTCTGTTAATCCATATCCTAAGGAAAAAATCCATTTGATTCAGTGTTTCACCATCTACGAATTGTACCAGTTTTCATTGTCAATTTGAAGAAATGGCATCAAACAACCCCCCCCCCCCAATAGGCTGAACTTGACTCTAGAAAAGAGACTTTTTAAACATAGCGCTTCAGCTTTTCAAACTCAAATCTAGTTGGGAAATATCCTAATAGAAAACAGAAAAATACATTTTAAATGCCTGGGCTATAGGTTATTGTCCCCTGAGTGTTTGCAACTGATTTTGTGGGTTGACCCAATTTTAAATAGGGGATCCAAAATACTATCAGTACAGAGTCTTTCTTGAATGGTCCTTTACCAATTTACTGTTTGAATTGGTATCACTCATGGATTAAATCGTGTTAATACGTTGGCATTTGGCGCAGTTTCACGAGATATACAGCTAAACTTGAGCCAAACTACGCCTACCTTCAGGATTCTATTTCAAATCTAAAGCAATGCAAGTGTAAACTTGGTCAGGGCTTCATGCTTTTTGCTGAATGAACCAACTAAACTGTTTTGAGGTAGAAACGTGAGATTTTGACAACAATCTTGAAGCCATGGGTTTTTACTTTTATAAAAAGTGAGAAATTTGTATCGTGTAAGAGTCAAATGTTCGATTTAATATGCTAAGTGAGCGAAGATAGTAAGAAAGGTAAAAGCAATACAAGGGCTATATGCAAGGATGAAGACACTAAAAATAATTGCCAGATTTTAAGCCGTGTTCACCAGATTGCCAGATTTTGCACTTGCCAGATTGCCAGGTCTTATAATTGCCTGATTTTAAGGTGTGTTTTAAGCTGTGCTTGAGTTGGAGAGGCAGGGGGCCGTAATTTCTGAACTGTTGGACCATACTCAGACCCTCAGCCCCTTGGAAATGTCCTTCACATGACTTATTTCGCTTTCCTTTGATTTCTTCCCTGGCTATATTTTTGAAATTAGCCCTCGGGCCCTCACAGTGCCACGTACGGAGCTCAGGCCCCACTGGTATACATGTAGATGTTCCGAAGCGAAAATTCGCGTTGAACTGAAAGGAAATGAGTGGTATTAGCAATAATGCATCCTGGCTAGCAAAATGTCTGTTCATCTATTTTGTCACCTCTCTTTTCTTTTTTTTATTTTATTTTTTTTCTTAATTTTTTTTACCATGGTCAGCACTAAGCCATCGGCTGTCACAAATGACCCTTGCTCCAGTCAGTCAACACTTTGGCTTTTTGCCGACGATACTTGTTTTGATCGGGCATATGGTACTCACATGATTTTTCTTAAATGTATCGCTCTTACTACTAAACTCCTGAATAAATTTAATTTTCCAATCTCTCCGTGTATGCTCATTCTTTATCAGGCCGTTATTTGAATGTGCCTGTCCATCCTGATAATCCCGTCTTTCCAGTGAACTAATTCAAAGAAAATCGAGTAAGTCCAGAAGCGTTTCCTCAGGATTATCTACAAAAGGGTTAAAATCCTACACTCCTTTCTTACTAGATGACATTTTTTACTAACTTTGCCATCTTCAATGCTTTCCGCTGCTATCCCCAATGTATTAAAGATCCATGCTGTTAATAAGAGATTTGAAATTAGTTTTATCCTCTTCATCACAAAGCACTTTGATAGGTCTTAATGTCTTTCCAGAATCGAATAGGGTTTTTAGGATTCATTCATTTTCATTTCTCAAACTAACTGTAAGTTATTTCTTATATAATCAATCCCCATAGTTTTCTGTCTTGTTTTTTTTTTAGCATTCATCGTTTTTTTATTGTCTTAATGAGAAATTTCAGAAATTGCAAAGTATGAATTTTCGTTTCACAACTGTTTGCTAAGACTTGATGTTGCCATATTGATTTCCTGTTGACAATGAAGCTTCTTTTTGCCCTTTTCAATGACAAATCATGAAGGAGTTTTCTTTAAACATTGCTTTTCTCTTACTTTTTAATTTTATAAGACCATTTGTTCGATGCGATCCCCTTTAAAAAAATGAACAAACAAAAAAAAACACACATTTGGGATTTTTTTTCTGAAAAAATAAATGCAAAATTCTACATTTTTGAAGATAGAAGCGTGAAACCTCTACAACAGGATTCTCTAATATGCCAAATTTTAACAACGTGATTTTCATCAAGATCACTTACGTTCTTGGGAGGGGGGGGGGGGGGGCTCCCCCTTTCTTCAAAAGTAAGGCAAGCTTTATCAGGCTCATAGCCTGAGAGAGCCTGGGTGCTCCCCTCATTTTTGAAAATTGGGCAAATTTTAGCAGGCTCAGCTTATAATGGGTAGCCATTAACTTAATGTATTTTATATATTTAGAATCATCATAAAAACTGATTATTTAGATGTATTTATTGCTATCAAAGCTCCCTTTTTTAAAATTTCGACTATTATTAGTTCGTATTGTTCCTTACTTGCAGTTCGTTACCACGAACTGTTTGATACGCCACAAATCACTCCTGCTATAGCGGTTGGTTATTTTGGCAATTACATCGTATTTATTAGTAGAGATGCCTCAGGAGGTCCGGTTGCCCACCCGTGCTGCCACCTACAACTTTTTTTTACATAATTTATGTCTGTTTGTTGTCAGTGAGAATGAAAAAACAGGAACTTTCTCACATTTTTGTATGTTTTTATGGATTTTGTCAGTGAGAATTTGAAAAAACAGGAACTTTGTCGCATTTATGTCTGTTTTCTTGGATGTTTATGTCTGTTTTATGGATTTTGTCAGTGAGAATTTGAAAAACAGGAATTTTGTCACTTTCATGGATTATTGAGTCATTAACCAAATCGTTTCCGGGCATAGTTAATGACACTTCCTTCCTGTTGTTGTTCGAGGCAAAGTTAATGACACTTCCTTCCTGTTGTTGTTCGAGACAAAGTTAATGACACTTCCTTCTCGTTGTTGTTCGAGCCAAATGTTATGAGTTTCCGGGAAACAGTTAGATCGAGTGTATCCAATATTTGTTGTTGTTGTTCGAGCCAAATGTTATGAGTTTCCGGGAAACAGTTAGATCTCGTGTTTCCAATATTTGTTGTTGTTGCTCGAGGCAAATGTTATGAGTTTCCGGGAAACAGTTAGATCGCGTTTTTCCAGTATTTGTTGTTGTTGTTCGAGGCAAATGTTATGAGTTTCCGGGAAACAGTTAGATCGCGTGTTTCCAGTATTTGTTGTTGTTGTTCGATGCAAATGTTATGAGTTTCCGGGAAAAAGTTAGATCGCGTGTTTCCAGTAGTTGTTGTTGTTTCCGAGGAAAATGTCAAGGTCAATGTTGTTGTTGTTTTGGGCAAGCTCCCAGCGAAAGTCAAGGGGAACCACGTGGTCAATGGGTCAATGGTCTCTTTCTCCAGGTTTGTTTTTGGCACGCTCTCAGCGAATGTTATGATCCGAGTATTTGTTGTTGTTGTTGTTTTTGGCACGCTCTCAGCGAATGTCATGATCCAGAAATAGGAAATAGATTGTTTCCGGGCAAAGTTAATTAATGTCTGACAGATGACGCCAAGTTAATTAATGTCTATGGATTTCGACCAGAATTATTTCCGAGGCAAAGTTTAGATCACACATGACAGATGATGTCATGATTGATTAAATTGTCTCCGGCGCGAAGTTTATTAATGTCTGGAGTTCTTCCAGAAGAACTGTCTCTGAGCGAATGTTTAGATCTTAGCGCGGGAATCAGGTTTCCAAATAATTTAAAATGCGCCAGCGCAGAGATGCCAAACATGAGGAACTCGCTGAAATTACGTTTAGGGATAATGTTGGCGAAACCGTTTTAGCCATTTTATGGAATTATTTCGGCGAAACAGTTAGAGACATTCTAAAAGATGATTTTAGAAAAGGTTTTAGAAGAGAATTTAATGGTAAAACTCTGTGGTCGTTATAATACACAAGTTCCATTTGAACAGTGTTGTGAGGTCCTCTACCCCAACCCCAAAGGGTTCCGATCCCCCTACCCCAACCCCGAAGGAAGCCCCCGGTCCTCAAAGGTTCTCGGGGCTTCCAAAGGGCCCCCGGCGCCCCCAAAGGCCCTCCCCAGACCCCCAAAGGCCGTCCCCGGGCCCCCAAAGGCCCATCGAGCTCCCAAAAGACCACCGGGGTCCCAAAGGACCTCACCCGGGCCCCAACTGTCCCCCCGGCGCCCAAGTGTCCCCCCGGCCCCCCAACCGCCCTCCACCCTTCCCCCAAGGTCCCCCCGGCTCCCAAAGGGCCCCGGACCCCCCCAGGCCCTCCCCCCGGTCCCCAAAGGTCCACCGGGCTCCCAAAGGACCAATCGGTTCTCAAGGGCCTCAAGACCCACAAAGGCTCTCCCCGGGCTCCCAAAGGACCACCCAGCCCTTGGTTAAGTTTTAGTTAAAAGTATAGAGTGTTTTGGCTTAGAGTCATAACTTAGAGTTTTTTTTGAAGTTCTAGTTTAGTTTAATTTTAGTTAAGAGTTTGATGTTTTACCTTTGAGTTTCAGTTAGAGTTTTAGTTTGGTTTAGTTTTAGTTAAGAGTTTTTAATTTTAGCTTAGAGTCTTAGATTAGAGTTTAAATTAGAGTTGTTGTGTAGTTTAGTTCTAGTTAAAAGTATATAGCTTTACCTTAGAGTCTTAGCTTAGAGTTTTAGTTAGAGTGGAAGCTTAGTTTAGTTAGAGTTAAGAATTTAGAGTTTTATCTTTGATTCGCAGCATGTATTTTTACTTAAAGTAATAGTTTGACTAAATTTTATTTCAGAGTTTAGAGTTTTAGCTTATAGTAATAGCCTGGAGTTTTTTTTGTAATAGTTATATTTTAGTTTAATTTTATCTAATATTTTTTTTTTTTAAATTTTATTTTAAGTTATAGTTATAGCTTAGTTTATTTCTAGTTAAGATTTTAGAGTTTTTAGATTAGAGTTTTTGTTGAAGTTCTAGTTTAGTTTAGTTTTATTTAATATTTTAGAGTTTTAGCTTAGAGTCTTAGCTTAGAGTTTTTGTTAGGGTTCTAGTTTATTTTAGTTTTAGTTAAGAGTTTGATGTTTTAACTTTGATTTTCAGTTAGAGTTCTAGTTTAGTTTAGTTTTATTTAAGAATTTAGAGTTTTTAGCTTAGAGTCGTAGCTTAGAGTTTTTGTTGAAGTTCTAGTTTAGTTTAGTTTTAGTTAATAGTTTAGAGTTTTAGCTTAGAGTCTTAGCATAGAGTTTTTGTTAGAGTTCTAGTTTAGTTTAATTTTATTTTAGAGTTTAGAGTTTTAGCTTAGTCTTAGCTTAGAGTTTTTTTTGTTAGAGTTGTAGTTTAGTTTAATTTTAGTTAATAGTTTGATTTTTTTTACTTTGAGTTTCAGTTAGAGTTTTAGTTTAGTTTTAGTTAAGAGTTTGGTGTTTTACCTTAGAGTCTTAGATTAGAGTTTTAATTTGAGTTCTAGTTTATTTTAGTTTTAGTTAAGATTTTAGAATTTTAGCTTAGAGTTTTTTTGTTAGAGTTCTAGTTTAGTTTAATTTTAGCTAAGAGTCTGATTTTTTACATCTGAGTTTAAGTTAGAGTTCTAGTTTAGTTTTAGTTAAGAGTTTGGTGTTTTACATTAATGTCTTAGCTTTGAGTTTTTATTTAGAGTTCTAGTTTAGTTTAGTTTTGGTTAAGAGTTTAGAATTTTAGCTTAGAGTTTTTTTTAGAGTTCTAGTTTATTTTAGTTTTAGTTAAGAGTTTAGAGTTTTTGTTGAAGTTTTAGTTTATTTTAGTTTTAGTTAATAGTTTAGAGTTTTAGCTTAGAGTCTTAGCTTAGAGTTCTTGTTAGTGTTGAAGTTTAGTTTATTAATAATTAAGAGTTTAGAGTTTTAGCATAAAGTCTTAGCTTAGAGTTTTTGTTAGAGTTCTAGTTTAGTTTACATTTAGTTAATAGTTTAGAGTTGTAGTATAGACACTTAGCTTACAATTTTATTTTAGCTTAGTTTTAGTTAATATTTTATAATTTTAGCTTAGAGTCTTAGCAGAGAGTTTTTGTTAGAGTTCTAGTTTAGATTTAGTTAAGAGTTTATAGTTTTATCATCTAGTCTTATCTAAGAGTTTTTGTTATAGTTCTAGTTTAGTTTTAGTTAAGAGTTTAGAGTTTTAGCTTAGACTTAGAGTTTTTGCTAGTTTTTTAATTTAGTTTAGCTTTAGTTAAGAGTTTAGAGTTTTTAGCTGAGAGTCATAGCTTAGAGTTTTTGTTGAATTTCTATTTAATTTTAGTTTTTTATAATATTTTATAGTTTTAGCTTAGATTCTTAGAATATAGTTTTTTTTAGAGTTGAAGTTTATTTTAGTAATAGTTAATAGTTTAGAGTTTTAGCTTAGAGTCTTAGATTAGATTTTTTGTTAGAGTTCTAGTTTAGTTTACATATAGTTAATAGTTTGGAGTTTTACATTATAGACATATATTATAGTTTCTGTTTAGTTTATCTTCAGTTAAGAGTCTAGAGTTTTTTAGCTTAGAGTCTTAGTTTATAGTTTTTGTTAGAGTTCTATTTTAGTTTAGTTTTATTTAATATTTTTGTTTTTTAAATTGTAGTTTTTTTTGAATTTCTATTTTATTTCAGTTTTAGTTAATAGTTTAGAATTTTAGCTTATAGTCTTAGCTTAGAGTTTTTTGTTAGAGTTCTAGTTTATTTTATTTTTAGTTAATATTTTAGATTTTTTAGATGAGATTAATATAATAGAGTTTTTGTATAAGTTCTAGTTTAGTTAAGTTTTAGTTAAGAGTTTAGAGTTTTAGCTTAGAGTCTTAGCTTAGATTTTTTGTTAGAGTTGAAGTTTATTTTAGTTTTATTTAAGAGCTTAGAGTTTTTAGCTTAGAGTCTTAGCTTAGAGTTTTTGTTAGAGTTGAAATGTAGTTTAGTAATAGTTAAGAGTTCAGAGTTTTACCTTAGAGTCGATAATTTCGGAGACCACACTGCCTTTCCATGACGATAAATAAAATTTCAAATATGGATAAAATACTTTTAATAGACAGTGATGATAGAAATTCACAAAAATACCAGATATTTCGGTCACATATACAGTGACCGTCATCCGAAATATCTGGTATTTTTGTGAAGTGACGTCGACCGAAATATCTGGTATTTTTGTGAATTTCTATCATCACTGTCTATTAAAAGGATTTTATCCCTATTTGAACTTTTATTTATCAGCATAGAGTCTTAGCTTAGAGTTTTTGTTAGAGTTCTTGTTTAGTTTACATATAGTTAAGAGTTTGGAGTTTTACCTTAGAGACCTAGCTTAGAATTTTAGTTTAGTTTAGTAATAGTTAAGAGTTTAGAATTTTACCTTGGAGTCTTAGCTTAGAGTTTTTGTTAGAGTTCTAGTTCAGTTTAGTTATAGTTAAGAGTTTGGTGTTTTACCATATAGACTTAGCTTAGAGTTTTAGTTTAGTTTAGTTTTAGTTAAGATTTTAGAGTTTTAGCTTAGAGTCTTAGCAGAGAGTTTTTGTTAGAGTTCTAGTTTAGTTTAGTTTTAGTTAAGAGTTTATAGTTTTAGCCTAGAGTCTTATCTCAGAGTTTTTGTTAGAGTTCTAGTTTAGTTTAGTTTTATTTAAGAGTTTAGTGTTTTTATCTTAGTATTAGTTTAAAGTTTTTTTTTGAAGTTCTAGTTTAGTTTAGAGTTTTAGCTTAGACTTAGAGTTTTAATTAGAGTTCTAGTTTAGTCTAGTTTTAGTTAAGAGTTTAGAGTTTTAGCTTAGAGTCTTAGCTTAGAGTTTTTCTTAGAGTTCTAGTTTAGTTTAGTTTTAGTTAAGAGTTTAGAGTTTTAGCTTAGAGTCTTAGCTTAGAGTTTTTGTTATAGTTATAGTTTAGTTTAGTTATAGTTAAGAGTTTGGTGTTTCACCCTAGAGACTTAGCTTAGAGTTTTAGTATCGTTTAGTTTTACTTAAGAGTTTAGAGTCTTAGGTTAGGGTCTCAGCTTAGAGTTTTTGTTAGATTTCTAGTTTAGTTTAATTTTAGTTGAGACTTTAATGTTTTTAGATTAGAGTATTAGTTTAGAGTTTTTGTTGAAGTTTAGTTTAGTTTTGGTTTAGAGTTTTAGCTTAGACTTAGAGTTTTAATTATAGTTCTAGTTTAGTTTAGTTAGCTGATAGTTAAGAGTTTTAGCTTAAAGTCATATCTTAGAGTTTTTGTCAGAGTTATAGTTTAGTTTAGTTTTAGTTAAGAGTTTAGAGTTTTACCATAGAGTCTTAGCTTGGAATTTTAGTTAGAGTTGAAGTTTAGTTTAGTTACTTTTAAGAATTTAGAGTTTTAGCATAGAGTCATAGATTAGAGTTTTACTTTAAGTTATAGTTTGGTTAAGTTTTAGTTAAGAGTTTCGAGTTTTAGCTGAGTCTTAGCTTAGAGTTTTTGATAGAGTTCTAGTTTAGTTTAGTTTTAGTTAAGAGTTTAGAGTTTTAGCATAGAGTTTTAGTTTATAGTTTTCGTTAGAGTTCTAGTCTAGTTTAGTTTTAGATAAGAGTTTAGATTTTTAGGTTATAGTCTTAGCTTAGAGTTTTTTTTTAGAGTTATAGTTTATTTTAGTTTTAGTTAATATTTTATAGTTTTTAGATGATAGTAATATACTAGATTTTTTTTCGAAGTTATAGTTTAGTTCAGTTTTAGTTAAGAGTTTAGATTTTTAGCTTAGAGTCTTAGCTTAGATTTTTTGTTAGAGTTGAAGTTTATTTTAGTATTAGTTAAGAGCTTAGAGTTTTTAGCTTAGAGTCTTAGCTTAGAGTTTTTGTTAGAGTTGAAGTGTAGTTTAGTAATAGTTAAGAGTTTAGAGTTTTAGCATAGAGTCGATAATTTCGGAGACCACACTGCCTTTCCATGACGATAAATAAAAGTTAAAATAGGGATAAAATCCTTTTAATAGACAGTGATGATAGAAATTCACAAAAATACCAGATATTTCGGTCACATATACAGTGACCGTCATCCGAAATATCTGGTATTTTTGTGAAGTGACGTCGACCGAAATATGTGGTATTTTTGTGAATTTCTATCATCACTGTCTATTAAAAGGATTTTATCCCTATTTGAACTTTTATTTATCAGCATAGAGTCTTAGCTTAGAGTTTTTGTTAGAGTTCTTGTTTAGTTTACATATAGTTAAGAGTTTGGAGTTTTACCATAGAGACCTAGCTTAGAATTTTAGTTTAGTTTAGTAATAGTTAAGAGTTTAGAATTTTGCCTTGGAGTCTTAGCTTAGAGTTTTTGTTAGAGTTCTAATTTAGTTTAGTTATAGTTAAGAGCTTGGTGTTTTACCATAGAGACTTAGCTTAGAGTTTTAGTTTAGTTTAGTTTTAGTTAAGATTTTAGAGTGTTAGCTTAGAGTCTTAGCAGAGAGTTTTTGTTAGAGTTCTAGTTTAGTTTAGTTTTAGTTAAGAGTTTAGAGTTTTAGCCTAGAGTCTTATCTCAGAGTTTTTGTTAGAGTTATAGTTTAGTTTAGTTTTAGTTAAGAGTTTAGTGTTTTTATTTTAGTCTTAGTTTAAAGTTTTTTGTTGAAGTTATAGTTTAGTTTAGAGTTTTAGCTTAGACTTAGAGTTTTAATTAGAGTTCTAGTTTAGTTTAGTTTTAGTTAAGAGTTTAGAGTTTTAGCTTAGAGTCTTAGCTTAGAGTTTTAATTAGAGTTCTAGTTTAGTTTAGTTTTAGCTAAGAGTTTATAGTTTTAGCTTATAGTCTTAGCTTAGAGTTTTTGTTAGAGTTCTAGTTTAGTTTAGTTATATTTGAGAGTTTGGTGTTTCACACTAGAGGCTTAGCTTAGTGTTTTGGTCTATTTTAGTTTTACTTAAGAGTTTAGAGTCTTAGCTTAGGGTCTCAGCTTAGGGTTTTTGATAGAGTTCTAGTTTAGTTTAGTTTTAGTTAAGAGTGTAGTGTTTTTAGCTTAGAGTCTTAGTTTAGAGTTTTTGGTAAAGTTTAGTTTAGTTTTGGTTTAGAGTTTTAGCTTAGACTTAGAGTTTTAATTAGAGTTCTAGTTTAGTTTAGTTAGCTAAGAGTTTAGATTTTTAGCTTAGAGTCATAGCTTAGAGTTTTTGTTAGAGTTCTAATTTTGTATAGTTTTAGTTAAGAGTTTAGAGTTTTACCATAGAGTCTTAGCTTAAAGTTTGAGTTAGATTTTCAGTTTAGTTTAGTTACTTTTAAAAATTTAGAGTTTGGTTAGAGTCGTGGCTTAGAGTTTTACTTTAAGTTATAGTTTGGTTAAGTTTTAGTTAAGAGTTTTGACTTTTAGCTCAGTCTTATCCTAGTGTTTTTGTTAGAGTTCTAGTTTAGTTAAGAGTTTAGAGTTTTACCTTAGAGTCCTAGCTTAGAGTTTTTGTTATAGTTCTAGTTTAATTTAATTTTAGTAAAGAATTTCATATTTTAATTTTGAGTTTCAGGTAGAGATCTAGTTTATTTTACTTTTAGTTAATAGATTATAGTTTTACCTTTAAGTCTTGGTTTAGAGTTGTAGTTAGAGTTCTAGTTTTGTTTAGTTCTAGTTAGGATTTTAGAATTCTATCTTAGAGTATTATCTCAGTGTTTTTGTTAGAGTCCAAGTTTCTTTTAGTTTTAGTGAATAGTTCAGAGTTTTAAATTTGAGTTTCAGTCAGGGTTCTAGTTTAGTTTAGTTTTAGATATGAGTTTAGAGTTTTTAGTTTAGAGTCTTAGCTTAGAGGTTTTTTTGAAGTTCTAGTTTACTTTAGTTTTAATTAATAGCTTAGAGTGTTTTTTGGTTTAATTTTGTGTAAGAGTTTAGAGTTTTAGCTTAGAGTTTTTTTGTTAGATTTCTAGTTTAATTTAATTTTATTTAATATATTTATTTTTTTTTAAATTTTAGCTTAAATTATAGTTCTAGTTTAGTTTTATTTAATAGTTTTGTTTTTTAACTTAGAGTTTCAGTTAGAGTTCTAGTTTATTTTTAGTTAAGAGTTTGGTGTTTTACCTTAGAGTCTTAGCTTAGAGATTTTTGTTAGGGTTCTAGTATAGTTTAATTTTAATTAAGAGTTTGATTTTGTACCTCTGAGTTTCAGTTAGAGTTATAGTTTAGTTTTAGTTAAGAGTTTGGTGTTTTACCATAGGGTCTTAGCTTAGAGTTTTTAGTTAGAGTTCTAGTTTAGTTTAGTTTTGGTTAAGAATTTAGAATTTCAGCTTAGAGTCTCAGCTTAGAGTTTTTTTTTACAGTTCTAGTTTATTTTATTTTTAGTTAAGATTTTATTTTTTACAATAGAGTCTTAGCTTAGAGTTTTTGTTTAAGTTTTAGTTTATTTTAGTTTTAGTTAATAGTTTATAGTTTTAGCTTAGAGTCTTAGCTTAGAGTTTTTGTTAGAGTTGAAGTTTAGTTTAGTAATATTTAAGAGTTTGGTGTTTTACCATAGAGTCATAGCTTAGAGTTTTAGTTAGAGTTCTATTTTAGTTTAGTTTTAGTTGAGAGTTTAGAGTTTTACCTTAGACTCTTAGCTTAGAGTTTTTGTTAGATTTCTAGTTTAGTTTAGTTTTAGTCAAGAGTTTAGAGGTTTTAGCTTAGATTCATAGCTTAGAGTTTTTGTTGAAGCTATAGTTTAGTTTAGTTTTAGTTAAGAATTTATAGTTTTAGCTTAAATTCTTAGCTTAGAGTTTTTGTTAGAGTTTTAGTTTAGTTTAGTTTTAGTTAAGAGTTTAGAGTTTTAGCTTAGAGTATTATCTTAGAGTTATAGTTAGAGTTGAAGTTTAGTTTAGTTATAGTTAAGAATTTAGAGTTTCTAGCTTAGAGTTGTAGTTTATAGTTTTTGTTATAGTTATAGTTTTTTTTAGTTAAGAGTTTAGAGTTTTATCATAGAGTCATAGGTTAGAGTTTTTGTTGAAGTTGAAGTTTAGTTTAGTCATAGTTAAGAATTTAGAGTTTTTATCTTAGAGTCATAGCTTAGAGTTTTTGAAGTTCTAGTTTAGTTTAGTTTAGTTAAGAGTTTAGAGTTCCACCTTAGAGTCTTAGCTTAGAGTTTTACTAAGAGTTGAAGTTTAGTTTACTTATAGTTAAGGGTTTATAATTTTAGCTTGTAGTCTTAATTTAGAGCCTTAGTTAGATTTATAGCTTAGTTTAGTTTTAGCTAAGAGTTTTTAGTCTTAAATTAAATTACTAGATTATAGTTTCATCTATAGTTCATGTTTAGTTTAGTTCTAGTTTAGAGTTTTGAGTTTTACTTTAAAGTCTTAGATTAGAGTTTTAGTTTGGGTTGAAGTTTCGTTTAGTTTAGTTATATTTAAGAGTTTATAGTTTTAGCTTAGAGTCTTAGCTTAGAGTTTTAGTTAGAGTTATGGTTTAGTTTAGTTTTATTTAAGAGTTTTAGCTCTAGCATAGAGTCTTAGCTTAGAGATTTAGTTAGAGTTGATGTTTAGTCCAAACTAGCATAACCACAAAATTACACAATATTGCATAGAAATACCAAAACCATAGGTTAGTTTAGGTCAGGTTAGAAGTTTGGTTTCTCCACGTTTAAGTTAGGTTAGATTAGGTTAGCTTATCATGAGCACTCATTAACTAAAACTAAACTATTAACTATTAACTAAACTATTAACTAAAACTAAACTAAACTAGAACTTCAACAAAAACTCTAAGCTATGACTCTCAGCTAAAAACTCTAAGCTCTTAACTAAAACTAAAATAAACTAGAACTCTAACATAAAACTCTAAGCTAAGACTCTAAGCTAAAATTCTAAACTCTTAACTAAAACTAAACTAGAACTCTAACAAAAACTCTAAGATAAGACTCTAGGCTAAAAATATAAACTCGTAACTACAACTAAACTAAACTAGAACTCTAACAAAAACTCTCTGCTAAAACTCTAAGCTAAAACTCTGAAGTCTTAACTAAAACTAAACTAAACTAAAACTCTAAGCTATGTCTCTAAGCTAAACCTCTAAAATCTTAACTAAATGTAAACTAAACTAAAACTCTAACTAAAACTCTAAGACTTTATGATAAAATTAAAAACGCTTAACTATTAATAAACTAAACTTGAACTCTACCAAAAACTCTAAGCTAAGACTCTAAGCTAAAACTCTAAACTATTAACTAAAACCAAAATAAACTAAAACTTCAACAAAAACTCTAAACTCTTAACTAAAACTAAAATAAACTAGAACTCTAAAAAAAAACTCTAAGCTAACACTCTAAGCTAAAATTCTAGACTCTTAACCAAAACTAAACTAAACTAGAACTCTAACTAAAAACTCTAAGCTAAGACATTAAGGTAAAACAACAAACTCTTAACTAAAACTAAACTAGAATTCTAACTGAAACTCAGAGTTAGAAAATCAGACTCTTAGCTAAAATTAAACTAAACTAGAACTATAACAAAAAAACTCTAAGCTAAAATTCTAAAATCTTAACTAAAACTAAACTAAACTAGAACTCAAATTAAAACTCTAAGCTAAGACTCTAAGGTAAAACACCAAACTCTTAACTAAAACTAAACTAAAACTCTAACTGAAACTCAAAGGTAAAAAAATCAAACTCTTAACTAAAATTAAACTAAACTAGAACTCTCACAAAAAAAACCCTCTAAGCTAAGACTAAGCTAAAACTCTAAACTCTAAAATAAAATTAAACTAAAGTAGAACTCTAACAAAAACTCTAAGCTAAGACTCTAAGCTAAAACTCTAAACTATTAACTAAAACTAAACTAAACTAGAACTTCAACAAAAACTCTAAGCTACGACTATAATCTAAAAACTCTAAATTCTTAACTAAAACTAAACTAAAATATAAATATATCTGAAACTAAAGGTTAAAACATCAAACTCTTAACTAAAACTAAACTAAAAAAGAACCCTAACAAAAACTCTCAGCTAAGACTCTAAGCTAAAACTCTCAACTATTAACTAAAACTAAAATAAACTAAAACTTCAACAAAAACTCTAATATAAAAACTATAAACTATTAAATAAAACTAAACTAAACTAGAACTCTAACTGAAACTCAAAGGTAAAACATCAAACTATTAACTAAAATTAAACTAAACTAGAACTCTAACAAAAAAAAACTCTAAGCTAAGAATCTAAGCTAAAACTCAAAACTCTTAACTAAAACTTAGTCAAACTATAACTTTAAGTAAAACTCTAGGCTATTACTTTAAGATAAGATTCTTAACTGTAACTAAACTAAGCTTCCACTCTAACTAAAACTCTAAGCTAAGACTCTAAGGTAAAACTATAAACTCTTAACTAAAACTAAACTAAACAACAACTCTAACTTAAACTCTAAGCTAAGACTAAGCTAAAACTACAAACTCTTAAATAAAACTAAACCAAACTAAAACTCTAACTGAAACTCAAAGGTAAAACATCAAACTCTTAACTAAATTTAAACTAAACTAGAACTTCAAGAAAAACTCTAAGTTATGATTCTAAGCTAAAACACTCTATACTTTTAACTAAAACTAAACCAAGGGCTGGGTGGTCCTTTGGGAGCCCGGTGGACCTTTGGGGACGGGGGGGAGGGCCTTTGGGGGTCCGGGGCCCTTTGGGCGCCTGGGGGACCTTTGGGGACCGGGGGAGGGCGTTTGGGGGTCCGGGGGGCCAGTTGGGAGCCTGGGGGACATTTGGGGACCGAGTGATGGCCTGTGAGACCCCTGTGGTCTTTTGGGAGCTCGATGGGCCTTTGGGGGCCGGGGGTGGGCGTTGGGGGGTCTGGGGTGGGCCTTTGGGGGCGCCGGGGGCCCTTTGGAAGCCCAGAGAACCTTTGAGGACCGGGGGCTTCCTTCGGGGTTGGGGTGGGGGGATTGAAACCCTTTGGGGTTGGGGTAGAGGACCTCACAACACTGTTCAAATGGAACTTGTGTATTATAACGACCAAAGAGTTTTACCATTAAATTCTCTTCTAAAACCTTTTCTAAAATCATCTTTTATAATGTCTCTAACTGTTTCGCCGAAATAATTCCATAAAATGGCTAAAACGGTTTTACCAAAATTATCCCTAAATGTAATTTTAGTGAGATCCTCATGCTTGGCATCTCTGTGCTGGTGAATTTCAAATTATTTGGAAACCTGATTCCCGCGCTAAGATCTAAATATTCGCTCAGAGACAGTTCTTTTGGAAGAACTCCAGACATTAATAAACTTCGCGCCGGAGACAATTCAATCAATCATGACATCATCTGTCATGTGTGATCTAAACTTTGCCTCGGAAACAATTCTGGTTGAAATCCAAAGACATTAATTAACTTTACGTCATCTGTCAGACATTAATTAACTGTTTCCCGGAAACAATCTATTTCCTAATTCTGGATCATAACATTCGCTGAGAGTGTGCCAAAAACATCAACAACAGCAAATACTCAGATCATAACATTCGCTGAGAGCGTGCCAAAAACACACCTGGAGAAAGAGACCATTGACCCCATTGACCACGTGGTTCCCCTTGACTGTCACTGGGAGCTTGCCCAAAACAACAACAACATTGACCTTGACATTTGCCTCGGAAACAACAACAAATACTGGAAACACGTGATCTAACTGTTTCCCGGAAACTCATAACATTTGCATCGAACAACAACAACATATACTGGAAACACGTGATCTAACTGTTTCCCAGAAACTCATAACATTTGCATCGAACAACAACAACAAATACTGGAAACACGCGATCTAACTGTTTCCCGGAAAATAATAAAATTTGCCTCGAACAACAACAACAAATACTGGAAACACGCGATCTAACTGTTTCCCGGAAACTCATAACATTTGCCTCGAACAACAACAGGAAGGAAGTGTCATTAACTTTGCCTCGAACAACAACAGGAAGGAAGTGTCATTAACTTTGCCTCGAACAACAACAGGAAGGGTGTGTCATTAACTTTTCCCGGAAACGATTTGGTTAATGACTCAATAATCCATGAAAGTGACAAAATTCCTGTTTTTCAAATTCTCACTGACAAAATCCATAAAACAGACATAACCATCCAAGAAAACAGACATAAATGCGACAAAGTTCCTGTTTTTTCAAATTCTCACTGACAAAATCCATAAAAACATACAAAAATGTGAGAAAGTTCCTGTTTTTTCATTCTCACTGACAACAAACAGACATAAATTATGTAAAAAAAGTTGTAGGTGGCAGCACTCTCCTTAATATATGCGTAAACATATTTATCGAAAACCTGTCATTATTTATGCAGATTATTAACTTCAATCTCTGACTACGTGAATCTTCTTCCTTTTCCCAAAAGGATGTTTTTTATTTTGGGTTAGCTAAGATAGATTGAAAATTTGTTTGCTAGAAACTTAAATCAAGCATTCTAATATCCCTTATTAAGTACCTGACTTCTAAAATCTTGTAAATTATAACTTTATTTTGTCCTGAATTTCACCTTGATTTCATCTTTTTTTTCATCCTTCAGTGCTTTTTTTCCGTCCGTATTTCCATGCGATTTTCATCTTTCCGTATGATTTCACCCTTTTTTAATCTTTCCACTGTTATTTTTTTCGAGAATGGAGGAGGTTCATCTCCACTAATGTGTTTTCCCAAATTGTTTTCTTCACCCTACATTCTAATTTTTTTGCGTAAGTATGTGAATTGAAGCCTTGCTTATCAATATGGCTTGGATTAGGCGGGGGGGGGGATTATGGATCTATCTGGACCTAATAAATGGCACTTTATTACTTCTCAACATCGATAGTTTATCTTTAGAGCGAACAAATGTATATCCTGCCTGTATGTTTCATGGAGGAAATTAGCATGCGGACTTATTAGGTACATTTGCGAAAGATCTTCAAATTAATTTAGGAAATAATTTACTTAAAGTACCATTGACAGTGAAACTAAACAATAGTGAAGACTTGCAAAACCATGTGTATCTTCAAAAATTAGGAAAAGTTGAGAACTCGTTTTCTAACGAAAAAGACCTCCATTTTTACACACGAAAAGCGTTGTCAAATTTAACTGATTAGTTTCGCGTATTTATTGTCATAGTTCAATCTAACCCTAAAAACTTAATAATTGTGAAACAACCAAAAGAGTAATCTTAGAAAATCAGAGTTTTTAGGGGTTAACAGATATATAATGGGTCCAAGGTTCAAAACATATCTTTGCTTTGATGTTCTTGGTACTGCAAAGAAGGAATGAAAAACAAAAGTTCGTGACAAACCTTCTTGAAGAAATAGAGAAGAACTGTTAATTCTCTCCAGTAGCTTATTGGCAATTGATGGCCCCAGGGGAGCAGCGCCCGACATTATCGTGTGAAGCCTCTGAAAAATTTTTCTATCCAAGTTTGAGGAATTGGCAAGGAAACTGATAAGTGGTGGAACCAGTTGGAGGACTGTTGGCTGTAAGGAATATTATATATTAGTTGTTAATATATATTACTTGGTCCATTTCAACTAAAAAATTATAAATTATTGCTCCGAATCATAGGCAGCACAAGAGCGCTGCCTAAGTAAAGAGCGAAGAGGGCAAAAAGTATTATATTTTTCTCTGATCAAGGCACTTCGAAACGAGCTCGTTTGATTGGAAGTTGAAACTTCTAGTGCTGTTTTTAAGAGTCAAGAGTGATTGGAGGGCAACCAGCCCCCCACGCCCATCATTTCCCTAAACACATCCAATCAAAGTTTTAAGGTAGCCATTTTGTTCAGCATAGTTGAAAGATCTAGTAACTTTGTCTTTTCGGATGTAACCCCCCCCCCCACATACAGCCTTCAGGGTAAGGGCTGTAAGTTTTGCAATTTGCCCATTGTTTACAAATAGTATTTGTATTGAGAAAGGTAGGCATGTTTGACCTTTAGTTTCCAAAAAGACAAAAGACATTCACGTGAACCATTAACAGAATATTGAGGGGAATGTTGAACTAAATCAAAACGCATTATGTGCATATGGTTTGTCAAAAGGGCATCATTCAGGAATGACTGATCATAGTAATTTGAAAATTTCAGGAAATGATGAGGGAGATGATAAATCGACCAAAAAGACAATATTTGCACGATAATACTACTACTACTACTATTACTGCTGCTACTTCTACTAGAAGTACTGTTACTATTACCCCTGCTACTATTACTACTACTACTACTGCAACTACTGCTGCCATTGCTGCTACTACTACTACTACTACTGTTACTACTACTACTACTACTACTATTACTACTGCTACTAATGCTGCTACTACTACTACTACTACAACTACTACTACTACTACTACCACTGCTACTACTACTACTATTACTACTGCTACTACAACTGTTACTAATACTACTACTAATACCACTACTGCCACTAAAACTACTGCTTCTCTAGCGAGTATAGCGAGTACTACCAAGCCTACGGATATTGACGTGAGCATCTGAGGAAATGTTGAAGGGAAAGTTGAACTAAATCAAAACATACTATGAGCAATAATATTGTCAAAAGGGCGTATCGGCAATATTTTTAGAATAGTTTTCTGTACCAAGATGAAACAATCGTGGCATCATAAGGGGGTTGTTCAACTGTCCAAAAAGCAACATGTACATGCTATTAGCACTATTAATACTGCTGCTACTATTATTACTACTGCTACTAATACAACACTATTGCTCCACCTATTACTACCACTACTACTATATTAGTACTATTAAGGCTAAGCATATGAAGGTGAAAATTTGAGACAATATTGAGGGAAAATTTGAATTAAATCAAAGTACACTATGTGGATGCAGATTTTCAAAAGGACGTATCTCGAGAAGGAATTTGGGTATTATGTTGAAACTTTGAGAGAATACTTAGAGAGAAAGATCAAGTGACCAAAAGGCAATATGTCCACGCTACTACTAATACGAATACCACTACTACTACTACTACTACTACTACTAAAATAATAAAAAAAGCCGAATATTTCTGACCCACGCCCGGTAGCCTTTATAAGCGGAAACTATCTATTAAGCTAAATTATAAACTATAGCACAATCTAATTCTCAGGAAGCCAGATATTTAATGTTAGCACGACAACATAAAAAGTTTTGAATCTTCACTTTATCTATTGATTCCGGTGATTGAATTATGCAAAAGCATCTCCACAACAATCCAAACAAGAGGAAGAGGTAGAAATTATGAATCTGTTTTATTGTAAATACTTCTTTTTTTCGACCAAATATGTTTCCAATTATCGTATTCTTCCACACACATGAAATCTAAATAGCCTCTGGTTACAATTTTACCAATATCTAGAGTATTTTAATGCAAATTATTTGTCGAGAACTTAACAGGAAGAAGATGTAATCTCAATCTTGGGCTGTTGGAAAGGAAAATTTCCATCAAAGGTTTAAAAATATGTCTTATAAAAATATGATGGTAATCCTTAGAATGTGTAAACAGTCCATTACTCTTACCTTTACTGAAGCCAAAGTCCTTAAAAACAGGTCAGGATCGAATCTTGGGAGAACCGTAATATGTGCACCATACCACAGTCCAGATAGCAGTGTCACAACAAGGCCATAAATATGAAAGTAAGGCAAGATTGACACATATTTCTCATGATAATCATTAGATGCAGCTTGAATTCGAGTAGTTCCAGGGACGTGGTACTGACACAAATTATTAACAACATTACCATGACTTAGTATCACGCCTTTGGGTAAACCTGTTGTACCACTTGAGTATGGAAGAATTAGCGGATCATTATCCAGGTCAACCTGTAAAGTAAAAGAATTATTTTTATTATACCGTTTTTTATTTTAAATAATGAGGCCAAAGCTAAACAATAATAAGCTTTTCAAAGAAAATTAGAAAACGCACTTGCATATACATTCCCTGCTGAACCCTGTATAAAGCTTTCATCATCGTATCCACCCCCATTTCAAAAGGATCCCCTCTCACCTCCACTTAGTAGTAGTATTAGTAATAGCAATTCATTATAAAAATAAAAAAAAAAAAAGAGACAAAGTCAATCGGTAGCTCACAAAAAGCGTCGTTTGCAAGGATGTGCTACTAATAAAAAACAAGAGAAAAAAATTGAAAAAAAGAACAAAAAAAAAAAACAACCAGCAAGTATAATCTATAATAAGCAGAATGGTGAAACCATGCACTGAAAACAACTTATATAAATAATTCATACACAATAAAACAACATAACATCATGACCCCGAAGGAAAAAAAAACAATAAACAATTACTGTCTATTTTAATTTCATCAATCTCAATATGTTTCGAAGATATACTCACCAAGCAGCCCAACACATAGCTCAGATTTAAAGTAACTAATGGGTAATTCCTTGGTACTTGGGATAATATAATTTCACAACTTAGCCCCTATATAAATAACTGAAAAAGCAGTCCTACTTGAAACTAGGCGAGGAACTTCATTATTTCCACTTGTTCGAGTCCCGTGACAATGAACATTGGATCATTCCCTCCAAAATTCCTGTAAAACAGTCTGGAAGGCACCCATAAAAATACTTATAGATAAAAACCAGTGTATAAAAACCACGCAATCCATCTGCAGGCATTATATTAATTATACTGTAAATTGACCTGACCGAATCCGGTTCCCAATTCCACAAAATGATCTAATGGCATTATTCTGCAGTAGGCCTACACGTATTGCACGAAGTATTATGGGGAAAGTAGCAAGCCATACTGACGAACAGTACAAAATATACGGATGTCTTAGAGAAAAATATAACAGCCGTATTACATATAGAGGGAAAAAGTGTTTTAATTTACGGATAATCCCTCAGTTCCGCGATAGTATTTTATTTATAGCTTTTACATGATACTTGAATGATAAATTTTTATCAATAATAATCCCAAGGTACTTAACGTAATTTGACCGCTTAACTATTCCCTTCGGTGAAGCTATTTCAGCCCAAGAATAATAGTTTGGAGACCGTGAAAATATAACCAAATTTGACTTACTTATATTTAGGTCAAGCCGGTTTACCTTCAACCATAGACATGTCTTGATCATTGCTGCATTAATTGTAGAGGTAAGTAGTTTTTCAGTTGGAGCAACACACATCAATGTTGCATCATCAGAAAATAGGGGTGTAGTGATCCCAGAAGGCCTGGCACCCAGAAGGTGCAAGATCAACTAAATCTCTATTTCTAGAAGTAGTTGCAACAGCATTTAGCAGATCATTAATAAAAATAAAAAAAGAGTAGGACCTAATACAGAGCCCTGGAGAACATCACATTTAACAAGACGTTCACTTGAAACAAATCCATTAAGGTGAACATACTGCTCTTTGTTATGGAGGTAATCATGAAGCAAAGCCAAAGTAGCCACTCTTAGTCCATAAAATACACATTTTCGCAATAGCATTTGGTGGTCAACAGTGTAAACCAAACAAACCTACTCTAAGGTTAATATCAAGAGCTCCATTAATTACCCAAGGTATATATGATAATGTACCCTTCCTGAAACCAAATTGAACTGGATTTTACAGTTTACGCAGTTCCAAATGATCATATATTCTAGTATTAATACACTTTTCTAGAACGCGAGAAATAACAGGTAAGACCGAAATAGGCCGATAATTTCCAAGATCATTCTGATTACCGCCTTTAAAAATAGGAGTTATCCTAGCAGCTTTCAGGCAAGCAGGAAACCTTCCCTGTTTCAAACACACATTAATAAGGGAAGTAAAAACATCAGGAATATAAGGAAACGCTGTTTTAACACAAGCCGATTAAGCGAATCACTACCAGTCGATGTACTTTTCATCCCAGAAATAATTTTCTCTACTTCATCACGAGAGAAGGGTTTCATATACATAGAAATATTAATTGGAGTCTTCATAAAAAATCCAAAAGAGGCTCATCATCTGAAGGTACAATACGGGAATAAAATTTACGCCAATATTAGTAAAATATTAAGAAAGAGCATCACATACCTCTTCTGGCTTGTTCGTTGGTTAACCATTCCAAATTACTACTTAGTCGGGGAAAATAGAATTTTCTGATGATATCACGCTTTTGATTACTATCCATGTTTTTGCAGTGTTACCAAAAGTCTCAGTGAATTTATTTTCGAAATATTTTTTTTTACATTTATCAGCAGTCTATTAAGGGTATTCCTGTAATCTTTATAAATTCGTGAAAAGATTGGATCACTTTCATTATTTAAGGAATTCTTATAAAGTTGATCTCTTTTATTAATACAACGTAACGGGGTAGGCTAAAGCCATGGTTTCTTAGGATTCTTTCTCCTTGATAGTGAATGAGCCATCATGCAAGTCTTTGTCATTATCAGAATCTGCATCCGTAAGATCGACCAAATTATTCCAATCGACTTTTGCAATTTCCTGCTTAAAATTTTGGAGGTTCCTCCGGCTAAACGCGGGCATTGGATTCTTTGGAATTATTGGTGCTGGCTTTGGTGGAATACAAAGGTCAAGTAACCAAACTTTATTTATCGATACCGAAAAAGATTGTTTGTTCTCAGTTTGAGTATTGAGCTTACAGAATTTCTGGCCTAGTTGCCAACAGGCCGCGTATTAGATATCTTGGCGCGCGAATAGTCCTGAAGTCAATAGCTGAAGAAAAACTGTTTTTTGAGTAAATAATTATATTCGATTTATTAGAATTGTTTCGAAAATAGAGTGCTATAATGTAATTTTATTCAGCCAAGATCCTACACTTGTATGATATACAAGATAAATAGATTAAAGTGATTGGGGCTATGTATGAGAACAACAATGCTGCAGTTAATGAGGTTAGCAATGTAGTTAGTAGAGGTTAGTACTTAGTCGTGTAGTTAGAAGTGAGGTTAGTAGCAGTAGTAAGCATGTATATAGTATCAAGTAAACGCCTGGGGGCATAAATATACAGTGCAGTTTATACGGTACACTGGCTTACCACGGTCAGTCACCTATTGCTACGAACGATGCATGAGTTACCAGACGGGTTTCTGAGGCAACACCCATTTTTTTGGCGGCCAAAAGAGAGCGGAGCTACTCCATATATGGTAGCTTGATTAGTAATTGGATTCAAATATAAGGAGTGATTTTCATTGTAGTTCATATTAGTAAGAGAATTGATTTCAGAGAGAATAGTTATTTGAGACGATTAAAGATTAGTAAAGAAAATGAGTGGTACATTTACACTATTGGAGCTTGATGGTGGTACAAGTAGCAGCAATAATATAAGTGCGAGAGTACCAAACGTGGCTGTGGAAATAACACGAGGATGTAGACTAAGCCTTGAATGGGACATATGTACGCTAGATATGTGATATCTCTGAGCAAATTTAAATTGGAGGAGCAATTATGCTTTGCAGTGAAACTGAACATAGTGCATATAAATAGACTTCAAGCTGCATTAGATGCACTAATGAAATATGTTGAGGAAAATAAACTGAATCAGTCATTATAATTGTTGTAATTATACTCAATAAAATTGTTTCTAAATCGAAGATATTTTTCTTTCTGCAGCAGGCTAGCGTATATTTTTTAGAGTAGAAAAAAAGAATCCTGGTTAGTCTGAAGTTGGTTGTGAGAGTGTTAGGACTCTAAAAAATGGATAGATTTGAGAAGGAGCGAATCATGGAGAATCTTGTGTTTATGGAAAAACCTTTGATTCTAGATGATGATTTTCTAGAGTTGTCCATTCAAAGGAAGATATTTTCTCGAGGAATGCTTATGGATATAATGAAAACTGATTCTCCATCATTGGATTATTGCATGAAGCTTTTATGTCATAGTCCAATGGCATTTACACAGTTCATTGACATATTAATCACGACAAAGCAACATGATATTATGGATTTACTTTTAAACACGCACACTAGCTTAGAAATTTAAGACATTTTTCACGAGAAGGATGATTTTCAACGCGAATTTACTCCTCTCTCTCTCTATTTCACTCAATTTTTTTATCGTAGCTCAGTTTCATTTTGGCGGTGAGAGTGTCAACACATGAAAAAATGTTCCATACATGTCCACTATGCATGTATACACTGGGAAGCTGGTCATCATGTGAGAATTGTACAATGATTGATGAGTATGATGAAAAGTGCAGATTATGCAACCTGTGTAAATTGCAAAGAGGATATGCTGTGCAAATTAAAGGTTGTAGTTCCTGTCTTGAAGTGGTGTGTGACTCTCATCTTAGAGGGCACCTATGCTCTAATTGCCACTATGATAAATGTAATCAGTGGGAGAATACATATCCTGGTATGATCGGAAAGAATCCTAAGCGTGATTTTAGCTTATTGCTAAGAGATTGGTATCGTCATGGCTTTAGATTGTTCTGGGAGGAGGAGCAAGGTCTACGATTCAACTTTTGGAACAACAAAAGAATTTGGTTTCTACGTCATCGTTGTGAAGACAATGGCTACTATGATTATAAGCCCACTGATTTTTATTTCGCTGTTAGGGAATGTGATTCGCCACTTGAGGACACTGTTTGTGACATTGCTTCAAATAAGCAAATTGAAACCTGTGAATTCTACAAAATGAATGAGAATAGTATCATTGACTATAAAAAAGAGATATGATAAGAGTGAAGTTACACTGTACTGTAGATAATGTGACCCTGACATTGCTGCACATCAGGATCAGTATACTGTGAATTCAGATAATATACCTGCATTAGTCGTTCTTGACAAATACCTATACGTAGTAGAAGATGAAATCTAAAGAGTAGAAACGTTGGTTTTATCATGTACATACATTATTTTTATTAATAAACAGTTTCACATACATTTTTAGAACATTTTATTCGCAGGACACTAAAATCAATATTAAACACACTTGAAAGTATATTTTCCACTAGAAAGTCGTTCAATCGAGGAAAAGCAACGCAAATGTTGAGAAAGTGTTTGTAGGTATAGCCTCGACATCTGAACATGAAAAAGAGTAGTGCATGAAATCCGCATGTCTTAGTCGTTAAATCCTGTACTCTCCTCTGATTTTGAATAATAGTTTTCCCACTGCTCTCAATAAAGTTGTTGATGTGTGGACTGTAGAATTTTTATGATAGACCAAGAGGATAAAAAAATTCAATATTCTTCGCTGTTTGAAATATGCATAGCCAATCTCTTGTCTTCAAAGTCGATGGACTGCTTTTAACAATGATTAGGGTGTTGTTAAAACTTGAAATTTTTCAATGAAGTCCGATGGTATGAAATAGGACTTGTATTGAGACATGTATAAATCCATATTAAATACGCTGATTATTTGGTTTGTGTTCATGGTGCTAGGTTTAGTGGAACACTGACGTCAGTGGTGATTTTCCAATGGTTTTCAAACCGATTAAGTGATATTAACGCAATACTTTCATTCAAAGCATTGGGAAATGTGCACTCAAAACGTGCATTCACCGTTCGTAGCGACCTCATACCCAGAGTACCAGACAGGTCCAAAACAATTGCACCATGATTTTTGAAAATATTGAATGGGTTATTCCATTTTCAAATAGTTGGGAGTCATGATCTAGGGATTGCATTGTCAACTCATACAGAAATCTGTAGGATTTTTTGTCAAATGATAGAGTGTGCAGTGGAATTCCATTCATTTTGCACACAAGGCTAGATAGACCAAAAAAAAAAATCAAAATCATGGGGAGATGCAGTTCAGGATCCAACAGCACTGCAACTCTTCAAAAATGCCAAAGCGAGTTTTGATGGGATTTCTCGATTGATAAATGATGAATCGGTATAACTGCGAGAGCCAGTGGCAATGTGACGTAGATTGGTGATCGTATGGGGGACAAGAAGTTTAATGTTCTTACCATTGGCTGTCAGCTTTTCCACTGCCAATGCAACAGAGATCATAACCTATTTTTTTAACATGAAGAATTGCCGAAGTGATAATGACACTTGCATCAGGTGCTGTAGCAAGTGTTTTTCTCAAAATGAAATTCGATGGAGCTAGTTGCAACTTTATGTCAATCTTCACATTGGGGGGGGGGGGGGGTAACCATTGAGATATATGGAATATCTCATGATTTAATTTTCCAACTAAAAGATATTCCTGGGTCACTGCAGTAGTTAACTCACCGTCAGTATCAACGCCTGATCAATATTCATAGCCCAATAACAGTCCTCTCTACTCCTTATATGCTTTTGGTGTCATCATCATAAATTATATGTAACTTGCATAGTTGGATAAATTATTGCTAGTGCTCACAAATGTTCCATTAATGAATATATTACTTTTTGAACAGGTTGTGTAGAATACAGTTTTCATAGGACAGACCATCGGCAGCAGTTGGGGGGTTGTATTGTCTGACTTTTTCTTCACCACAACATTCAAATCAATAAATGTTGATGATAAATCAATGAAATAGTCTTCATTGGAAAATATCTGAAAGTGTATATTTTCCGAGAGGGGTTGTAGAGGGTGAAGTTGTTCATAGTAGCCATACTTGACACTGACATCAATATTATTGGCATTGAATAGATTTAATGAGGAGCTGATTGATGGATGCGATACCTTGTGAGGGAGATAGGTCATCTTTAGAGAAGAAATCCTTCTTTGATCTAACAATCTTTATCTTCTTCTGCTTATTGGTCTTCTTCGTTTTATTCCTCAAAGTCGTTGTTGATGTCCTTCACTTCCCGCCTGGGCAGAGACTGATGAGTGAATGATGCCCATGCATCCTTTTTAATCCCTTCCAATTTTTCTGAGATTTTAATTGCTCAATAACGGCTCTTGCTGAAGATCTAATATTTTCCTTAACACCCTCCTTGAAATTTTTACCTGACCCCCAGTCCTCTGGTGTTGCGGCAGCAAAATTTGATACAGCAGGTGCAAGATATTTTCTGGCAAGGGGTAGTTCAGAACAAAATAGCCTAGCAAACCAGCTACCAACACCATAGCCAGACATTGTAGTACGCCCCTTGTAATAGTCCAATCCATGACCTATTTGACGTGGACTCAGAGCACTAACATAGCAATTGATATCAAAACAGAAAAATAGAAACAGCACTGGATCTAAATCTGCGTCACTAGGTAGAACCGAATTGGGATCAGAAAAACTACAGCAACTTCGTTAAATTTGTTCAGATACAACAATAAAAAGATCATTGATGAATATAAGGAATAAAACAAGGTTATATAAAACAGGATATAACCTTGAGCAACACCAAAATCAACACGGAATTGATCTTGAATATTAGGGTCAATACTGATAGACCTTTAAGATAAATTAGTTTCAAACCAATGATAGCTGATTTCCCGTGTCCCTATGTGCTCTACTTTGGTGAGTAGGATAGTATGTGATATGCTGTCGAATACTTTTCTAACATCAAGGAAAATTGCAGCTGGAATTCTACCCTCATCAAGTGCCTTGTGAATGAACTTCAGCAAGGCAATGCAAGCATGTTCTGTTGAGTGTTTAGGGCGAAAATCAAACTGATTGTAATGCAAAAATCGTTTTTTATCAAGAAACAAAAAAGGTCTAGAATACATACATTTTAAAAAATTTAACTATGGCTTACAACCTCGAGTTGATATGGAAATAATTTTAATCGCGATCAATTTCAAAACTGAGACTCATAAATCCTCTAAGCTTAAAATGCTGTGCCTAGCATACATATCTGGGATGCGAAGGATTTTCTAGATCGTGCCAGTTCTTGCGATAAGGTTTGAAAGATTTAGACACACAAGTTCTTAAGTTCTAAAAATAAAGCAACCGACATTCAAACCCGACATGAAAACAATATAATTTCCTTTTTGTTCAACCTCGCTATCAGTTACGGAGTATAAAGCGATATCAGCCTGCCGATTTTTGTCCATAATTTCCCTCAAAGCTTTCGAAAGATTGGGAGGTACCAACCCGTTGGATTTTACAAATGAGGCACCTAGCGTGCAAGTTTATGCTGCAAATGATTTTAGAATTCAATTTTTCTCTTCACAAGTCGAAGAGATTGAGAAGCACGAACCTTAAGTTATAAGTGTGGGACAACTGTTCAATTCCTATTCTTAAGAAAATCAATTTTTCTTTTACGAAAGTAAGGAAATGTAAGTAATCGGAAAGACTTGCAAAGATACTATAACTTCGAAACTCAGTCTACTCTACACCCGTAGACATTTTGGCTTCATGGCGGAAACTATTTTGGAAAGGGAAGTTTTCGGTATCCTTTTTAGTGAGTCTGCAAATACAAGCTTAAATAAGTGGTGCCTCGTCCTCCTGCTAGAAAACCAGGCATAATCTGGAGGTCAAACTGAAGGACGGTGCCAGGTATTAGAGAAAATATGTGGTGATAATGATATGGAATAGATGGATTAGACTTGGAAGGGGTGGAGGTAGATGTATCTCTGAACCAAGAAATTTGAGCCAGACCTCTAAACCAGCAATTTGTTATGGACTGTCAGGGCCAATTATGATTGTCGTAACAAAAAGTCACCTTACCCAACTGCACCCTGAGGTATTCCCTCCTCTATCACCAGTTGCTACTTTTTCTTCCTACATCTGTACACTGTAGCCCTTTATCGAGTTTCATTTTTACCCACAGCTGGAATTTGTAATTTCCCGCTATATGTCTACCTCTTAGGCTGGGACCCTTCCATTGTTAATATATGCTCCCTTCAGAGCTTATACCCAGTGCCCATTTACCCCAGTCGTTCCTCAGACACTTGGTTCTGGTTTCCATTGTTAATTTTCAATCGTGCCGCAGTGATAAATTTTCAAACAAGTTTGAAGCGACTTCCACCGATAGAGGTTAAGTTGGTACTGGGGCCAAATTTTCAGAGAGCCTGGTTGCGTCCCATATAACAGAGTCAAAGGGGAGTAAAAAATCGAACGGTCCAACTCAGGAGTCGCTTCGGACAGTAGTTGTTTTCCATCTGGGTAGGCACCAGAACCCAGCAGCCGTGGTAGCCCACCAGTTTGAAAGAATAGGGAAAACAGTGATGTGTGAAGGGAGAGGGGGATCATAATTTTGTCAGATACAACATGTCTCAATCTTCTTAGATTGTTTTGTGGCGGTGTGGCTCAATAACAGTTGACTTACAGGAGTGTGTTGCTTCTTTTCTCAATCAAACTATCATTAGCAACCATTGTTGAATAGATCATGCTATTATATGAGGTCACGTTTTTAAGTGGTTACTAAAAAATTGTCCAAATTCTTTGAGTAAATTTTATTGTCCTTATGTATAGCCTCTTCGTTGTTTAGTTAGCAAGCTATCTCATAGTTACTGTGGAGCATAGTCAAACAGTTCGTGGTAACGAACTGTAAGTGAGGAGCGACACGGCTCAATGGTAACCGAAACTCTAAAAAACGGAATTTTGATACCAATAGATACAGCAAAAGAATCAGATTTTTATTCTGATTTCAAATATATAAGTTTCATCAAGGTTAATCTTACCCATCAAAAGTTATGCGCCTGAGAAAATTTGGGTGATATTCGAAAAAATGGGGAAAACCCCCTACAAGTTATAGAACCTGATTGAAAATCACACCATCATATTCAGCGTATCAAAGAACCTTACTGTAGAGGTTTCAAGCTCCAATCTACAAAAATGTGGAATTTTCCAATTTTTTGCCAGAAGAAAGATCACAGATGCGTGTTTATTGGTTTTTTCCTCTTTTTTTTTCTTTTCCCCTGGGGTAATCGTATTGACCCAGTGGTACTAGAATTTGTAGCAGGGCTCGTTGGAACTGAAAATTAAAAGTTCTAATGCCCTTTTTAAGTGACCAAAAAATGGAGGGCAACTAGGCCCCCTCCTACGCTCATTTTTTTTCAGTCACCCAATTAAAATTTTCAGATAGCGATTTTGTTCAGCATAGTCGAAAATCTAATAAATATGTCTTTTATGATGACTTTTATATAGACATTTTCAGGAAGGATTTTTTCTGGTGGTGGGGGGGGGGGCTGGAGGAGGGGGTTACTCGGGAGAATCTTTCCATGGAAGATGTTTCTTTGGGGTAAGGAACATTTCTATGAATGTAATATATTTACATTCATAATTAAATATTTTTTATTTAATTAGTAACTAAAGATGAGTCTTTCGATACTTCACGAATGTCTTGTCCCTAATTTAGAGGAAAGGTAAACTACGGGATGGCAGTTTGAGCAATCTTATGGGTATATCACCTATGAGGCTTGGCATCCCCTAGTCCCAAGAATAACGAATAGCGTTTAACGAATAAAGTTTCTTCATCCGGAAAGATACCGAGAGTAATTTTTCTCCAGGTTTAACTTACATTCGGGTATACTCAACTGAAAATAAAAAAAATTGTTTCAGTTCTATAATTTCGATATCAAACAGTTCGTGGTAACGAACTGTAAGTATGGAGCGACCCGGCTCAATGGTAACCGAAACTGTAGAAAACGGATTTTTGATAACAATAGTTACGTCAAAAGAATCTGTTTTTAAAGCTGATTTCAAATATATAAGTTTCATCAAGTTTAATCCTACCAATCAAAAGTTACGGGCCTGAGAAAATTTGGCTGATTTTCGAAAAAAGGAAAAAACACCCCCTAAGAGTTATAGAACCCTAATGAAAATCACACCATCATATTCAGCGTATCAGAGAACCCTATTGCGGAGGTTTCAAGCTCTTATCTACAAAAATGCGGAATTTTGCATTTTTTGCCAGAAGAAAGATCAAGGATGCGTGTTTATTTATTTGTTGTTGTTTTTTCAGGGGTGATTGTATTGACCCAGTGGTCCTAGAATATCATGGGAGGGCTCTTTATAATGTAAATTAAAAGTTCTAGTGCCCTTTTTAAGTGACCAAAAAATTGGAGAGCGACTAAGCCCCCTACCACGCTCATTTTTTCCCAAAGTCACCCGATCCAAATTTTAAGATAGCCATTTTGTTCAGCATGGTCGAAAATATGATAACTATGTCTTTTAGGATGACTTAATCCGCCAAAGTCCCAGGGAAGAGGGCTGAAAGTTATGAACTTTACACAATGTTAACATATAGTATTGGTTATTGGGAAGTATACAGACGTTTTTAGCGGGGGTTTTTTCTGGTCGTGGGGGGGGGGCGTGGGTCGGGGGTTATGTGGGAGGATCTTACCATGAAGGAAGTTTTCATTGGAGAAGGGACATTGCTATGAAGGGGGTGATGGATTTCCCAGCATTATTAAAAAAAGATCAGAAATTATATATATAAAAAACTGAAAGTAAGGAGCAACATCAAAACTTAAAACGACAGAAAATATTACGCATACGATTGGGTTCATCCCCTAGTCAATACCTCGCTCTTTAAGCCAAAGATTATTTAGTACTTTCATAAGAGCTATTTATTCTAATTAACGGCATTTGTGATAAAGGGGTTTTTAAAGAATTAGAACAAAATTCGAACTTTAGCTTAAAGAGCAAGGTATTGACTAGGGGGCGAACCCTCTAATACACGTATTAAAAATACAAGAATATAGAGTTTCGTTACGTAAGTTAATTCGTAAGTTGTGTATATTTATTACTAATAAAAACGTTCGTAAATAAAATTAAACAGGTTTCGAGAAAGCCCTTTAACCAAATAAAAGAAAAATTAATATTCAATTATTTTTAATTATTCATGTACGGTGAGCCAAAATCAAAACCTGCATTAAGTAAAAAACGATCAGAAATTAAATAAAAAACAAGTTTTTTTAACTGAAAGTAAGGAGCGACGTTAAAACTTAAAACGAACAAAAATTATCCCGTATATGAAAGGGGCTGTCCCCTCCTCAACGCCTCGCACTTTACACTCAAGTTTGACTTTCTCACAACTCTATTTTTTTTAAACAATGAAAAGCTTTAGCGTAAAGAGCGAGGTGTTGAGGAGGGGACAGCCCCTTTCATATACGGAATAATTTTTGTTCGTTTTAAGTTTTAACGTCGTTCCTTACTTTCAGTTAAAAAAAAACTTGTTTTTTTATTTAATAATTATAAAACACCTATTCTTTCTACGATTCCACATGAATAGTTTTTAACAGGATTCTCTCTTTTTTTTTCTTCCTCTATACTGCGTAGCGCCATTGGTTTAAGCCTTTGTGATGTATTATTTATTATCATGTGATGTATTATGATGTAAATCAGTGATATATTAATATGAATACTCGATGTTCTCTGGGGGATAACGTTAGGTCCTATGGATCATTGATCAGTCCCTTGAGTTGTGCATTTATTTGTATGTTTCTAATTCAAAAAAGTTAAGTCCAATTCTTCTCTTGAGTAAAGAGGCCAGGTGTAAGCCCTTAACTTCAACATACTAGGTATCTAGTAGTGCTAGAAATTCCAGTCAGCAAGTTAACTTAATTCCAGCAATGTGTTTTGAACCTCTACAGAATAAATATCAAATCTTCATTTTAGAATACGAGGTACTATATCCTTTTTGGTTGTTAACAGAACACAAGGGAAAACAACTATACCTGTCTACTATTAAGGCGGGGCCAAGTACTGCCAGGCTGGGATTGCATCCACCAATTGGGCCTATAAAAATTGCCTTTGACAATATAGGAAACAATAAATTAAACTAAATCGATTTAAAAACTGTAGAAACCGTCCAAATGACTAAATTGAGCTAATTATTCCCACCATTTAAATAAGCATAATTCAAGATATCCAGGAAATTGTGAGGCTAAGTATGGGAAAGATTACCTGCGCTCCTTCTGAATATATATCGGCAGATAGCAGGTCCTCTAAGCTCACCCATCCGTCTACATGGCCAAAGGCAGTAATAAATATATTTGCAGTTGACATATTATTTAATTTGGGCTTCAGCATAGATGCAACTTGACTATGACAAAGAATAGCTTTTATTTCTGCTGCTTTGAACTGACGGACAACCTCCACTGAAAAATACGTGATGAATGTAAGTCAATATTTACACTTTTCAGAGATTACTGTCATCGGTAGGATATTATGTATTATATGAGTTTCTTATTCAGCAAAACAGTATTTTGACAAATAGCAATTAATGTGGAAAACAAAGCTCTAGGTACTACTATATGTGCCTTGTCACATCAAATTATTGTTTTTTATATAAATATAAGTATAAAAGTATATAACTCCCTGCCACTGATTCTAAGAGAAAAGTATGAAGCACGTTTTTTTGCTCATTACATACGGAAAAATCCCGGTGTTAGGGATCTAGCATATATTTTGTTCCCATTTAACTTTATTCAGCGCTTGCATGTCGACAATCTCTTATCCCCACCTATATTTGTCGTCAGTTCTACTTAGGTGTATTAGACGTTTCAGACATACCTTATGTCAACAATAAAATTAATAGTGCAGTATTGTCTAAAGTTTATATCTATTTTAGTTGTTAAATAAGATAAGATATTTTTTTAAATCGCTATCGCAAGACACGAAGGGCCGAATTCGAATCTCAGGGGACGGGACAAAAACATCAAAACAACATTAGAATGACACACTTAAAATGACCAAAAAATGCAAAATTAAGTTGGTAGAATAAATAAAGCATTTACTACTCATTATTTAAAATTTCATTCATCCCTGGAGGTGAAGTAGCAAACGAAGGACAGGGTCGGAGGGGTCAAGAAAAGACCAGAGGTGGGCAGAATCTGAGAGGGCACATCTTTTGGGAAAAGAATTTTCCGTGCGAGGGTTTGTCATTGCGTAAAAGTGTTTATTCTCATTTCCAAGTCTGAGGCACCTTGTACAATGTCATTGAAGATGCTCAGAACGTTGCTCTTTAATTTTTTTTGGAGTAGGTTTCAACGACTGTTAGGTCATCGACAAATATCCACCTGTGAGGAAATCCCTTACCCTGCTTCCAAACATAGCTGAGAAAAGGGGGGGGGCTTAGGAGAGTACTTTTAATTATCCTGTTGTGGACAGTAAGAGGACTGGTATAATGATTTAGATAGTACAGGTAATCCTTTCCCCAGAAAGAGTTAATGTTGAATGTACCGACAAATTTTTAACTAACATGTTGTGGTTAACAAGATTAAATGCTTTTTGAAGGTAAATGTAAATTAAATCTAGTCAAATATTATTCTTTCCAAATTTTTTTCCAATGGAGTAGATGAGATGAACAAGGTATTGGGAAGTTGAAGTGGATTTGTGGTTCCCAAATTGTCTCGAGTAAATATAAGGGAGGATTTATTTCTTTAGCCAATTTGCAAGGAGTCTTTCATACAATGTTGAAAAAATCAGAGTTTTAGATATAGGGCAAACACCTTCAAAAGAAGACTTTCTGTCTTTTCTTTTTAGGTGGATTATGACACCCTAGTTTCTTGTCTATGGAAATTGCAAAGACTCGGTAATCTCATTGAAGAAGACAGACAAGGGTTTTGAAAGAAAATCACTGAGGACATTAATAAGAGGTAGGCTAATGGGGTATCGACAAGGCAGACACTTGTCTTTCTTGGTTCACGAATTCTTCTTTCTATCTGATAAGGAGAAATAAAGGGTGAAGTAGGGGAAAATCATCAGGTGGTAATTGATAGGACAATTCCAAACGGCTATGTACGATGGAAGCGAGGAGCTTGTTAAGGTTATTGCATGTAACTTCAGGTAGGTTCAGGTGGGTTTAAATATAGCTGGTTAAGTCTCCCGTCATACAAATTTATAGCCTTTAAACAACAATTTTTGGGTTTATTTTTTCTTAGACCTTATTTTCTAGTAGGATCGAGCTGATCTACGAATTTTCTTTTTAGTATTTTTTTTTAGTTTATTAGCTTCATCCGATTTATCATTTCTGAAAAGCTTGAATTTGTTTCGAATTACTGTCTCTATGGATTGATTGAAATAGGACTTGTGACTTTAGCACTTTTAAAATATTTTTTCGGGAAGTGAAACTAAATTTTTGTCATTTAGCTGTTTGTGAGAACACCATTTTTTTCATCAATATTTTGTAAATTGTCAGTGTCGGACCAATCTAAGGTATTCATCCATATGCCAATAAAAGAAGCCCAAAGTTGTGAAGTAGGCGTTAATAGCCATAGATGACTGCAAAAGAATGCTTGAAGTTAGAAGAGGGAGACAAAAGGAGAGAAAGGTGATAACTCCCAGCCATTGGGGGTAAAGCTGTGAGGAAACAGTTAAAATTGTTAAAACAGTTAAAATGTTAATCCCTCCAAACTTTTGTCTCCCCTAGTTGTTGGTATTTTAACTCTATCCTTAACCTTTAGAGGATGGCAAATTGAATCCATCTGTCAGCACCATAAATTTCTTCTACGTCTAATTTTACCACGGAACATTATTAGCACAGCCTCCAGTTGCTTTTTACCATTTCTGTCATGGATGAAGAAAGCCAATGGTGAGTGGAAGACTTTGCTGGCAACGATCAGCATCACACTTTATTTTATTTCTTATTTTGACTTAAAATATTCCTATTAAAACATTACCTCAAGTAATTTTTTCTGTTACGGTTGTGCCATAAGGAGGCTGAGAATGAGTTATTAACATTGTGTTAATTCGCAAATCTAATGTCAAAGAAATACCATGCAGTGGGATCTCTGCCATACAATTTAAGAGGTCACGTTACTGAGCATTAAGATTTAAACTTCTTTAAGACTGACTAACAAAAAGGACCGAAGGACTCGTATGAGTACCAAAGTGGACCTATGGCCTTTAAAACGACTCAGCACCCAACCCCATTACCAGACTGAATCTTGCTTGAATAAGAATGACACCAGTGCAATATTTGAGGGCCTGAGTGGATAACAAAAAAAACTTTCCGAGCTCCTTTTAGCACATAGGTAAGCATGTCAATGGCATAATCTGAGTAATTTGAGATCGAAAGTGGAGCCTTGACCTCTTCAACCCCTCCCATTACGTCCTATAAGCAGTGTAGAACGTAAAACCACAACTGGCTTTATATGAACCATCTCACCTTGAAGTTTTCACATTACTTGTACTGTATTTGTACAAAACATTTTTTGCACACAAGGAAATAAATATGATAGAAATATCTGTCAAAGAGTAAAAACTATAAGATGAAAATGGTAAGCAGTGCGTTTAAGAAAAACGCTATTACCTCCAAATACACCAGAAGGGAAAAAACATTCCTTCTAATCACAGAAATTGAAATTCTGTAATAGAGCCATTTATTACAACCTGAAAATGCTTGTATTTATAGACTGAACATTTAGAAGCCAGAACATTTCTTTTTTTGCAGCAAACTAAGTGATGTAACTTAAGTTCTTTTAAGTTCGTTTAAGTTCTTTTAGTTTTTTTTTCTTTTATAGCTAGTTCAGCTTTAGTTTTTGTTCTTCTAGATTATTTGCCGAAGCTTGTCAACGCTTCCAATGCCTCTCTTCTGAGGTGAAGCAGAGTTTGGATATCATTTCATCTTTTTCTTTTTAAGCATGTTGTAAATTTTGTCATCTTTCTCTGTTAGTCAAACTCTTTTCCCAAAACATCTGTAACTTCTCTACAAGTGGAGTGAGTGTGTACAAAAGATGAAAGCTGGTTCAATTTCAGGTACTGACAGTGGCGTCACCTTTTCTTGCCCCCCCCCCAATAAAATTGCTAGAGCTAAGCCCTTGGTTACTGAAAATTGGTGTTATGAGCCAGTAACTTCATCACTCCAAGATAAATGAGCAACAAAAGTAATAGATCCTTTAATCTGGTCGGTGGCTTTGTCGTCCAGTTTCGAATATTATCTTGCTCGGTCCGAATATCTTACCTGATTTGCCGCTTGGCGTGCAGCCAGTTTTTGTTTTTTACGAGAAAACATGTTACAAAAATGGTGTCAGAATTCATTTCAGTGAGTCGTGTTAATAACCTTCGAGTCAGCTCATGCCTCGGTGGACGACACATACTACAAAAAAATGGTAATTTCGGTAATTAATTTTTTGAGCTTTTCTTGATTTTTGTGTTGTATTTTTAAGTTAAGATCTGGGAAAGTGAGCCAAGAGAAAACTTTTCTAAATGTATCAAATTGATTTGTAACAGAGGTTATAATTGTTCTTAAACAAAGCCTTCAAAACCGGTTATGCTAATACTGTCAAAAACGTGGCCGTTATGATTTTATCAGTTCTGATTTAAGCTGGTTAAGTTGGGATATTTTTCAGATGTCCACTTTTTCTCAATATATTATAAAAATTCGTGCTTGTATTTCCAAGAGGGTGGAGAAAAAGTCCCATTATACCTCAGGGGCATCAATCCGAATAAAAAACTGTAAATATCGAGATTTTAAAACGTTCTGTTAAATAATTTCTTCTTTGGATATTTTCCTTGAAGAACCACATAGTCAATATTCGTCTTTGACATTACCAACTATCTTTTGAATACGAATGTAACTTATTAAGGCTAATTAGATTGACGAGCAGGTTTTAAATAGAGCATTGACAAAGGACATGTTCAACAAAGGTTCAACAAAGGACATGTTTATTTCTTAGTTATTTAAAAATTCAGTTGATCATCAAAGCTACTCTGAGAAAGATACAACATTCATCAGTTTATCAACTGAATAGAAATGAGATAATAGGCAAAAAAAATTATAATAGTCGAGCAAGTAAAGCCACCAGGCATCTAACAAGATTAATGAATATCAATGGTGACAACAAAGAAGCAGATGGAGGTTCAAAGACCTTAAGAAACCTGTGACAGTGTCATGGAAGGAATAGTGCAAAGAGTCACCAAAACATACATTGTATGCTATAAATAGGTGATATTACTAACCGGCGGTATAAGCAGGATTGGCAGGTGTCACTGTTACTCCAACATAAGCGGAACCAAGAAAGACAAAAGTCCACTCTGGACAATTTGGTAGAACCACACCGAGTACATCACCCTTCTTAAGTCCCATCTTTATTAAAGCTGAACCAAACCGAACGGAAAGTTGCCGAATTTGGCTGTAGCAATATTTTCTTCCTGTAATCCCACATTCCTGAAAAGAGATCTTTATTTAATCTTCTAGGAATTAATGTAAGCATTGGGATTATGTCCTCTGCACTCAAAAGAAAAAAGGTAGTATTTTTTACAAGATCTAAAGACTAGAAGCTTTAGATGTACCTAAGGATTTTTCTAGGCGAGCTCGACCAGCAATAGTTGGGAGATGAAAAAAATGAAATTTATTGTCTACGGTCAGAACTTAGCTCTAAAATTGCTTTTGAGGATATCTTTTTCTAGGATTTTTTTCTAGGGGAGGGGTGGGAAACGATATTTCTAAGGGAAATTGCCTACCACACCCCAACCCCCGACTAGTCCTTGCAACCAACTAGTTTTACATAATTGAACCGTATCGTGATACAGAGGGACATTCAATCAGCATTTTACCTACTTTTTGCTAGAATTTTGGAATGTTAGCTATAGAATTGCTTTGACTAGGGCACACTAGCTGGTGTTAATTGTATTCTTTTTACTGAAGACTAGTTTGAGTTCCCAGTCATTTCAGTTTTTCATAACATTTAATGTGCACCTTTGAATTATGGATACACGCCATCTTCTGACTGCCTAACTACCTCTTCATTTGTGAGTTTCAAAATAGTCAATATAAATTGGTATATAGGACTCCTTTAAGGCCTCTATCTTGTTTTCAAGATGCTGTATTCAGGCTTCAGAGTGGTGATTTTAACCAAGATAGGATTGCGCAAAAAGCGAAAATTTGAAACACCAGAACAAGAGGCATTAATTTGGGGAAACCAAAGGAGGGGGGTCAATTTCCTTTCAGATTTCCTCAGAAAATTATTTTCAGATGAAAAGAATTCGAGACTTATTCCCCAAGAAAATGTCAAATCGGGTTAGAGCCTAAAAACCCACAACCTGGAAATTACTTTTCACCTTTCATCAAATTCGACCCCCCACTTTGACCCCCACTGAAGTTCGACCCCCTCTTTGGTAGAGGTCAGATTACTGAACTTAAGCTCACTTTCACCCTAGCCCCAATAGAGGCGAAATCAGTTCTCGACCCTGAAATTTTACAAGTAGGATACTGTCAACAATTTTTTTAAGTTTTAACAGCTAATTCCGGTGAATGTTAGGACCCATTTGCATAAGGATCCCATTCATGCTAGGAGATACCATCCGCCTTGAACTCAAATAAAGCATAAAATGGAAATCATGCTTGATCCAATACTAGCTTTTGTGGAAATCTGACCACCCCTTCCGGTAGACGTCTTGATTAGAGGAATCTAACCCCCTCCCTTACCCACTCTCCGTATTCTTCGAGGATATAAAATCGAGATGAACTCCGAAAAGGCGAGGTGAGATACCGTACCAGTAGTTATTTCCCGAGGAGTTTGAAAAAAAACTAATTATAAATTTATGTCGATAACAAGAAGTAGCGAAGGAAATTCTAAATCCTAGACTTATTTAACCTTATATTCCACCAAGTTTTGTCGGAATCCAATAGCCGATTCTCTTAGAAACTGTGGGGACAAGAATTTAAGAACTTTCTTACAGCAAGATAAGATTTGGCACAGACTTCACGAAGACACGAGTTGGAAATGTACTCTAACTTCCCACCATGTTCAAGTTAGATATTTCAGGGGTCTCCTCTTTCCAGAGGGGTCAGAATGATTACAAACTGAAAAAGATACAAGTAAGATACGATCAGTTTCTAATTACCACCAAGTTTAACTGAGATCCAACAGACTTTTTTAAATAGATGTCATGATTACGCAAATTAAGGTATTTCATAACCTCATTTAAATCAAATCAGGTATGCACTTCCAGAAAGATCAAATAAAATTACTAGTTTTCGCTCCTAAGAATTTTTCTTGAGATTTTTAAATGCGTTGTTACAGATGTTGTTATGTCAAAAATCTAGGGACCCTTTCTCTCCAGGAAAGTTGGATTAGGTATAGACTTAGAAAATGCACAGCAAGGACACCACTCTTACTTTTCAAATTGCCCCATTATTATTTGACAACCCGCTCTAGTTGAAACTGCAGTGACAATAATGTGGGACCCTTTCCCTAAAACAATTTAGGGTGGGCAAGGACCACCAACAGGCACCGCTAAGACCCTACTCTTACTACGTCGCTGCTAAGTTTATTAAAATCTGATAAACCCTCTTTTGAATCTTGTCTTATTCCCTATAAATTAAGAAGCCCTCATTCCTCCACCCTCCCGAGGGTTGATCCGAGCTTTTATCATGAAAAGGGAAACCTATGTCACTAGTTCTTCCTTGCCACTAAGTTTGGTTAAAATAAAACCGTTTTCTGGTAGATGTTCTAATAGAATGAACTTAGAGCCACCTCCCCCCCCCCTATCCCGAAAGGATGGATTGTATTTGAACACCAAATCTTATTCGCGATAAAGTTAGATCCATCTAATGAAACATTCTGGTTCATATCGTGAAGACAAAAATGCCCCACTACCCAGGAAAGTCGGAGTTAATGTAGGCTCCTAATCGGACAAATGGTATGTCAAATTTGATTGAGATTTGAAAGCCCATCCCGGCTTATACCCTCATAAAGATTTTGACCAAAACATACATTGCCTCTACCTTTGCGTCGGATTACAAATAACATAAGCTCTATGTGTGTATAAATAATCGAATTCCATCAAAATCGGAAATTAAAGAAAAAAGAAAAAAAAAATCATATTTTGGGGTTTTGAGATAATTGTTACATTCCCGCAAATTTAGAAGCGCTATATAATTTGGATATCAGGATTTGGAATAGAAAATGTTATGATCTGAACAAGCCTGAGAGTAGCCGGTTCTTTAAAAGTTTAACTTTCAAGACAGGATTTGTTTCTGGTTTATGCTATTTAGTAGGCTTTAATAAAAAGAATTCTTATTACTTTTGTCTGGAAAATTATTTAAGGCAAACGAGATATAAAGAAATTATTTAAAGAAACATAAACAAACGCTTCTTCTGTTCCTGACGATCCCCATATCAAAAAAAGTTAGAAATTTTCTCCTTATAGCGTTTGCCTACTCAGCTAAACATCAATGATAAAGACATTTAAAACAGTTACTAAAACTAAGAAAACTAAAAAAACATTTGCGGCACTCAACAATAGAGGGTTACAATTGTTTCGAATTTAATGTTAGAGGGTATAAAATATTCTTCTGCACTATACAACACTAGAATAGAATATCATAATACAATATTACGTGATATTCAAAATGTGCATTTCGGGTATATTAGATGAAATTAGATCAAGATATTTCATTTGACTCTCAGATGTTTCTTATCTCGCCACTGCGAATGATCTTCTACTTTTATGTAAAAATAAGCAAGGTCTCTCGTTTATGGTGTCAAAAGTTTCACGTCTACTTTCTAAAATTGGTCTTTCTCTTAATGTTGATAAATGTGAATTTCTAGTATTTAATGGTCTGACTTCCTCTAATGCTCCCTTAGTTGGTCGTGGTTTTTCTATACCCTCTGTTTCCGCCTTTCGATGGTTGAGAATTACTGTTACTAATTTAATTTCTAGCCTACGGCAGTGCAATGTTCGTGATGTTCAAAAGAAAATTAAATGGGTTATTCTAAGATTGTTGCCAATCGAGGGAAGTATAATAGACGTGCACTGGGTAGCCTATATGCTAGATTATGTGATCATTCTGTCCTTTATCTCTCTGGTCTTTATCCTCTTCTAAAGAAAAAAGATGTTAAGCAGATCCGCTCTTTTTACTTCAGATTTTGTAAATTTTCACTTTATCTCCCCCCCCCCTGGCATAGTAATAGTAAGATAATTCGTAAGTTTAATGTCCCTGATATAACTGCAAAGCTGGCCGTGCTGCATGGAAGGTTGTCGAAATCAGCTTTTTATCGTTTATCGCCTCATCATCCTTTGGTCCGTCTGTTCGGTTAATCATTGTATTTTTTTTATTTGTAGTGTATTTTTTTGTAGTGCATTTATTTCTCTTTTTTTCCCTTCTCTTACTCCACAAGTGTCACAACTTATTATGACGTGGGTTATAAATACATTATTATAATTAATATGACACATTCCAATATGAAAGCTACACTGGCCACACAGAAAGGATAACAAAGGAAAACATGAACAAAAGTTACTACTATCATATTGAATACAGTAGGCTACTGTTTGGACCAAAATAGTCACAAGAATGAAGAAAAATTAACTGCTTACTTCAGCTATCACACCATCAAGAAGACAGATCTTAAAATCTGATTAAATATTCACATGTTCAATTAAACGCAGAAAAACATTCATTTACCACTAAGCCGGCATGTACTTGTGTTTTCTGTGCGTATTGGAGGTATGGAGGCATAGAGCAACAAGTAGAAGACAGGGTTTCTCAGTTATAAGAGGTATGGAGGCTACAAAAACCCTGGATCTCTCCCCATGTTAAGTTTTGTACCTACGGAAGAAACGCAAAAGACAAACCTATGAGGCTATAGAAAAAAACAGCTCACCAAGGCAATTTTTTGTCCAAATTTGTCAGTTTTTTCGAACAAATATTGTGTCAATGAGATGTTTGGTAGATGGCAATCTGGAAGCTCCGAATGTACGATAGATGAATCGGTTGAATTATGGCTACTTTTCCGTATTAGCTGCTTCCTGTAATGAAAACTATACATGATAAGCAAATGAACGGCAAAAGTAAATGTATATTCTGGTGTTTTAATCTTGAACATGTTGCTGTTGCAACAAGTGGGTGGTCTGGTTGTAAATTTGGGTGGGTGGTTTCCTTTAAAATAGGCAAAGGTAAGTCTTATATACTGTCTTATCAGGTCTGAACAATGGAATGAGCCAAAGCGTGGGAAAGGGGCAAGAACTGAAATTGGCACACGTACAAAAAAATCGCCAGCGTTGTAAATTATTTTTAGCACCATCTAACGCAAAATACAGATTAATAATCTCAATTATCTAATTTCCTTGTAAATTGCATGCCTTTTAACGAAAACAGCTGACCCAGCAGTAAATGGGACGCTTTTGTTCTTATTTCGTTTTTTCTATCTTCCGATTAATAATCTCAACTGCAGAACATACGACTTTAGCCAGCTTCACATGACCATGAAGATGGTTTACATTAATGGAGAAAGGGATAGAGGTCAGGTTGGGTGAGGGAGGTCAATGCCTCCCTCATTAAAATACATATGTTTATGTAGTGAAATCAGGGGAGGGGTGAAATAGGTTAGGGATGGTTTGGAATAATAAGAGCGAAGGAAGGGAGGTGCTTAAGAGTGAAATTATACTAATCTTTATATTGCACGATTTTTAATGACTGAATGACTTAGAGAAGAGATATTTAGAGAATATTTCTTAGAGATATTTAGAGAAGATACTTAGAGAAGAGATATTTAGAGATATTTAGAGAATATAGAGAGAAATTCGTTTTGGAATGAAAATCCATCGTATCTAAGATTCGAGTCTAAGATACCACAGGCAAGTGTCCTTTCCGCTGCCCTTTCAAGTTGTCAATAAGAGTCCTTTATATATATTTTTTCCTGTGCCCAAATGCCTGTTTATGATATTTTATTTATACAAGGGTTTTGTGTACAGAAAGGGACAGTTTTGGTGCCACATTATTGCTCAGTCATCGAAAATGCATATACTTATACAATTTTGAAGCAATTGAACATTCATAATCGGTCAAAAAATGGATCACAAACTAACAAATTTATGTGACAGACAAAATAACCTGCAATCTCGATTAATTTGTCAAGGTTAAATACCTCGTAAACTCTTTTTGTGAAAAATCCTAGATTTTTTTGGGCAAAGTTTTCAGAGAGACGCGAAGTTACACATGTAATTAGATGCCGTATTTTAGCAAAAACTTGTGTTAGCTTCTTTAGTTTCTTTGCCTAGGTGGGAGACAGATCTTTTTAAGGTTTATTGTCAATATTTTTAAGACCTAAAAATCGTAACCCTCTTTTTAATTAACGGTATTTAAAGTCTTCTACATAAATACTTATTGACACATTTATTATTGAATTTGTCTAATATTTTCAACGGGAGTTGATTAGTTGAGAATTAGATACTCCGGTCAACAGCCCTTAAGTATTTAGTGTAGGTGCTGATAATCTATCAACACCAAGTTCTTGGTTGAGAGTGTTGGTACATGAACACATTATGATAGATCAAATGTTTCCATTACCTCCTTTTTATAATTAAATAAAAAAAGTTTTTTCAACTGAAAGTTTTTTCACCCCCTCGTCATTACCTCGCTCTTTACGCTAAAGTTTTAATTGTGTTCCAATTCTTTAAGAATGACCCCTGAATTACAAAGGGTTTAATTCGAATAAATAGCTCTTTTGAAAGTACTAAAAAAACTTTAGCGTAAAGTGCGGGGTATTGACGAGGGGGCGAACCCCCTCATATACCTAATAATTTCTGTTCGTTTTAGGTTTTAATGTAGCTCCTTACTTTCAAGTTTAAAAAAAAACTTGCATTTTTTTTATAATTTCTGATTGTTTTTAAATAATGCTGGGAAATCCGGCGTCCCTTCATGGAAAATTCCCTTCCTCTATGAAAAATTTCTCCATGGAAAGATCTTCCCACGTAACCTTCTCTCCCGAACGCCCCACCAGAGAAAATCCCCCCTGAAAAAGTCTGTATACTTCCCAATAAACAATGCTATATGTAAACAATAGGCAAAGTTCACAACTTGCAGCCCTTCCCCCGGGGACTCTGGGGGATTAAGTCATCCTCAAAGACATAGTTATTATTTTTTTTACTATGCTGAACAAAATGGTTGTCTCAAAACTTTGATCGGATGACTTTGGAAAAAAATGAGCGTGTGAGGGGGCCTATTCGCCCTCCCGTTTTTTGGTCACTTAAAAAGGGCACTATAAATTTGAATTTCCGTTCGAATGAGCCCTTTTGCAAAATTTTATGATCACTGGGTCGATACGATCACCCCTGGGAAAGAAAAAAACAAACAAATAAACACCCATCCGTGATATTTCTTCTGCCAAAAAATATAAAATTCCACATTTTAGCTGATAGGAGCTTGAAACCTCTATAGTAGGGTCCTCTGATACGCTGAATCACATGGTGTAATTTTCACTAACATTCTATGAATTTTAGGGGGTGTATTTCCTTTTTTCGAAAATAAGGCAAATATTCTCAGGCTCATAACTTTTTATCGGTATGATTACACTTGATGAAACTTATATATTTAAAATAGCATAAAAATTTCGATTCTTTTGATGTATCTACTGGTATAAAAATTCTATTTTTTAGAATTCGGTCACTATTGAGCCGGGTCTCTCCTTACTTATAGCTCGTTACCACAAACTTTTTGATCATAGGCAGCGCAATAGCGCTGCCTATGTAAAGAGCGAAGTTGCCACAACGTGTTGTTATTATTATATATTTTTTTCTGACCAAGGCATTTCGTATCGAAGGAGTTATCGTAGAATATTGTTATATCGTAAATATTGATAGTAGCCAATTGTTAACATATATGGTTTGTATGGAAGGAGTGGGCGCGTGAACGGAAGGGGCTTATTCAATTGGATATCGAAAGCTCTTGTGCCCTTTTTAAGAGTTAAAAGGCAATTGGAGAGCTACTAGCCCTCCCCCCTGCCAACGCCCTCTTTCCTCTAAAGTCGTCTGAACGAAATTTTCAGATATCCATATCGTTCAATCATGCAACAATGCTTCCAGGGTTGACACGACCCCCTAGAGCCTGTGTGCAAGGTCTGTAAGTTATACCCTGGGGGCATATAAGGCTTTATAGAAGGGATGGTCGCATAAACTACTTTGAAGGAGGCTCATTTGATTGGAGATTGAACGTTCTAGTTTCTTCTATAAGATCAGAGTTCCCTTTCAAAAGTGATCAGAAGGCAACTAGCACCCCCCCCACATCGTCTTTTTCCCAAAAACTTCCAATCAAAATTTTGAGATAGCCATTTTGTTCAAAGACATGTTCCCTCCTCTCCTCCCTCTACTCCCCAAAAAGAAAAACAGACTAAATTAAAAATCCTCCGAAATTTTTCTAACCTTTTTTGAACCGTCTGTAGATCATATGATAATGCCTCCAGGGTTGACAAAACTTCCCAGAGGCAAGGGTTGTGATTTATGAGCAAGGATGTAAATTTTGAGATAGCCATTTTGTTCAAAGACATGTTCCCTCCTCCCCTCCCTCTACTCCCCAAAAAGAAAAACAGACTAAATTAAAAATCCTCCGAAGTTTTTCTAACCTTTTTTGAACCGTCTGTAGATCATATGATAATGCCTCCAGGGTTGACAAAACTTCCCAGAGGCAAGGGTTGTGATTTATGCATCAGGGGAATATAAGGTGTCTATGGAAGAAGCGGTCACATAAACTTCGAAGGGGGTTAATTCGGTTGGAAGTAATATGAGTCGTATCAAGATGGAATGAAGGGGGATATTCAACTGACCAAAAGGCAACATGTACATTCTGTTACTGCTAATAATACTTCTGCTACTACTGTTAGAAATACTATTAATACAGCACTATTACTGCTATTACTATTCCGATTACTACCACTACTAATATGATAATAGTACTATTAAGGCGAAGCGTATGAATATGCAAATTTGAGAGAATATTGAGGGAAAACTTGAACAAAACAAAAACACACTACATGCTCGCTGATTATCAAAAGGGCATATCTTCAGAATGAATTTGGGTATTAAGCTAGAACTTATAGAGAATGCTTAAAGTGGAAAATCAATTGACCAAAAAGCAATATGTGCATGCTAATACTAATGCTACTGCCTTCGCTACTTTTACTTCTAATACTACTACTAAACTACTTCAACTATCACATCTATTGCAACTACTTGTAAGAATAGAATCATTAAGATGAAAAGGGCGTCAAAAGGGGTCAAAAGGGCCTATCAGCAGTATTTTTGGAACGGCTTACCGTATCAAAATGAAACTTCCGAGGTACCATCAGGAGGGATGTTCAACTGGATCAAAAGGTAACATATACATGCTACTACTGCTAGTAATACTGCTGCTACTACTGTTTTACTACTACAAATACAGCCCTACTACTGCTACTACTTCTCCTATTATTACCATTACTACTGTGATGATAGTGCTATAAAGGCGAAGTGTATGAGGGTGAAAATTTGAGTGAGTATTGAAGGGAAATCTTAGCTAAATCAAAACACACTATGTGCACGCAGTTTTACAGAAGGTCAGATCTCAAGAATGGATTTGAATATTAAGTTGGAACTTTGAGAGAATTCTGTTTGAGTACTATCATCTCTGGATATCCGACTCTTAAATAGCCATCATGACAATTGTTGAATTGTTTTGGTAGTCAAAAGAAATTTAATCTCTTACTGTCATGACAATGCACACATACATTTCCAATAAGATCCCTGCTATTGCTTGTTTCATAGTTAAAATATTTGTCATTGTTAGCGTTCAACGCAACGATGACTTTATCATGTGGACACACTTTCTTCGAATATTTCATCTTCGTTTTTTCTAATATGATGCAAACGTTTATGATTCCAATGTACAAAAAATACTGACTGAAAACATAAAATAAACTAGGTAGTGTCGATAACCAGCTATAGAGTTCCACTGGTATAGCCGCGTAAATAAAAAAAACAACATAAAAGTCGAATAATCACAAGTCCAAAAACAATTTAGTTAAAAAAAAAAAAAAGTGTCACTACAAACATTATTTCTCTAATACTAAAAATCACAACTAACGTATCTATATCATTCTCATTTCGTAGTTTGAAAATATTAAATGTGAACTTTTTGTTTTAAGTATATTTGACATCATTTTATGACATAAAAAAGGTGAGAAAGTTTGTATGTTAAAACAAGCTAAAAAGTTGAAAAAAGTTCAAAAAATAAATACAAAGAAAGGGGGGGGGGCAAAAAGTTGAGGGGCATTGGGGCCTTTGGAGGTTAGGTAATCAATGATTAAGGTCTGTCGTATCATTGCCTAAAATGTTTACGACTTTTTGTAGTAGCTCTAATAGTATACTCCCCAGGGGGAGGACTAAAAGTTATGAACTTTACCCAATGTTAACATATAGTATTGGTTGTTGGGAAGTATACAGACGTTTTCAGGAGTTTTGTTTCTGGTAGTGGGGGGGGGGGTGGGTCGGGGTTATGTTGGAGGATCTGTCCATGAAGGAAGTTTTCATTGGGGAAGGGAAATTGCCATGAAGGGGGTGCCGGACTTGCCAGCATTATTTATTGGTTATTGGGAAGTATAAAGACATTTTCAGGAAGGATTTTTTTCTGGAGGGGGGGAGGGGATGGAGGAGGGGGTTACTCGGGAGAATCTTTCCGTGGAGGATGTTTCTTTGGGGTAAGGGACATTTCTATTAAGGGGGTGCCGGATTTCCAAGCATTATTTAAAAAACGATCAGAAATTAAATAAAAAAAACAAGTTTTTTCAACTGAAAGTAAGAAGCAACATTAGAACTTAAAACGAACAGAAATTATTACTTATATGAGGGGGTTCTCCCCCAAGTCAATACCTCACTCTTTACGCAACATTTTTTTTAGTGATTTCAAAAGAGCTCTCTCTTCTAATTAAACGGCCTTCGTGATTCAGTGGTTTGTGAGTCAAAATTTTTTTTTAATTTTAACGTAAAAAGCGTGGTATTGACTAAGGGGAGAACCCCCTCATATAACATATACGTAATAAAAAAAAACAATAAAAAGACAAGCGATACGGCTCAATAGTAATCGAAACTTTTAAAAACGGAATTTTGATGTTAATAAATGAATCAAAAGAATGTGTCTATAATGCTGATTCTAAATATATAAATTTTATTAAGTTTAGTATTGCTCATCAAAGGCTACGAGCCTGAGAAAATTTACCCGATTTTTTAAAGAGAGGGGAAACATCCCTTGCAAGTGAAAAAATTTTAATGAAAATCACACCGTCAGATTCAGCGTATCAGAAAACCCTATTAGATAGGTTTCAAGCTCATATCTGCAAAAATCTGCAACTTTGTATTTTTTGCCAGAAGAAAAATATACGAATATAGAAGTTAGTTACGTAAGTTAATTTGTAAATTACGTCAGAACCAAATTTAGAGACAGCCATTTAGCAAAAGAAAAGTCAATTTTTTATGCAAATTTTGTTTACTTATTCAATGACGGTGAGCCAAAATAAAAGCTGCATTAACTAAAAAACGATCAGAAATTAAATAAAAAAAACAAGTTTTTTAAACTGAAAGTAAGGAGCGACATTAAAACTTAAAACGAACAGAAATTATTCCGTATATGAAAGGGGCTGTCCCCTCCTCAACGCCTCGTTCTCTACGCTAAAGTTTGACTCTGGCTCACAACTTTATTTAAAAAAAACTTTAGCGTAAAGAGCGAAGCGTTGAGGAGGGGACAACCCCTTTCATATACGGAATAATTTCCGTTCGATTTAAGTTTTAATGTCGCTCATTACTTTCAGTTTAAAAAACATTTTTTTTTTTATTTAATTTACATATAGTATTGGTTAATGGGAAGTATAAAGACGTTTCAGGAGGGATTTTTTCTGATAGGGAGGGGGTGTCAGAGGAGGGGGTTATGGGGGAGGATCCTTCCATGGAGGATGTTTTCTTGGGCGAAGGGATATTTCTAGGGAAGGAATACTGCTTTTCCAATCATTGATTTAAAAACGGTCAGAAATTAAATAAAAAAAACAAGTTTTTCAACTAAAAGTAAGGAGTAAAATTAAAAACTGCAACAGACTGAAATTTCTACGCGTGTTAGTGGGTTTGCCCCCTCGTCAACACCTTGCCCTTTTCGCTAAAGTTTTTTTTTTAGTACTTTCAAAAGAGCTATCTATTCTCATTAACCGGCCTTTGTGTTTCAGGGGTTTATGATCTGAATAAAATTCGACCTTAGCGTAAAGAGCAAGGTATCAACTGGGGGGCAAACTCCCTAATATACGTAATAAAGCATACGAATATAGAAGTTCGTTACGTAAGTTAATTCGTAAGTTACGTCAGAACAAAATTTTCAGAAAGCCATTTAGCCAAAAAAGTAAAATTAATATGCAAATTTCGTTTTAATTATTCATGTATGGTGAGCCAAAATCAAAGCTGTATTAATTAACGATCAGAAATTAAATAAAAAAACAAGTTTTTCTAACTTAAGATAAGGAGCAACATTAAAAATTAAAACGAATAGATATTATTCCGTATATGAAAGGGGCTGTCCCCTCCTCAATGTCTCGCTCTTTACGCTAAAGTTTGACTCTGTCTACCAACTTTATTTTTTAAAACAATAAAAAACTTTAGCGTAAAGAGCGAGGCGTTAAGGAGGGGACAGCCCCTTTCATGCACGGAATAATTTCTCTTCGTTTTAAGTTTTAATGTCGCTCCTTATTTTCAGTTAAAAAAATTTGTTTTTTTTTAAATTTTGATTATAAGGAAAGGGTGAATATATCATCCTCAATAGGATTCCAATTTTTACGAGGGTATTCCGCGCTTGCTTTCTTTTGTCCATAGACAGACATTAAATTCCGTAGATCTACGGACAAATCCATAGAAGTGGGAAAACATGATAGATCTTATATTATGCCATTATGCAAATATTTCCAATGACAGCTATTATTCGAAGTACTGGTACATAAATAGCCCCGTGGTTAGCGCGCTTAACTTGAAATTCCTTGTCCCTGAAGACGGGGTTCGGATCATGGTGTCGCTGGTTCTTTGCTTCGGAATGGGAGTCTGCAATGTGCTCTCTGAGCTCAGCCAAGAGTATACTCTACTCCAAATGGGTACCTGGAAAAACCTGGGGGAAAACACGGACAGTCTTGGATGATTCACCTCTGACCACGCATTACCCAGCCGAAGGTACAGAATAAGGAGATTGGTACGCGCGCTACGCAAACCATTGGTCAGCACGCGAAAGAGGCAGGGATGGATCTAGAGCAAAACCTTGGGGGAGGCCCAATGTGACAAGGGCACCAATGAGCAAAATCTTGGGGGGCAGCAATTTTACAAAGGTGCCAGTAATTGACCAAATTGAAAAATTTAATCTAAAAAAAGACTTGAAAAAGAAAAAAAAACAAGGAATGAGGCTGCCACAAAAAAATCTTGGGGGGGGCGCCCCCCCCCCCCCCCCCGCCCCCCCAATCCACCACTGAAAAAGCTTAAAAGAAGTACATAAATACGCTATTTATTATACATTTGTATTTATTAGTACATTTGTTAATTGAATGGGAGTTGATTGATCAGTTAAAAATTAGACAGTCTCGTCGAAAGTTCGAAAATTTATTGCGTTCGTTTTAAAATTCATGGCTGCCAGGTTGCCACTGACACAGTAATGCTTAAAAAAGCTGCTTTATGAACGAAGCCTAATATGTCTTTTATTGTTACATTATGACTAGAGGCACCACTAGCCAAAATTTTAGGGGACGGGGATTTTACTGAGTGGCTTGTCATTTTCACCGACTGGTTTGGGCGATGCTGTTACGAATATTACTTCATTTTTTTTACCGACTGAGACCTATCTTATTCTATTAATTTTACACAATTTATTTCTTTTACCTATTAAAAAATTAAGCCAGTAAAGTGGTGGTGCTCCAAGACAAATGTAATAACATGTTTTAAAATTTTTGGTTACTATGACCTGTTTCAAGTCGTTTTAGCCCATTAAGGACTCAAAATGCAATTTGCCCCAGAAGCAATCATTCAATTGTGAAAGAACCTAAAACAAGGCATTAAGTGATTTATTCATTTTCATCCTAGTTAAATTTTGTTGTAAATTACAAATTTACCCAATATGTTTCGAACTGTTATTAATAGCAATGATAATAATGATGCACAGTTACTTCGCTAAAGGTGCCCTTGAACTGTCTTTAGTAAAAGTTACTAAAAGGTAAATTTAAAGTTACTTTTCTGTTGATCCAGATACTACAAAACATCACCTGAAGCAAAAAAGTTACTTTTTAGTAAGTTTTTATTACTTTTTCTTGAACCTGGAATGCAGCCTAAGAAACATAGAAACATATGGACATTATGGTGGGTCTAGGCTTCTTGTATCCTCGTCAGCGCCCAATCTAATTAGATGTATTAGAAAACTTAGCCGTTTCGATTAGATGTCTCTCCGAAGTAAATTAGCGGCCTCTCGAAATCAAATTCTAAAATTTCTTTAAATTTAATCCATCAGGGGTTGGGGGATCGGAATAAGAAAATTTCCGACAGGTTAAGGAGGATTATCACTGAGGGACTTTTGGAATAATTTACACAGTGGCTATGGTCTATTTGAAATGCTCTTCAAATTAACTGCAATATCTGTACTTTTCCAATTAATTTGTGAGCGTGTATTAGCCTATGTCATGAGGAATTAGCCTATTTCATAAAAAGCATCTTACTGACTGTTTTCAATCCATTTAAGTTTTAACAGTCTTTTGGAAAGCACAAAAAACTTCCTCATATTCAAAAAAGATTTGACGTTCTCTAGATTTTGTTCAACCGAATGTTAACATTATTCATTAGCGCAGGCAGAAAGCCAAAGAAATTTACATACTGGTTTACAATCAGGTTTCGTTCTATGGACCAGTTTAGAGTAAATTCCACCATCTTGGACGTATGACTAACACAACCAGGTAGAGGTTTTATGATGTTCATCCAGATATCTCCCCCACATAGTGGTCAGATAGAGCGCAATTGCGCCATTTTGGTGCTTTTTTGAGGCGGTAGCGCATTTAATTTTTCAAATCGGTGCCTTTTTTTGGGGGGGGGGGAATCGTTCACTCGGTGCATTTTTTCATTATAAAAAAGGAGCTTCCGGCGTTTGTTCACTTATATGGCGGCGCAACTTAGACCAGACATCTGATAACACTGCTCCCCCAATAAAACAGTATAGGAACACTATTACTTTTGCTGATTTTATGGCTCGATAGACCTAGTATACCCACTCCTCCAAAATGAACGAAGGGTTTACAACTTTGCAAAATTGTGCACTGTTGTGTACGCCGCACTTGGCGGAATATTGCACTGTATATCTTGAAGTTTGTAAGGCACGGCGAGAAGAAATGCAGGGTGATGGAAGTGTGTCGTATATGGCAAAACAAATGACACTCCGAGATTACATCAGGTGGATGAAAGTGGCCAGTCCTGACTTACTCCTGACCATCCCAGCTGCTGTTCCTTCAGATTTTTGCAAAGATCACAAAATTTCAGTTTTTCCCTTGGGATTTTTATAAATGTAAATACCTTAAACATTTGAAGGCTAACCCTCTTTCCACAACCGGGTGTATATCTTTGAGTGCCAAGTAAGCCACAGGTACTTATCAGTTACAGCGCTGACACTCAAGAAATGAAGTTAGGTTAATCCTAATGAAATATACCTAAGTATGACGAAAATATCATACTTTAGAAACAAATTTATGCTATATATTTGCACTTTAAGGGTGAGGGGGGGGGGGTAAAGTATATCGGTTGTCCATGCAAAATGTGTTGTATACAATTTTTCTGCCTATTGTGAAGTAAGAATTGTTTTCGAAATTCACGCTGTCCAAATTTTCTACCCCCACCCACCCTCCTAATGTGCAAATATATAGCCCAACTTATACATTTTCCATGTATTATGTCACTTGTCTTTGTATTGTCTCACGCTAAGCTGAAAGACTCTAACGAAAGAAACCGGTTCTACAATGCATCAATGGATGAAGAACTTGAGTTTCGGCGCTATAACAGATAAGTTCCATGCCGCACTATAGTAGAGATGCCTTATTGAGTCCTGTTGCCCACCCCTGCTGCCACCTACAACTTTTTTATATAGCTTAATGAGGACAGGGTCAATGACCTCTTTCACCCGGTCTGTTTTTGGCACGCCCTCAGCGAATGTCAATTTTGTTATTGTTTCAGAACCAAATGTCAATGTCAATGTTGTTTTGAACAGACTCATTAGAGAGAACACGTGGTTAATATGATCAATGTTGTTGTCGTTCGAAGCAAAGTTAATGACACGTACTTCCTGTTCGAGGCAGATGTTATGATCCAGAAATAGTATTTTTTATTGTTATTCGAGCCATATGTTATGAGGTTCCGAGAAACAGTTAATGACACTTCCTTCCTGTTCGAGGCGGATGTTATGATCCAGAAATAGTATTTGTTATTGTTATTCGAGCCAGATGTTACGAGTTCCCGGAAACAGTTAGATCACGTCTTTCCTTCTCAGCCAATCAGCGAGTCGGTTACATCCCCCTTCTCAACCAAACAGAGGGCTTGTTACATATGGTTTTCCCCGTTACATAACAATTCGCCCTTGAGATTTCGTATATAACGGACATGCAATGTGACTAAATTATCAGAAAGTATTTTGACACAGTGCAAACAACCTGACAATGGATAGAACAATTTACATAATTGATGAGCTTGAGGCCTTGGCAGCCGCAATTAGCAATGTAAGTGCATTTTTATTTTCAAACAAATTTTCCTTGGACATCCTCCAATATATTCAGCTAAAAAGTAAATATATTCCTCTACCCCCCCCCCCCACCATTGTTTTACAATCCCAAATTCTCTCAAAATAAATACCTTTTCAATAAATTCCTTCCCTCTATATTTGCATCTAAATCCCCCCTCCCTCCACCATTGTTTTACACTCCCACATTCTCACACAATTAAATACTTTTTTCGATAAATTCCTTCCCTCTATATTTCCAGCTAAATCCCCCCTCCCTCCACCATTGTTTTACAATCCCAAATTCTCGCAAAAAGAAATACCATTTCAATAAATTCCTTCCTTCTATATTTCCAGCTAAATCCCCCCTCCCTCCACCATTGTTTTACAATCCCAAATTCTCGCAAAAGAAATACCATTTCAATAAATTCCTTCCTTCTATATTTCCAGCTAAATCCCCCTCCCTCCACCATTGTTTTACAATCCCAAATTCTCTCAAAAAGAAATACTTTTTTCAATAAATTCCTTCCCTTTATATTTCCAGCTAAATCCCTCCGCCATTGTTTTACAATCCCAAATTCTCGCAAAAAGAAATAGCATTTCAATAAATTCCTTCCTTCTATATTTCCAGCTAAATCCCCCCTCCCTCCACCATTGTTTTACAATCCCAAATTCTCACAAAAAGAAATACTTTTTTCGATAAATTCCTTCCCTCTATATTTCCAGCTAAAGCCCCCCTCCCTCCACCATTTTTTTACAATCCCAAAGTCTCGCAAAAAGAAATACTTTTTCGATAAATTCCTTCCCTCTATATTTCCAGCTAAATCCCCCCTCCCTCCACCATTGTTTTACAATCCCAAATTCTAGCAAAAAGAAATACCATTTCAATAAATTCCTTCCGTCTATATTTCCAGCTAAATCCCCCCTCCCTCCACCATTGTTTTACAATCCCAAATTCTCGCAAAAAGAAATACTTTTTTCGATAAATTCCTTCCCTCTATATTTCCAGCTAAATCCCCCCTCCCACCACCATTGTTTTACACTCCCAAATTCTCGCAAAAAGAAATACTTTTTCGATCAATTCCTTCCCTCTATATTTCCAGCTAAATCCCCCCTCCCCACAAACCATCCTCAATGCAAAACGTAAATATATTCTTTTACCGTCAAAACCTAACCACCGCACAAAGAAATACCTTTTTGATAAATTTGGCCTTTCTGTAAGCCTTATCAACTTCTGCATATCTCTTAGCTATTAACCCGATATGTTTTTACAGTATATTTCCACAGGGATATAATTACTTTGTCGTCCCCTCTTCCGATGTGTTTACAAACGCAGCAGCCAAAGTGTTTCTCCGTCAAAATTAAAACACATTTAAGCAATAATTAGATTTGTAGTATCGTAACCTATATGGAAGGAGAGAAAGAGATCAAGTTTAACAATATATTTAGGGCATTATGTGAAAGGGGGCAATACATCGCTTCTAACAGCTTCGTTATATGTAAAACTAAGGGGGATTCTGTGTATAGACATGTACGCCCATTGACAAGAAAACTAATGTGTAAATTTATAATCTTTTCAAGCCTTCAATAAAGTTTCTTTTATATTCCCGGGCGTGAATCCAGGATTTTTGTTGGTGGTTAGCACTTTTAATAGTGACAAAATAGAAAAGATAATTGCTCCGCTTTCGCTTGAATAAAACGCATGATTAACTCTATGAGACGGATGGCTTAATTTTCCTAATTTAGGGGGAGAGAATATAGGTTTTGTGCTTTCTTAGTGATGAACTAAACAAAATAATGGTTAATAACTTTCCTTCTTTAAAAAGGGAGAAATCTTTTTGATTCGATTTTTCTTCTCTTCTTTTTAAGGCGAATTATGGAGAATTTGCGGGCACTGCATTGATGGGGCCTATGTCTGACGCAAATAGCGAAGAATGCGTGCCCCCTCCTGCTAAGAAGACGAGGGCCAATAATGCGCCCCCTGCCATGCAATATGATCGCTGGCCAAAGCCCCCCAGCTCCACACTACCTGCCCAAGTGCAGCCACCTACACAAGCCACTCTTAATCGAGCCTCAGTTATACAATATGCTCGTCGGCCGAAACCCTACAGCTCCACACTGCATGCCCAAGTGCAGCCGCCTGTACCAGCCCCTGTCCCAGCTGTACATGAAATTAACGTCACCAGTCCCTTCGCCCTCCAACATGCACTCCCTGGGCCTTCAAGAGCTGACCCAGCTGCAAAAAATCATGAGGTTACCATCCAACATGTACTACCTGGTCCTTCGGGCACACAAGCCCAGACGGATTATGCAAATGTAAGTATTTCTTCTTCAAACTATCTATTTCTTCCATTGTTTTCAACCCAATATAAACTTATCTCAGCGAGATATATCTAAATGTAATTTTTGCAAAGAAACCACTCTTTTCTCTGTTGCTTCACATATAGTTTTAGATACCTTTGAAACTCAAATACTATTTTTTATAATCTTTACTATTTTCTCTGATATTATCACATATATTTTAGATACCTTTGAAACTGAATGCTCTTTTTCACGTAATTTTAGAGAGAGATTATCCCATCTGTCACATATTGACGTTCTAATTTACACTGAATATTTCTATCGTGCAAAAGATTTTAGCGAGAGGAAACCGAGTTAACGGTTCAATCCTGGAACACGCGCGTGGCGGCTTACAATAATTGTGAGTTAATGAAGAGTTCACCGAACCTATAGAACGGTATTAGAGAGAAACTTGGACTTATGTAGTCTAAGCAAATATTTCAACTTTTGGCGGGCATTATGTAAACGGGCGGAGCCGGTGGGCCCGGGAAGCGCTGTGGGGCAAGGTTAGGGAAGCGCTGGGGGGAGCGCCACGGGTCAGGGAAGGGCCAGGAAATGGCCACAGGGATGTGCCGCGAGTCGGGGAAGCGCCGGGGGAAGGGCCACGGGCCAGGAAAGTGCCACAGGGATGCCCCCCCCCCAAAAAAAAAAACAAAAAAAAAAAACCAAAAAAAAAAAATCCTATCTCATATCTTAGATCGTCGTTAAGGTATTTTTTTCATTTATAGGTTGTCCTGGTCCCCAACTCGCCGTCTAGTGAAGAAGGGGAAGAAGATGCATCTTTGGAGTCCCCCAACAATTTAACATGGGGCAACTCTATTGAAGTACCTGACAATATTGATGAGTTTTTAGATGATTTTTTTAAAGTAGATAATAGCGCAGTTGAACAGGTAGACTTGAGCCAAAATACCTTGCAAATTTTAAATAATTTTACCTAGGAATTGGCAGGGAGCCCGCCAGCCACCGATTACCTACTTGAAAAAACTGAAGTAGAACATAGTCCGAATATTTTCGAACAAGTAGGGAGAGGGGGGACATCAGACACTGAATGTCAACTCTCCACTAAAATTTTGAATAAGATAGGTGTTGTCGCTGCAACACGGGGGTATCCTTTTCAGACCCGTATGGGGGTGGATTTTGTTTTTGATCCAGTGGAGATTGTGCATGCATATGTAGATAAAATTCTTTCACTACTGGAGAACCAAATTCAGTTGTGGGGGGGTAGGGATTCAATTAAGGTTTCAATTGTTTTAAAGGTTTTTTATTTGAATGAAGGGAAAAGTGAAGTTTACTATCATTTTATACATTCCGAGATGCGTGTAATTTATCCAAATTTAGAAAATTTTGAGGGTGTTTTTAGTTAGTGGGTAGGACAAATTATCGCGCCTCTCGAGAACTATAACGAAAATGAAAGTGGCTCAGTAGTTTTATTTATTGAAAATTTAAGCGTAAATATATGTAAATTTAAGAAAGATTTTATTTTCAGCGGGGGTGGTGGGTCTGAAAGGAGGACAGTCTTACAATGTAATCAAGATCTAGCGGGTTGTCAAGATGTCCAGTAGATTGGTGTTGAAATAGGTCGAATGTGTTTCAAGTAGACTTTAGTCATATCAGCATTCGAGTCGCTAGCTACGGACGCTAGCAAGACGAATTTAGATCACTGGGCTATGCACGGGAAGGAAGGGTCCGATTTCCCAGTTGTAGATTTTTCATGCTTAGAGGGGAAATACCCAGTAACGCTAAAATACATTGACATGTTTGAAAGGGCTAATGTCCATTTAAATATTGGCGTTACTGTGGTACAGTATGAAACAAAATTTAAGGATGGGATTCGTATTAAACTGAAGGGGGTCGTAGTTCCAGGCCGGGGTTCGTCAGTTAATGTGTTTAAACACTGGGTTTAGTTGCTATACAAACCGCCTAGTCAACCAAACGCAATCGGGCATTTTAATCTAATCATTGACATTATTAGAGTTCTGGGGGAGGGTAAGCATAAGGGGGAATGGTTCTACTGTCCAACATGCCTCTCTAGATTCCGTAGTGATATGAAACTGCGAAATCATATGAGACACTGTAGACGGCATTGTTATCAGACAGTGGAAACGGTTTCAGGGGATAGGACCATTCTACGATTCAAAAATTTCCAGAATACCCTTCTCCAGTGCGATAAAATATCTTTAGATTGTGAGGCTAAGCTGGTGGAGGTGAACGACCCCCGATCTCCGAACCGAGTCAAAGAACATCAGGCTACTGTAGTGTCCTACGTTCATGCGCCAAGAGACAGTTCTAACACCATGCAGTTGTTAGAAATAGTTGAAAAATTGGATGAGTGGGAGTGCATGGACAAGGCACTGACTAAACTGATTGGCACGGCTAATGGTGCTATTTCTCGTTTGAGAAATACCAATTATCCAATGGTGTTGTCTGCAGTGTAACGTCTCGCTATTAAAAAACAAAAATTAGTGGGTGTTTGTTAGGGTGAGTTTGCCGAGGTGTTTAAGGGGAATAAAGGGACACGTGGGGGGCGGGGGACAGATAGAGATCATGACCATTTTTGGCAGGAAATATCCTCGGGAGGTAGTAATTTTAGAGGGGTTGCGCATCAATCGTGTAATTTAAATGTTAGCCAGCAGTTTTTTATCCCTGTTTTTATTCATAATTCCAATTATGACTTAAAATTTATTTTACCGGCACTGGCACGTATGCACAGGGAGGGAGGGGGAGTAGATAGTCCATGGGTAAATAATTCATTTACCTACAACATATGAAAGATCTTAAGCCGAACCGGCCAGCCATGACAAAAAACCAACAAAGAGAAAAATCTCTAAAAAAACAAACAAACAAACGAGACTGTGGCCAGTGGAGAGAAAAAAGTAAAACAACACAAACAAAACAACGCGGATATTTCGCCTGTATACAAACAAGGCGTCTTCAGCACGAAAGACACAAAAAAAAAAAACAAGATAAAACAAAACACAACAAAAACCACCACCAAAAAAAAAAAAAACAACAAAAATTTAAAATCGGCGCAAACAGCAACCCAGCGGGAAACGATGCTAAAAAAATATAGTTAATTAAGTGAGGACCCCAGAGTAGATGAGGAAAAAAAAAACTGTAAATTTAATTAATTATTCAGTTGCGAAATAATCCTTTTGTTAGCTATTACTGAAGTAAATCGTTTTGGTCTAGCAGTTAAAATAGTCCCCTGGTGATTATTTAAAATCTTTACTCCCTTATTGACAATTGATTCACTCTTTAGAAGGTTATCATAAATTGGGTCAATATTTAAATTACCCGTATCTCTATTTATGGAAAGGTTAGCAAACATATGTTTTTTAATTTCTATGGCTTCCCTGGCCCATTGGGTGTAACCCTTATCATTAGAAATAGCCAAGGCTTCATCAAATTTTACAAAATGATCTGGTTGAAGCCAAATATGCTCTGCTAAAGCTGAAACGAAAGTTTCTGGAGGCTTGCTTAATTGTAGGGTTTTTTCTATTAAATTACGGTGTTCAATAAACCTTTCAACAAATTGTTGGTGAGTCCTACCAATATAGAACTTCCCACAAGAACACGGAATTTTGTACACCCCACTTACTAAATTTCCCCGAGTTAAATCCTTACCAGAACTAAAAAAACTACCCATTGGCCTCAGCGATTGGAAACATGTATCAATACCAAATTTACGTAAAACCCGTGAAAGTTTCTCCCCCAAACCAGGTACATATTGTAATGAAATGAAGCTTTTTGATACAAGTAAATCTAAAGACTGAGAAACCTCAATAACCCTACTACTATGTTTGGCCCGTCTATTTTCAATTATTTTATCAATGAACTTAATAGGATAACTATTACAAAATAAATATAAATCAAGTATAACAAGTCTGAATCCAGAAATTCATTGGAACATATTTTAAAGAATCTATCCACTAGTGAAATTACAACCTGTCTTTTCACCGACATAGTGTGGCAAGAATGAAAATTTAAATACCTATCATTGTGCGTAGGTTTTTCCATTTAAAAGGGATCTCCATTTACTTTTATCGATTTACAGAAAACCTACGCACAATGATAGGTATCTAAATTTTCATTCTTGCCACCCTATGTCGGTGAAAAGGGGGGTTGTAATCTCACTAGTGGATAGAGCATTTAAAATCTGTTCACAGGAATTTCTGGATTCAGAATTGTTATACTTGAGGGGTATTTTATTTTGTAATAGTTATCCAATTAAGTTCATTGATAAAATAATTGAAAATAGACGGGCCAAACATAGTAGTAGGGTTATTGAGGTTTCTCAGTCTTTAGATTTAGTTGTATCAAAAAGCTTCATTTCATTACCATATGTACCTGGTTTGGGGGAGAAACTTTCACGGGTTTTACGTAAATTTGGTATAGATACATGTTTCAAATAGCTGAGGCCAATGATTAGTTTTTTTAGTTCTGGTAAGGATTTAACTAGTGGAAATTTAGTAAGTGGTGTGTATAAAATTCCGTGTTCTTGTGGGAAGTTCTATATTGGTATGACTCACCAACAATTTGTTGAAAGGTTTATTGAACACCGTAATTCAATAGAAAAAACCCTACAATTAAGCAAGCCTCCAGAAACTTTCGTTTCAGCTTTAGCAGAGCATATTTGGCTTCAACCAGACCATTTTGTAAAATTTGATGAAGCCTTGGCTATTTCTAATGATAAGGGGTACACCCAATGGGCCAGGGAAGCCATAGAAATTAAAAAACATATGTTTGCTAACCTTTCCATAAATAGGGACACGGGTAATTTAAATATTGACCCACTTTATGATAACCTTCTAAAGAGTGAATCAATTGTCAATAAGGGAGTAAAGATTTTAAATAATCAACTGGGGAGTATTTTACCTGCTAGACCAAAACGATTTGCTTCAGTAATATCTAACAAAAAGAATATTTCGCAAAAGAATATTTAAGGTAATTTACAGTTTTTTCTATTTTTCCTCAGTTACTCTGGTGTCCTCACTGAAGTAACTCTATATTAGCATCTTTTCCCTACGTGGCTTTGTTTGCGCAGAGTGTACATTTTTGTTGTTTTTTTTTGGTGGTGGTTTTATTGGTTTTTAGTTTTATCTTGTTTTTTTTTTTTTGTGTCTTTAGTGCTGAAGACGCCTTGTTTGTATAAAGGAGAAATATCCGCGTTGTTTTGTTTCTGTTGTTTTCCTTTTATCTCCACTGGCCACAGTCTCGTTTTTGTGTTTTTTTTGTTTTTTTTTTTTTTTGGTTAGGTTTTTTTTTTAGAGATTTTTCTCTTTGTTGGTTTTTTACCTACAACATCATTCCCAAATCAGCCGAGAAGCTATTGCTTCTCGAACTGAAATGGCAGGTAGTGGATAATGAGCGTACGTGCTGGAATAAAATTAGGTTTTTAGATTCTTTTAGTTTTTTCCCCAAATCCCTTAGTCAACTAATTCAAGTGCAGAAAAGCGAAAATTTTGATAGCTTTCCCTTGCTTAAACAGCACTTTCCAGACAGCGAAATGTATGACTTATTAACCAGCAAAGGTGTCTATGCATAGGATTATTACTGTTCTGGCGCTCGTTTAAGCGAGGAGAAACTACCTCCAATTGAAGCTTTTCACAATTCAATGACCAACAGTGAATGCAAACTCGAGGAGTACGAGTTTGCCAAGAAGGTGTGGGCTAAAGGTGATTGTAAGAATGGTTGGGATTAGTGTAGACTGTACTTTGCCAGTGAAGTTTTAAGTCTGTTGGATATACTCTGTAAGAACACAGACCAGAACTATTCAGACGTTGGACTAGATATAGGATATTATTTTTATACACCCCATTTAGTAATGGATTTAATTTTAAAAATTCGCAGGGAGGAACTAGGGCTAATCACTGATGTAGACCAACACCTTTTTGTAGAGCGTTCAATGCGGGGAGGGTATGTTTTTCACGGGGATCGGGTCTTATCAACCGATCCGAGCGGACAAAGCACCAGTGTAAAGTCAAAGGCAGTGTTCTTGGACATGAGCTCGTTATACCCCTTGGCAATGTCTAATCACCCTCTGCCATGTGGGACCTATCAATGGCTTGAAAGTTTTTTTGAGTTCCCGACAATAACACATTTAATGACAACGGGTCGCAAGGATCGTTCTTTGAAGTTGATGGTCACATTCCGCTAGCCCTTCACGACTCAGTCAAAGATTTTGTTTTTCCCTATATCAATCGACCAGTGACCAGGGACTCGCTGAGCCCCTACAATCAGTCATTGGTTGAGGATATGGGGATGCACTGGACTCCCTCTAAACAGAAGCTGATTGCTGATTTGGACCCTAAGGAGAATATCGTTGTTCACCATGTGCGTTTGCACTGGATGGTGAACAATGGTTTCAAAATCACCAACATACATAGGGTCCTACAGTTCAATCAGAAACCTTATTTGAAAGCGTTTATCGATACTTTTGTCGATAAACGTTCTAGGGCAAACTCAAAGGTGGAGAAGGAATTGTACAAGCTCATTCTAAATTCAGCGTTTGGCAAAATGTGCGAAAGCGTACGTAACAGATCTCGCTGTGACGTCGTGACTGACCCTCTAGAGTGTGCACGAATTATTGCCGACCCTAATTTTACATTATTCACGAGCATAGGGGCCGGCATGGTTCTTCTACACAGGAAAAAGCGAAACGTAGCACTGAACAAGAATATCGCAGGAGGTAGTTCAGTACTAGAAATTTCAAAAAAGCTCATGTTATCGCTCTTTTACAATGTGTGGAAGGTGCAATGGCCACGGGAGGGGGAGGTACAAGTTTATTATGGGGATACAGACTCTCTACTGCTAAAAGTAAAAACTGACGATTCATTGAGCGATTTGCAAAATGGGGTGCACATCAGCTCGAGGATGGATTTCACCAACTGGAATCCATCCCTCTATCCCGAGCTGGTGAAACGTCAAGCCCCCAACCAACTATTAAAATTAAAATCTGAAACGGGGAGTGATTTGATATCTAGGGGGGTGTTCCCGGGTCCCAAAGTTTATTGCGTGGAAACACATAGTGGGGATGAAAAGAAAACATGTAAAGGGGTGCCTACACACTTTGTAAAGAGCAATTTTAACATGAGCGTATACAAAGACTGTGTAGAAAGTAGCCTAGTGCCAAGAGCACAAGTGCTTGCAATTCGCTCTCTACAGTATAGAAATTATACTGTGAGAGTGGAAAAAAATGCAATGTCGTGTATATCTGACAAGGTCTATGTGCTCGAGAACGGTGTGAGTGTCCTGCCCCATGGTCACTATCGAATTTCAGATCGAGTTGAATGCGTAGACTTTCGTAATCAACTTGGTCTGGATAAACTAATCTGACTAACCACCACTCAACCTTTCATAAATTAACTAACCGCCCAACCCCTTCATGAATTAACTAACCCAATCTCACTACCTTAACCACTAACCCATCCACTAACCCATAGCAGTGACGACAACTATTTTTCCATCGCGGCTCCAGGGGGTGGGGGACCCTTCCCAAGGCCGGCTCCCGGGGGGTGGGGGGGCCACCAATCACTCTACTGTTCAACTGTGCTAGTTCCAAGTGTATTTTATTGTATAGAAAAGTGTTGTATAGAAAAGTGTTGTACAAAAAGTGCTGTAGATGGACAAAGGTGTTGTACAGAAAAGTGCTGTAGATGGACAAAGGTGTTGTACAAAAAGTGTTTAAAGACAATAAGTGTTGTACAAAAAGTGTTATCATTGTTCTTGTTGAAAAAGTGTTTGTCGTAATATATGTTGCCATGAAATATTGTTTTTGTTGTTCTTGAATAGACGGGAAAATTACTACTTATTCATTGGACACATATGATTTACAGTTAGTCATAGTCCGACCGTTGTCAACAGCATGTATCAATTTAAAACACCCTTCAGATCGTTTCTGTGTGGACCCTCAATGTCGGGGAAAACAACGCTTTTAGCTAGAATAATTCAAAATTGCGATAAAATGTTTTTGGAAAAACCGAAAAAAAATCTACTATTGCTAGAATATTTGGCAAGAGTTATATGATACAACAAAAGCTATTACCACTATCATACCGATACAATTCATAATAGGACTTGATGTTTTCAATAGTAGTGCACCAAGCTCGTGGCTGATCATTGATGATTTGCCCGAATCCATTGAACAATTCTCACAGAAAATGCTACAATTGTTCACTGTTCGATCTCATCATGAACACATTTCCATAACCCTAGTTCTACACAATCTGTTTCATCAGAGCATATGTATGCGAACCCTTGCTTTGAATTGCACTATCTATATTATCTATCGAGTCGTTCGTGATTATAGCTAGCTCATAAAACTCAAAAAAAAGATATAAACCCGCACCCCAAAATTTCTGTTGTCAGCGTACACTCAGGCGACTAGCAAGCCCTACGGTTACATTTTATTGGATCTCAATCAGACCACGCCCGAGGATCTACGTGTAGTCAGCGACATTTTCGACAATGAAATTACAGTATATCTTCCGGTGAACAGTAGAAAAGATTATTTTTCGCTATCATGACACTGAAGAAACTAAACGAACAACGGCATTTATTTTCCGTTTTAAGCACTTCAAAACCCATGCTTAGGAAGGCCATACTCAAACATGGGGTTGACAATGATTTCATTAATCTAATATCTGAACTTTGTTTAAATTTGACCGAGGGCAATGTTCAACTGCCAGAAGGTGTTAGACAACAGACAAAGCAACATCGTTCCACTGTACGTGCCTGGGCTTTTAAAAACACGGCAAAAAATTTAAAAACAAAACGACTCCTTCAAGCAGGCGGTAGCTTTTTCACACTTTTGCTACCGATAATTGCAGGACTTGTAAACAGTTTTCTCTAGAGAAGGGCAAAACCCTATAAATTGACGCCATTTGAACTTGTCCTCTCGCCCGTCGAACATTTTGAAGACAATCTAAACAAGTTCAATAATGATGAGAATATTGCCAATGACAAAAAACTGCTTTTACTTCAAGATGCATTGTGACGTATGGACAAACATAGACCTTATCGCGAGAGACCCATCGCCGATCCCTCTAAACAAGAAACATCTCAAGATTCTGCACAATCAAAGGAGAAGGAATTGAATTCGATTGTATTGAAAATTGGGAACCTATTGCCCCTGTCGTATCGAGAACAGAGTAAAAGAGTATTATCTTATTTCATGCTGGAATCTGGTGATCAAGTTCAAGTCGACAGCATAGGGAAATGAATTATAATTCTAGAAAAAAGTTATAATCTATTTGATTTAATTTGTGATATTGTGACGAATCTTAAACGACTCTTATCCTTTGACAATAATCTATACACCTTTCTAAGTGTATCAAACTTTCCCAAAAGTCTTATTGGCAATAAGTAAATTTTAAAGAAATTAAGTGAACATCCAACAACACCATTTAAAAAAGAAGAAGAAGAAGATTCCAGCAGCACCAATGATTTTACACGACCTATGTTTGCTAGTCAACCCTACAGGTTACTTGATTCGCCCTCCAGGGTGCAAAAGCGGAGTGGACATTACACGACATTTCTACGTTCGAACTTGATAACTTTCTAAATAGTGTTTCTAAAAATGGTGGCGAGGTAGGAAGTTTAAGTTTCCCCAAAACTCTTTCTAGAGCCTCCGACACCACATTGAAAAATGCAAAAGAGTGTCGATAAAATGAACCAAGTTACACACTAAATCGGAATCATATACCTTATAGTAAACAATATCGTCAAACTACAGCCTTTTCCCCTCTACATATAATTCACATGGGCCTTTTAACTCTAAACGCACTTCAATAGCGTCACAATACGCCCTACAAATATATTCTAGTGGCAATCAGTGTTTTTAGTCGCTATGCCAATGGCATTCCACTGCGGTCAAAGAGAGGTGTTGAAGTTGCTCGGGCCATTGAAAGTATTCTAGAACAGGATTCATATAGAAAAATTCAATCGGATCGTGGCAGTGAATTTGTTAACCCTCATGTGCAAAAGGTTCTTTTGAAATATAATACAACACTCTATCACAGTCATAGTCCGATAAAGGCTGCATTGGCCGAACGATTAATAACAACGATTCGTCTATTAATTTCAAGATATTGTACACTGAAAAATACATCTGCTTTTATTCACGATTTAGATAAAATCATGCAGATATACAACCACCGACCACATCGATCTCTGTCCAACTCTAGCCCTCGGGATGTTCACTACAGTGAGAATACATTTGATGCTTTTCTAAAGCAATACTCCAATGACAATGAGAAGAAAAAAAAGAAATTCCATGTTGGTGATACTGTTCGAACTAATAGAACCAGTAATATTTTTGATAAGAGGAATTATTTATGGAGCACCGAACTTTTTAAAGTGTCCAAAGTCCTAGACACCATACCCATAGCATACCGGCTGCGAGATAACAGAGATGATGAAATTCTCGGTGGTTTTTATGAATATGAACTGCAAAAAGTTAGAAACACTATTGAAATTTATCTAATTGAAAAGATATTAAAGAGTCGTACTCGTAGAGGCAAGAAACAGTTACTTGTTCGCTGGCTAGGATACAACTCAAATTTTGAGTATTGTTCTATTGCGTAGGACATTGACTAGAAACTATTATTTATTTGGAACTTTCAGGTAAATTGTTTCCGATACTGTCTACACCGAATTTAATAAAACCAGTGATTTTTGGACGAAAATCTCCAACATCCATACATTCGAGTGAACTTATGAAGTGGCCCTTGTTGACTGTATTCTCAAAAATACCTATGACATACTGAGAAAAGATCGTAAATATGAAATAAAAATCAGACCCTATGATTGGCCACCGCCACCAGGTGATCAAGAACAAATTCAAAAAATCAATTGGATGGATTATCCATATATTGAATTACCCTACGAAGAACTCACCTGTATGAATGATTTATGTCGTTCTATCAATAAAAGAATTTCCGCTCGTAAAAAAGGAGCTTTTCATTTCAACTATTCAAAGGAGGAGGGCAAGATCTACATTAGTTCACCTATTGCCAGTGAAAAGGTTATTCTCAATGATAACCTAAGGGATGTTCTTGGCTTTAAGCTCAATATAATCAATGGCAAAAGTGCCGAAAACACAAATTTCATTTTCGCTGACTACCCACCTGCCTTCTCCACGGATACCTGCATATTTCTCTACGCCTCATTTGTGGAAATATCTCAGGTTGGTAATTCAAATGTTCCCCTCCTACGAGTTCTTGAACGAAAAACCAATCAAGAACATATTCATCACTACAATATAAAGCATCTTCAGTATATTCCCGTAAACACTTCCTATTTAGAACTCTGTCAGTTAACATTAAGAACTGAATTGGGTGATCCAATAGCAATTTCAAAGGGTTTGGCTGTGATAACATGTTATTTTCGACCCATAGTTCGACGGCAAGATGTGTAATGGAAAAGGGGTATTCACTTGTCCTGATATTAACTGCTATGTTAATACTCTAGGCCCAAGACAACAGGGCAATGGAATGGACTATTACAAGGGTCGCTCGTCAATGTCTCGCTACGGTTTTGGCAGCTGGTTTGCTAAGCTGTTTTGCTCTTCACTACCACTGGCTGGAAAATATCTTGTACCGGCTGCGACAGATTTTGCAGCGTCTACACTATATGATTGGGGCTCTGGCAAGGATTTAAAAAAAAGTGCTACGGAAAATCTTAGGTCCAGTGCGCGAACCCTTGGCGAGAAATTAAAACAGAATGGTAAAGGTTTAAAAAGGTCAAGAAACAATGCATCACTCATCAGTCTCTACTCAGGATGGAAACGAAAGACATCCCTTTTGTCAAAGAAAAGAAAGCCGACACGTAGTGTAAATAGAAGGCCCAGGAAGAAAATTATCAGATCGAAACTAGATTTCTTCTCCTAAAATGTCCTATCTACCACATAAGGATTCTCAACCTTCAATCACCGCCTCATTGAATCTATTTAATGCTGAAAATGTTGATGTCCGTGTCAAGCATGGATACTAGTAACAATTCTATCCGCTACAACCACTCTCCGATAATATCCTCTTTCAAATTTATTCCAATGAAGACTACTTCATAGATTTATCGTCCAAATTTATAGATTTAAAAATGAAAATTCGTAAATCTGATAATACAATGTCAGTTCGGGCCGATGGAATATCCTATGAAAATTGTATACTACATAATTTATTACGTCAAATTAGTTTCTACATCAATGGCACGCTGGTGAGCACAAGCAACAATCTCTTCAATTATGAAAGCTATATCCAGTTCATGCTGATGACACCAAAGTCATACAAGGAATTGAGAGGCGCCTCCAATGGATATGAATATATTACTAATATTAATAGTACAGATGTGCTTAAAAAATACTACAGCTACTGAATTACATCTAGTTGGAAAAATATATCATGAAATGTTTAATATACCCCAATGGCTGCCACCCAATGTTAAAGTGGATATAAAATTGACGCTTGCACCATCCAATTTCATATTGAGAAAAGAACTTGCCGCAAATCCCGACGTAAGTCTCTCCCTCACCTCAGCAATACTTCATGTACGCAAACAGCAGGTTATGAGTTCTGTTGCTTTGGCCGTGGAAAAACTGAGAGCCAATGGCAACAATATTAAACTACTTGTTCCTCATACAATCACCAATCAACGTCATACTTCCATGGGCTCACGTACCTTCACCGATTCATCCTTTAACAATGGCGAAGTCCCCTCGAAATTGGCTTTGGTATTTGTAATGAGCGCCAGTGCAATAGGTGCAATAGGAATGCCCACATAAATTCGAGATGTTTGGACTTTCATCTCTTGTGTGCAAAGTAAACGGTATCCCACTCTACAATCTATCTTTTGATAAATCCTATAGAACATTGTATGAGTTGACCATGCAAACTCTAGATCATGATTCTCAACTATTTGAAAATGGTATAACCGAAGATATGTTTGCTAAAACACATGGTATCATTGTACTGGATTTGTCTGGCACACAGGATATGAGTATAGTACGTACGGGGAGTGTGCGTTTAGAGTGTACATTTGCCGACCCATTGGTTGAGAGTGGTGCACTAATCTTATTAACCCGCCCTAGAGAATTGGAAAAAATCACTCCCAAAAATATTGCTCTACTTGACCTGACGCACTAAACAACTATCAAATAATCAGTGTTTTCAAACTGTATCACTAAATGTACCAGACCGCCTGATACTGCCGGACATCGTACTATCTTGTAAAAACTCATCGCGTGAACAATACCCTGATTATTTTCATTAGCAGTCCATCGACTGTACTGACGGGTCATTGGCTGTGCATCTTTCAAACAATGAAGAATGTTGAGTTTTTCGATCTTCTTGGCCTACCCTATACATTCTACACACCACACGTCAGCAACTATATTGAGAGAAGTGGGAAAACTATTATTCAAAATCGGAAGAGGGTGCAGGATTTAACGTCTAAAAGCTGTGGCTTCCATGCGCTACTATATTTTGTGTTCCGTTGTCGTGGTTATACTTACAAGCAGTTTCTCCGTATTTATTGTGACAATCCACGTCTGAACGACTTTCTAGTGGAAAATATACTTACAAGTGTATTTAATATTGATTTCAGTGCCCTAAGAGTAAAGTGCTTAAAAAATGTTTGTGAATTTGTTTATTAATAAAATGTATATATACAACAATGTTTTTAAATCTACACTTTTAGATTTCTTCATCGGTGTATAGGTAACTGTCGTGAACCACTAATGTTGGTAAATCATTTGGATTCACTGTATATTGATCTTGATTGACTGCAAAGTCAGGGTCACATTTTTTGCAGTACAATGTAACTTCTCTCTTGTCATATCTCTTTGTAAAGTCAATGATACTATTTGCATTCATATTATGAAATTCAAGAGTTTCAATCTGTCTATTTGAAGCAATATCACATACAGTGTTTTCAAGTGGTGAATCACATTCGGTGACTGCCAAATAAAAATCGCTTGGTTTATATTCATAGTAGGCAGTGTCTTCACAGCGATGACGTAGAAACCAAATTGTCTTGCTACCCCATCAGTTGAATCGTAGACCAGATTCTTCCTCCCAGAATAATTTAAATCTGCGACGATACCAATCCCGTAGAAATAAACTAAACTCACGTTTAGGATTCTTTCCAATCATAGCGGGGTAAGTATTCTCCCACTGATCACATTTATCATTGTGACAATTGGAGCATAGGTACCCGCTAGGGTGTGAGTCACACACCTCTTCAAGACATGAATTACATCCTTTAATTTGTAGTGCATAGCCTCTATGTAATTTGCAAGGATTAAATAATTTACACTTTTCATTATAGTCATCAATAATTGTACAATTCTCACATTGAGTCCAACTGCCAAGAGTGTACATGCACAATGGACATATATAGAACATTATTGGTTTCCGATGTCAACTCACTCACAGCTAAAACGAAACTGATCCTCTTCGCTCGATAAATTCAAAGTGTAGGAAAGGGGAGAGGAGTAACTCTGTGACGTTGCCTCTTTCGAAGGAGGAGCCATCTACATAGGCAATGAAAGTATATCAACGATATAATTCTGCTTGGTTCCAATTAATATATCAATAAAATGGCTATAAGCTCTTAAGTCACATTGTAAAAGTTGCATACAATAATCCAATGGGGGAGAATCACTTCTCATCATATTGTCAAGTGTTTCCTGATAGAATATCTTCCTTTGAATAGACAGCTCTAGAAAATCATCATCCAAAATCAAATGTTTTTCTATAAACACTACATGATTCTCTCTTTCTCAAATTTATTCATTTTTCAATCCTTTCACTCTGACTGCCAACTCTAGACTGAAAAGAAAGTTGGCTCGGAAACAATAACAAATACTATTTCTGGATCATAACATCTGCCTCGAACTGGAAGGAAATGTCATTAACTGTTTCCGGGAACCTCATAACATTTGGCTCGAATAACAATAACAAATACTATTTCTGGATCATAACATCTGCCTCGAACAGGAAGGAAATGTCATTAACTGTTTCTCGGAACCTCATAACATCTGGCTAGAATAACAATAACAAATACTATTTCTGGATCATCACATCTGCCTCGAACAGGAAGGAAGTGTCATTAACTGTTTCTCGGAACCTCATAACATCTGGCTCGAATAACAATAACAAATACTATTTCCGGATCATAACATCTGCCTCGAACAGGAAGGTAGTGTCATTAACTTTGCCTCGAACGACAATAACATCGACCCCATTAACCACGTGTTCTCCCTAATTACTCTGTTCAAAACAACATTGACCTTGGCATTTTGCCTCGGAAACAATAACAACATTGACATTCGCTAAGAGCGTGCCAAAAACACACATGGAGAAAGAGGTCATTGACCCTGTCCTCATTAAACTATATAAAAAAGTTGTAGGTGGCAGCAGGGGTGGGCAACAGGACTCAATAAGGCATCTCTACTCACTATTTCCCCACGCACAAAATAGTTCCGCAACACATTTCACAGCCCCCGCAATATTATGCAGAGTCCCTTGCAGACTTGAACAACACCAAGGCGGTCCCTTAAACAACATTCAAGTGTAAATGCTATTGTTATTATTTATTATCTTGGGTTTCGTTCTAATCCTCGGGATTTTTGAAAGTGGATTTAATAATTTTGTTAATTTTCTCTCCTGCTGCAGTGCGTATGAGCAGAAGGAGGGGGACTTTTCTTTTCCGACCGTTAGGCTATAGGCTCTCATAATTCACTTTGTATTTATTCATACAAAGCTTACAATTTACAACAAATAAATGTGACAAAGTATGTAGCTATTCAAGCTTCTTTTTCTATTGATTTGAAAAACTTTTCTCATACAAGAAGTTTTTCAAGGAAAAGTAAAGAACTGCGCATACTTATGACGAGCAGGAATAAAGTCAAATTACTTTTCAACCCTAAAACTACCATAAATCGCAATCAATAAATAAATGAAACCCAAAACGAACAGAAATTACAATAAATAACCAAGAAAAAATCAAAAAGACAGAAACTACAAAAAAGAAGAGCAGGGATAACGCCATCAGTGCCAACTAAAGATGAGAATATTATTTCTACGTTAATGAAAACAATCTTTATTTTTAGCTCTATATTTTTAACCCACACAAAAAACACAAAATAATACAAAAAGAGGTACTTATCTATTAGCCAGTACACACTTGAAAATTTGGATTTACAGGTACGGGATTGAAACAACTGAGACGATTAGGAGATAGATAGGATATATATATATATATATATATATATATATATATATATATATATATATATATATATATATATATATATATATATATATATATATATATATATATATACCCTAGGCCAGGCCAATAACTGGCTCCGGAAGACCGTCTCCAATGTTCAAGTACACGGCCCTTTCCCTACACGTGCTTCCTTCCTCAATATAGGTTGAATAATCCGGAGCCCTTCTTTTGTCAATTTTTCCAAAATAAATTGTCTCTATTTCTCTTTGACTGCTTTATTTTACATGTGGGGAGAATTTTCAAGAGGGTAATTATCAAGGTGGGAATTTTTCTACGCAAATTTTCCGCGGACTAATTTTTAGTGGGAAGATATTTTCCAGGAGGAGGGGGAGTTTACACCAGTTACCCTTTGATGAATAGAATAAACCGTAGCCCTAGCCTACAACTGCCTCCAGAAGACCGTCTCCAATGGTCAAGTACACAGCCCTTCCCTTAGACGTGTGTCCTCACTCAAGAGGTGGATAGGAAACTTTTTGTTTATTAGGCTGCAGCAGGTCCTTGATTTGGCAGAAGATAGAAGTTAATATAGGAGTTATATCAATAATCTGGTGATATAAGAGGCCCAAAAACGACCTTCAACGTTGAGTGTAAGTTCATCAAATAAGCCCAGTCTTTCGAAATAAGTGAAATTATGACATAGGAATAAATAATTTTACGTCCTGATTCAAGGCTTTAACCCTTTTTCAAGGGTAAAAGAGTCACCTAATCAAAGTAAAAGATTCAAACATAGAGATTATAGATGAATAGGAACAATGCGACAGTTGAACAGCGTTATTTTGAGCGATGTAGCCCGTTTTTGGTGGTGAGAGAGCAGGAAACTTTAAAGTTTGAGAATTGTATAAAACTAGCAAAAATGGTTCCATTGTAAGTGAACCACCGTGTAACTGAACCCCAAGCAACTGAGCCACTGTAACTGAACCACCGTACAACTGAACCACCGTGCAACCGAACCACCGTGCAACTGCACCGTGCGACTGAACCCTCGCGCTACTGAACCCTCATGCAACTGAACCCCCTTCAACTGAACCCTCGTGCAACTCACCCTGTGCAACTCAACCCCATTTAATTAAACTGCAGTGTGACTGAACCACCATGTAACTGCACCACCGTACAACTGAACCACCTTGCAAATGAACCACCGTACAACTGAACCACCGTGCAACTGAACCCTCGTTTAACTGAACCATCGTGCAACTCAACCACCGTATTTACATTGGGTAAAACAGAAGGTAGAATCTTTACATGTTCAACCTTGTTGAAATTGTTTGCTTTTTTAAGTCTTTATATAAATTACTGTCAAGATGATTTATAAAAATGCTCTGTTTTTTTGTCTAAAAAAAAAGAAGAAAATCGGACGTCATAAACTCTTAAATCCAGATTTATTTCTCTTTTTTTATGTCTGTTAATGGGGGGTTCCCTTCACCACTTTTTACGGGTTTAAGCGTTTACCCCTCTCCCCCATGGAAAATTTCCCCTCCTCCACCCACGGAAACCATCACCTGCAAAATACCCCTCTCGCGGAAATTATGGTTTTCAAAATTTAAAAATCTTCTTTGAGTCGTGTTATTTTTCAGTTTAATTGAAAAGTTCTAAGGGAAATGGAAAAGAGTAATTTATGTGTAAATCTTGCCCCCCCCCCCTTCCGTGCAAATACTTTCTTCTCATGAAAAATCCTCCAGAAAACCCCAACGCAAAAAATTTCCGTATGTCCGTATTTTCCACGGGTAAGTATTTTATGGGGGGGGGGGGTATTTTCCGTGAGGTGTTATTTTCCGTGGGATATTTTCCTCAAGGAATGTTTTTCACGGGGGGGGGGGTTAAACGGAGGCTCTCACTGTCTACATGCTGTAATATTTTTTACCACTTTGCGTATTTTGTTGTTTTTATTTTGTGGTATTTTCTCCGCTCGTAGTTGGTTATCGGTTGGTTTGAAAAAGGTTAATTACTGTTTCGGCGGAGCCGACACAAAAACCGAACTTTCGAATGAAAGTTCAGTTTGGCTAGCCAATACTTACCTCATACGTTGGTATATCTATTAACAAAAGCTTCTCCGGTTTTGCAATACAAAGAACGGGGTTAAGACACCACAAATCCTCCGAAAAACGTTTTCACAACGATCCAATTCTTCTCACATGGCCAAATCAAATAAGTTTTTGTTTTGAACAAAATCCCTTATAATTCCTTAACTCTCTATGAGCGGTGAGGAGGGAGGGACTCTATGTACCAACGTATGAGGTAAGTATTGGCTAGCCAAACTGAACTTTCCTTCGAAAGTTCGGTTTTGGCGTCGCCATTACCTCATACGTTGGTACATCTATAAACAAAAGCTTAGATTCGAACTGATTTGGTGGTGGTTTCACAAATCAACTAATATAAGAAACTAGTTTCAAACTCAAATATTCAAATGTATAAATTATCAAACTGTCTGAATCGCAACGAAATGTAGGGCATCGGTTCAATCTTCTATTTCATGAAGGTAGTGCTGTATGGGAGTAGACTCCGAAGAACAGCCAGCAGCACTCATTATATCAGCGAGTGGTACTGATTTTGATAGCTCCCATGACGCCGCCATGGATCTTGTGTCGTGTGTTTTCCCTTTTCTACACTCTTCTTTTGCTGCCTCATATGCCATACTTATGGCCTGCTTTACCCAAGAAGAAATGGTTCTAGCTGCCACCTCTCGTGGTGCTGTTTTAGAAAAAGGAATGAAGAACCCTTTTCTCCCTTTTCTGACCGCCAGGTTAGCCGTTCGCTCTGCGTAGGCTGACAGTATTCTCACTGAACCCAAGGCTGGATCTACATCTAGCGTGGGAAGAAGGATAGGAGAAGGTATCTCATGAGGCTTCACGGTTTTGGGTCTAAACGAAAGGAGAAACCTGAGAGTTACCGAATTATCCGAAAATTGTGCTGTACTGAAGGACAAGGCATGAATTTCACTCCTTCGACGACCATATGCGATGGCAGTAATGGATACCGTCTTAAGAGTAAGATCTTTCATATCAATATTCCACAAGTCAAGAAATCGTGAAGTTCTGAAATACCTTAGAACAAGGCCAAGATCCCAGGCAGGAATATCATGTTTTGTCCGCGGTGACTCGTGCCAAAAATTCTGTATTATTTTCGTCAAACAAGTATCTTTGCTGATATGTTTTCCTGTAGCTAGAGCTAGCGTTCCGCGTATTGCTGCTTTATAACTTTCTATCGTTGATGGTGCGAGGTTTTGACCAGCCTTAGATATATCATGAATTCTGCAACTGCCTGAGTTTTGGTTTCGAGAGGATTAATCTTCCTTTCACTACACTAACCCACGAATACTTGCCATTTTCCATTGTACAATTCAATGGTAGATCGTCGCTGGGCCAGGCAATTGTACGGGCTGATTCCTTAGAAAAACCTCTCTTTTCGAGTCCATGCTCGATATCATCTAGCCGTGTAAATTTAGATTCCTTAGTGTTGGGTGGCGAAGTCCACCCTGCTGGAGGAGATCTGACTGATCTCCGAGCGGTATAGGCAAGTCTACTAGCAGGTTGAGAGGATTCGTGTACCAAGCTTGGCGAGGCGATCGCGGAGCAATTAGCGTTATTTGGCAGTTCACAGACTTTTGAACCTTCTCCAGAACCTTTGGGATCAGGGCAAATGGAGGAAAGGCATACCTGTGTTTGTTTGATCAATCGCAGACAAGGGCATCTGTGCCGATCGCAAGAGAATCCGGAACTTGTGAGAAATATACGTCGATCTTTTGGTTCAATCAAGTCGAAAATAGATCGACTTCTGGCAATCCGTACTCTTTTGACAGGGCTCTGAAGACACTCTCGTTGAGACTCCATTCCGTAGGCAGACCTTTTCCTTCTCGTGAAAGTGTGTCGGCTACTAGATTGAGCAACCCGGTGATGTGTCTTGCCCTCAAGCAAACGTTCAGGGCCATCGTAATCTCGAAGAGCTTTATGGATTCCTCCTCTAGGGAGAAAGGACGGGTTCCACCCTCTCTGTTCATGTAATTGACTACAGTCGAGTTGTCCGTCGCTACCATGACTACCTCGTTTCTTAGCTCCTCCACAAAGGCTTTGATTGTGTTGGCTACGGCTCTCATCTCGAGGCAATTTATATGAAGAGATTTCTCTTCTGGAGACCTGGTCCCCGAAGTGTCTTGATGTGGGTCCTCTAGATAGCCCCCCCCCCCCCCCGTAGGTTGAGCTGTCGGTGAATATTGTCTTGGAAACAATAGGAGGCTTAAGAGGAAGGCCTTGACTCAGCCAATCTTTGTTCAGCCATAGTGAAAATGCCTCTTTCATCTCTGTCATAATTAGGATGTTTACATCTATGTTGTTCCAAGACCTGTCCCACAATCTGAGCATTAGTAACTGACATTTCTTGAGATGTAGTCTGTTGAAAGAAATTGCTCTTGAGCCCGCATTGATGAGTACAATCAGCTTCATCAGTTGCCTTATTGATGTATGCAATTTTTCCAGAGCTGCCTTGATTGCATGTATCAAGTTCTGAATCTTTTCTGAGGTTAGGTACACCCTCTTTACCTCCAGGTCTACCAGAAACCCGAGAAATATGATCCGTCGCATAGGTTGCAATTCTGATTTCTCGCTCAGCATGAACCCAAGACTGCGCAGGAGAATCATCTGATTACTTGCTCAGCATGAACCCAAGTCTGTGCTGGAGAATCATAATGGTCTTTACATTGTTCTGTACTAATGACTTTTGGTAATTGTGCAGAATCGATTTGTTCATGTAAGCATGCAATTGCATGGTTTGAAGATGGCCATAGCTCACGATGTTACTTTGAACTGATAGATTTTGTTTTTGAAAGTGAACCCTAACCTCTTTCTGTGAGTTAGGCCTTTAAAGTCGGCGGAAAACATGAAATACTTTCCAGAGATAATAATTTCGGTTTATTCCTAATCTCCTGAGACAAGTCAGGAATTGAGCTCGAGACAGTATCTTTTCTCATAAACATCAATTTTGAGTACGCTCTAGGAAGAATATTTGAAAGATGCTACTGAGATCTATTACCAGAATCCAAGAACTTTATCAGTTTTTGGGATAGAGTCAGGAGAGACGTTCTCTGCCTTTAACATCTTTATAACAGTACCTAACGTGAAGTCACACTGTATGATAGCATGCTCAGAGTCACTCGTTTGGAAGAATCTAAGGCCAAGAATGACTTTCTGTCAACTGATATGAACTTTATGTCCTCTACTTATGCAGTTGATGGTAACAAAATGAAATTTGGATTTATGCGTGGTGCCTGTGAAGCTGAAAATGCGTCTTGACATTTGTAAGCTCTCGCTTGGTCCGGGATGCCGAAAGGGTCAAAGAAAGTACTAAGTTTTGAAACGATATTTTCTTCAATATTATAAGTATATACTGTTATCCAGCTAGCATAGCATATTTGTAATTAGACGCTGAAAGTAAATTCAATTCTAATCACCAGAAAAACTTACCTATCAGAAAAGACCTATAGGACAGCGCTGTAGTCTTTACAATACTATGCAATGACGGTACGTACGTCCAAGGCGTCGTGACCTTATATAATGGCGGTCTGTATTCCAAAAGCATTATGACCTTATGTAATGAGGGTCTGTTCTCCCAAGGCGTTATGACCTTGTGTAATAGTGGCCTGTACACCCAAGGTGTTATTACCTTATGTAATGCCGGTCTGTGCGTTCAAGGCCTTATGACCTTATTTAATGACGGTCTGTACACCCAAGGTGATTTGACCTTATGCAATGACGGCATGTACACCCAAGGTGTTGTGACCCTATGTAATGACGGTCTGTACACCCAAGGTGTTATGAACTTACGTAATAGTAGTCTGTACACCCAATGGTGTTATGACCTTATATAATTCCGGTCCGTACGCCCAAGGCGTTATGACCTTATGTAATGGGTATTATACCATACCATAAATATTGGGTTTACCACACCCAAATGATTAAAATACAAATAATTACAAATAAGATACAAAAATTCACTTCTGTAATGTTTTGTTCCATGATTTTTGGGTACCACCAGGGTTGCCAATTGCCAATATCTGAAAAGGGGTAAAAACTAAGGAAAAAAGTGGAAATTTTACTAAAAGAGTGCAAGTCCGAAACAAAGAATTGCGTGCGCCTGTGTAGCCAAATTTGTGTCGTGACATTTGTAAGCTTTCGCTTGGCCCGGTAAGTACCACGTTCTGAGAATGACTTATTCTTTGTTGTTGACTGCAGTTCTTCTGAGTGCTGTTTGATGAAGTTTTTCAGCTTTGGGGAGAAAGGTAACGTGATGAGCTGTTTTCTCTTGAATGGCTCAATTGCCAAAACCAGCTCTGCCGCCGAGCGAGGCTGTTGGACGGTAACGGTAGGTCCGGGGCAAATGGTGTCACCCAGTACTTCGTATACAAGGTCCAGTGACTCTGCCAAAGAGATCTTGTCATCTGTTCCGGGATCGGTGTCTACCATCGACTGCTCGTCATCGAAATGCAAAGAATCATTGTCCTCATTCTCAGAATTGCCGTCACCTGTATCTTCTCGGTCTCTCAAGGCCTTTGCTGAGGGGCCCTCACCCCTGTTAATGTTGGAGGTGTGGTCACGCTCGGAAAAGAATTTTCCATTATTTTGGGACATCCACCATATTGCTAATATGGGAGTAAAGACCATTTGTGATGCAAATGGATGTTATATTTAGATTGAGGATGCAATTCTAGGTATATATTTGCACATTAGGGGGTGGGAGTATATATTCTGTGAATATATAGGTCTTAAGAAATTCATGAGTTTCTTAGAAAAACTGGAAAAACAAGGAAAGAAGTGAAGATAAAGGCTCTCCCCCTGCAAAATGTGTTAGGATTGTTCTGCATATTATGGAGAAAGAATTTTTTTCTTAATATATCTCCATATGTTCAGCTGGACTCCTACACTTAAATTCTGGTTGGCCGGTTGGCTAATTTCAAGATTTATATATATATATACACTGTCAAATTAGCCATCTGGTGGTATCCCATCATTTTGTAAACAAACAATCTGTGACTTCATATTTTTCATTTCATCCTGTAGTGATTATTTAAACAATTACGATATTATAAATACATAATTTTATCCAACTATAAAATCTTTATAATTAGATGCTGGGACTAATCTGAGCTGCAATCTCCAGACCAACTTATCCCTTGCCAGAAGGCCTATACGCCGTAGGCGTTATAACCTTGTGTAATGGTGGTCTGTACGCCCTACGCGTTATGAACCTATGTAATGACGGCCTATACGCCCTAGGCGTTATGACCTTATGTAATGACGGCATCTACGCCCTAGGCGTTATGACCTTATGTAATGACAGCCTATAAGTCCTAGGTGTTATGACCTTATGTAATGACGGTCTATACGGCCAAACTGTTATGACCTTATGTAATTTATAAAATATAAACTTAAGAAAGGTACTATCCATACCCAAATACTGGATTTACCGCGGCTAGACCATTAAAATACAAATAATTATCTGGCCAACCAAACACCAGGCTCATATATGAACAAAACTATAAACTCAATTTCTATTCTACTAAATAAAAAATGTTTTATATTTTAGACCAAAGAAATTACCTTGGATAGTGTCTATCCGTTTAACCCCGTGTACCACAAAACAGTAACTGATTTGATTCGGCCATGTGAGAAGAGTCGGATCGTTGTGAAAACGTTTTTCGGAGGATTTGTGGTGTCTTAACCCGGTTCTCTGTATTGTAAAACTGGAGGAGCTTTTGTTAATAGATGTACCAACGTATGAGGTAATGGCGACGCCAAAGCTACTTTCTCTTTGTGTTTGGAAACTTTTGTTTGATTTTTTTTCCTAGATGAATCAGGCAATTTCTGAACGTTAAATAACAAAAATATTTACTGAAAATACCGGAACTTTGAGAATTTAGATAACAGAAAAGTCGCTTTTGGTTGCGCTTTTTTTAAATTAATTAAAAAGATAATTTGTAAAAACAATTTGTCAAAGAAAAGTAAAGAGGCATATTTAGCCAAAAACTAGACTAAATAAATTCATATAATAATTCAAACCCAAAATGATAAGAAATTACTACAAAAAAAGAACACCAAAACAAACAGAAGTTAAAGCAAACTACCATTGAAAACATGGGGGTTTTGGGGAAAACAAAAGAAAGGGCTATAGAGTTACATGTTGAACCCCCGTTCTAACAAACCCCCATTTAACTCAAGCCTCCTTTAACCCAATCCTCATTTAAATCAAATCCTCAACCTAAGTCCAGGCCTAAAATAAGTTGAACTAAGGCTGATTAAAAGCTCAAAATCTATTTCTCACTTTATTTGCGGTTTATAACTTGTATCACTCATCAGTGTAGCCCCTAAAGCCTCTAAATTGAATGAAACTTTCAGGATTGGGCATATCTCTAAAAGCATGGCCTTATAAAGTGTTTATTTTGGTTTTATTGCAAACGCTGAACTTTTTATTAGTTCGAAGTCTCCCACCCACAACTTATCCTGAAAGGTCTAACTTATTAATGGAAGCCGTTCTTGAGACATTGCTGTATAACCCTTTTGAGAATATGCATAATCATAGTCAATTCGATTCTGTTCAATATCCGCCAAAATATTCCTTGACAGCTTCACCTTAATACCCTTAGCTTGCGTAGTAGCAGTATTAGTAGAATTACTGGCAGTATACACATAACACCTTTTATTTTCTTCGACATTTTTTCAACGCACCAAACTGTCCCTAAGATATTGCTGATGTGCCCTTTTGACAACCTGTATACAGATGGCGTAATGTGATTCAGTTCACCTTCCACCCTCAATATTCCCTGAAAATTCAACCTTCACACCGTTCATTACCGTTAGGTACAGCTGTAATGGTAGTTCCAGTAATAGTGGTCCGGGCCTAGGGACCTAGTGGTAAATCCAGGCCTGACCGTGCACATATTTCTTTTTGGTGAATTGACTTTCCCTTTAAGCACTCTCTGAAAGTTCCAACTTAATACACAAATCCCTTTTTGAGATATGCCATTTTGAAAAGATTCGTGCACATAGTGTCTTTTGATTTAGTTAAAGTTCCCCGTCAAATACCCCATTCTGTCAAATTTTCAACTTGATATGTGTAGCCTTATAAGTGCTAGTTTAATAATAGTAGAGGTCGTAGTAGGAGCAGTAGTAGTAATAATAGTGTTGAATTAGTAGTAGTAGCAAAAATAGTAGCAGCAGTATTAATAGTAGTAGTAGAAGGTAGATCCCCCAGAAGTTTCATCTTGATACGCTAAGCCGTTCCAACAAAATTGCTGAAACACCTGTATCAGCAATCTATATGTTATTACAAGTTACCAATTGTTAAAATTTAAGGTTTTTATAGAAGGGATGGTCGTAATAACTTTGAAGGAGGCTCATACGATTGGAAATTGAAAGTTAAAGTTCAATTTTGAAGAATCAAAGGTAATCAGAGGACAATCAGCCTTTCCCTCTTAATCGACACCCCTCCCCCCCCAAATATATCCGATCAAAATAAAAAGAATCAATTTGTTCAAAATAGTCTAAAGGTCAAATAACCATGCTTTGGGGTTAACAGTAGTAATCAACCTTATACTTTGCTTGCAGGTATAGCAATTGCCATGCTATTTGCTTGCAGGTATAGGACCATGATATTTGCTTGCAGGTATATCACCATGCTATTTGCTTGCAGGTATATGACCATGCTATTTGCTTGCAGGTATAGGACCATGTTATTTGCTTGCAGGTATAGCAATTGCCATGCTATTTGCTTGCAGGTATAGGACCATGCTATTTGCTTGCGTATATAGCAATTTCAATGTTATTCTACAGGGCATTACACCTTTTCAAAGAGATTCAGAGCTCCCTCACATTCTGGGCCAACCATATATGTTTCTAGGCCAACCAGACATGGTCTTATACATTTGAGGACTTGTCTTTCACTTTGATGAAAGACAAGTTGTTCTGACGCAATTTACCAGATTTCTAATTCAAGGTATATACATGTCTTTGTGACATTTTTGCAAAAAGGGATAATGAGATTCGCAAATTGGACGAGCGAGGATAGTATGAATTGCTTGTGAAAAACCCCGGATGAATTAGTTGAATAAAGTTTTAACGGACAAGTTTTTCTGACACAATTTACAGACCAGATTTCTAGTTCATATATTTTTTGATAACTTGATAGGTGATTTGAATAAAAGGAATTCAAATATTTTGTCTATGAAATAGAAGCTAACTCAATTTGCGAAAAGGTATTCCATTTGCACAACTCTGATCTGATTGAATTGTCGCCGACAATGAGATTTAATCACTGCTAAGCCTTTTGTTATTGCGAAAGGGCTACCCAATTTACTTCTTAGTGTTAAATGACAGATTTCCAAATACGATCATTTTGAAAAGCAGACAAAAAAATTGGACCCTATAATCAGAATTATTTGATTAACATTTAAAAAAGGGTAATGAGATATGTGATCTGTATAATACACAAGTGATGTTTGATAAGTATTGTCGATTTAAAATAGGATCTAACGTTCCCTTTGTTCCCCCATTTCTGAAGGGCAGGAGATAACTTAATTTACTTAGACAATGAATGATATTAATTAATGTTTTGAATAATAGGAATGTGAATGATTCTACTTAGTGATTGGATTGTATCAGTGGAGAAAAAAAGGATTAAACTGATTAACAGTTAAGGTAACCCCAAAGGAGCTGTTAACTGAGGTAATTTGTTATAAATTTGAAAAATACCTAACGACGAATCGGAAATGTTTGATTAACATTTGCAAAAAAAGGGGTAATGGGATTTGCGAATTGGAGGAGATTGGGTGGTTATGCACTGTATAATACACAATTGATGTTTTGGAGAGTATTGTCAATTTAAATAGGATCTAACGTTCCCTTAGTCCCCCCCCATTTCTGAGGGCAGGGAGGGGAGGGGTCAATTTTGGAGGCCCGAAGGAGTTGTTAACTCTGGTAATTTGTTAAAAATTTGAAAAATACCTAACGACGAATCGGAAATGTATTTTTTCTTTACATGGTGTTCGTTCAAAAAGCGAGGATATTCCGTGTGATTTTTTCTTTACATGGTGTTCGTTCAAAAAACGAAGATTTCTGTTAAATAAATAATTTTTATACATTTTATAATAGCTTTACGGGGTTTGACGGGATAATTCGTGTTATTCCATTTTATTTTTTAATTACTAGGTGTTCGTCCAAATAGCGTGTTTTTCTTATTATTAAAAAAATCTTATATTTTTTCCGATCAAATTTAAGCGAGTATATATGTTAAAAATATAATTTTTATAAATATTAAATTAGCCTTACGGGGTTTGAAGTACTCTGTAGTTTTATTACGTGTGATTTTTTATTTACATGATGTTCGTTCATAAAGCGAGTATTTCTGTTAAATAAATATGTGTTATCCCGTTTAAAATAGATTTACGGGTTTTGAGGAACTCTTTTTTTTTTTTCCTTTTGATTTTTCTTTACATTGTGTTCGTTTAAAAATTACGGATTTTTTTTAAATATATGTTTCTGATACCTTTGAAATTATATTTACATAGTTAAAGTGACTCAGCTGTCTGATTCCGTGTGATTTTTTATCTACTAGGTGTTCGTTCAAAAAGAAAGGAGTTATGTTAAATATATAATTGTTACACCTTTTAAATTAACTATAAGGGGTTTGAGGGACTCTGTGGTTTTATTCCGGGTGATTTTTTATTTAAATGGTGTTCATTAAAAAATCGAGGAATTATTTTAAAAAAAAAAATATTATATTTTTTACGTTAAATTTAAAGCGAGGATTTATGTTAAATAAATAATTTTTATACCTTTTAAAATAGCTTTACGGGGTTTGAGGGGCTCTGTGGTTTTATTCCGTGTGATTTTTTCTTTACATGGTGTTCGTTCAAAAAGCGAGGATTTCTGTTAAATAAATAATTGTTATACCTTTTAAAATAGCTTTACGGAGTTTGAGGGACTCTGTTGTTTTATTCCGTGTGATTTTTTCTTTACATGGTGTTCGTTCAAAACGCGAGGATTTACGTTAAATAAATAATTGTTATACCTTTTAAAATAGCTTTTCGGGGTTTGTGGGACTCTGTTGTTTTATTTCGTGTGATTTTTCTTTACATGGTGTTCGTTCAAAAAGCGAGGATTTCTGTTAAATAAATAATTCTTATACCTTTTAAAATAGCTTTACGGGGTTTGAGGGACTCTGTTGTTTTATTCCGTATGATTTTTTCTTTACATGGTGTTCGTTCAAAAAGCCAGGATTTCTGTTAAATAAATAATTGTTATATCTTTTAAAATAGCTTTACGGGGTTTGAAATAGATACCGAGAGTTCAATGACTCTTCCCCGCAATGACTTCCAAGGGTTTTATGACTCCTCCCCACAATGAATTCAGATGGTTTTAGGGCTCATCCCCCATAGCCATAACTCCATTCAACCTTGAGTGAAGGTATAAAGGTTTGATGAAGTATTTTTCTACTTAACAACTACATTAATAACTTTCAAGATGATAGGACTGTATGGCACAGAATTTATCAGTTTGAAAAAATCATCTCGTGGTGTTATATTTGAATGTGTATTTTTATTATTGTCTATGGAACTCGAAGAAATTGACTGTTATCATTGGCTAGTGAACTATAACATGTTTGAGTATGATAAAAGCTTGTGGAGTACTACATTACGTCATATAAACAGACTGGGATTCTATGATAGAGTGATTACACCACTTAATAATGCTGGTCAGGAACTGAGAAATGTTCAGGAGGAAGTCAGTGAAATTTGCACCTTTTTCGGGGTTGAAGCACTCTACGTAAAGGGCAATGTACCTACAGATAAAGTTTTAATTCAAAAGTATGATCCTAGGATTCCACTTTTCAATCTAGAAGAGTTTAAGTGTCCTAAATTTGAAGGGGGTTATCACCGTCCTGAAGACTAGGCTAGGTTCTTCGCACAGTGGATACCTAAGAACATACCTGATCATGATAAATCCAAAAGACATGTTAAAAACTATTCTATATTATGAGACCATCGTTTATGGATGTTTAAGAGTGAACTCTAAGTACTATTTTTTTATGTAAACATTTGTTGTTGAGTTTTTTTTTTCTCAAAAAAAAATCTAGAGTGGCGCGCCACTCTAAGTGAACCTAGATCAACCCAACTATTTGGATATCTCTCTCACTATGACTCTGTTTGTGTGTCGTGTCTGTGCATGTGTCGTCTCAATGTGTGTGTCATCTCTGTGGGTGTGTCGTCTTCTACGTGCCGGAACTGTTACCTGTGTTAAAATAGTGTGATAATAGACAGTGAAATTTCTAGAAAAATAAAAAGGACATTGGCAGAAAATATCACCATGGAATATAAAGATGAATCGATGAAAAGCATAGTACCAGCAAACGTTACTACCATTGATCAAACAGTCAATGAATCAAATAATACCAAAGACGAAAAGCATATTGACACTGTTGATGACACACCTATTAAAATTGTGTATGAGTCAAAATGGAATAATGATTATTCTTCTGATTACGAACTAAGAGAAGATAATAGCTATACTATCAAGAGAGAACCTGGTGAAGCATTTTATGGAACAGATTCAAAATGTCCAAAATTGTTCAATTCTACATGACATTATTTCATTAAAAATATATTATGCCTTACATTGTTATGTGTTCATTATTTTTACAGTAAGCTAGCATATCGAACGTTTAGAATGTCTATAAAAACATCGGAGATGTAAGAAAAGGAATTTACATACATCATATATTGGATAGATAGGTTAACATAGAGAAAATCTAGGTATAAGAATGAATAAATTCTCTATCGACACATATTGATAGGTACTTGGGTTAGCATTGACAAAATCAAAGTATCGTAAGTAGCAAACTCTTTCTTAAATTCAACTCATGGGATTTCTTGAATTAAATATCAAAACAATAAAGAGTTTATTACTTAATTGCGATTTTATCATGATTTCTCGAATTGAATATCTGTATTGTGTCCAGGAAGCAAATTCAAGAAAGCGATTGTTACTTACATTTTCTTCACAATTTAATGAAAATAATAGAACTATTCTAAAGAATAAAGACGGGTTTAGGTTAAAGATATTTATTGCTTAAACGTATTAACAGATTTTTTTTTTTTTTGAGAAAAAAAAACACAACAACAAATGTTTTCATAAAAATTAGTACTTAGAGTTCACTCTTAAACATCCATAAACGATGGTCTTATGATATAGAATAGTTTTTACCATTTCTTATGGATTTATCACGATCAGGTATGTTCTTAGGTATCCACTGTGCGAAGAACCTAACCTCGTCTTCAGGACGGTGATAACCCCCTTTAAATTTAGGACACTTAAACTCTTCTAGATTGAAAAGTGGAATCCTAGGATCACACTTTTGAATTAAAAGTTTATCTGTAGGTACATTGCCCTTTACGTAGAGTGCTTCAACCCCGAAAAAGCTGCAAATTTCACTGACTTCCTCCTGAACATTTCTCAGTTCCTGACCAGCATTATTAAGTGGTGTAATCACTCTATCATAGAATCCCAGTCTGTTTGTATGACGTAATGTAGTACTCCACAAGCTTCTATCATACTCAAACATGTTATAGTTCACTAGCTAATGATAAAAGTCAATTTCTTCGAGTTCCATAGACAATAATAAAAACGCACATTCAAATATAACACCACAAGATGATTTTTTCAAACTGATAAATTCTGTGTCATACAGTCCTATCATCTTGGAAGTTATTAATGTAGTTGTTAAGTAGAAAAATACTTCATCAAATTTTTATACCTTCGCTCAAGGTTGAATGGAGTTATGGCAATGGGGGATGAGCCCTAAAACCATCTGAATTCACTGTGGAGAGGAGTCATAAAACCCTTGGAAGTCATTGCGGGGAAGAGTCATTGAACTCTCGGTATCTATTTCAAACCCCGTAAAGTTAATTTAAAAGGTGAAACAATTATTTATTTAACATAAATCCTTTAATTTTTAACGAACAACTTTTAAATAAAAAATCACTCGGAATCAAAAAACAGACTCACTCAAACCCCGTAAATCTATTTTAAACGGTATAACAATTATTTATTTAACAGAAATCCTCGCTTTTTGAACGAACACCATGTAAAGAAAAATCACACGGAATACAACAACAGAGTCCCTCAAACCCCGTAAAGCTATCTTAAACGCTATAACAATTATTTATTTAACAGAAATCCTCGCTTTTTGAACGAACACCATGTAAAGAAAAAATCACACGGAATAAAACAATAGAGTCCCTCAAACCCCGTAAAGCTATTTTAAAAGGTATAACAATTATTTATTTAACAGAAACCCTCGCTTTCAATTGAACGGAAAAAATATAAGAATTATTTATTTAACATAAATCCTCTGTTTTTGAACGAAAACCATGTAATTAAACAATCACACCTAATAAAGCGAAAGAGTCCCTCAAACCCCGTAAAGGTATTTTAAAAGGTATAACAATTATTTATTTAACAGAAATCCTCGCTTTTTTATAGAACATTATGTAATGGAAATATCCCACGGACTAAATAGACGGAGCCCCTCAACCACCTTAAAGCTATTTTAAATGGTATAAAAATTTTTTTTTTAACAGAAATCCTCGCTTTTTGAACGAACACCATGTAAAGAAAAATCATATGGAATAAAACAACAGACTCACTCAAACCCTTTAAAGCTATCAGAAAAGGTAGAGCAATTATTTATTTAACGGAAATCCTCGTTTTATGAACGAACTACATGTAAAGAAAAAATAACACGGAATGAAACAAAAGAGTCCATCAAAACCCGTAAAGCTATTTTAAAAGGTATAACAATTATTTATTTAACAAAAATCCTCGCTTTCAATTTAACGGAAAAAATATAAGAATTATTTATTTAACAGAAATCCTCGCTTTTTGAACTAACACCATTTAAAGAAAAAATCACACGTAATAAAACGACAAAGACCCTCAAACCCCGTAAAGCTATTTTAAAATGTATAACAATTATTTATTTAACAGAAATCCTCGCTTTTTGAACGAACACCATGTAAAGAAAAAAAACACGGAATAAAACAACAGAGTCCCTCAAAACCCGTGAATCTAAATTAAAATATATAACAGTTATTTATTTACCAGAAATACTCGCTTTTTGAATGAACAAAATGTAAAGGAAAAATCAAAAGGAATAAAACAACAGAGTCCATCAAACCCTTTAAAGCTATTTTAAAAGGTATAACAATTATTTATTTAACAGAATTCCTCGCTTTTTGAACGAACACCATGTAAAGAAAAAATCACACGGAACAAAACAACAGAGTCCCTCAAACCCCGTAAAGCTATTTTAAACGGTATAACAATTAATTATTTAACAGAAATCCTCGCTTTTTGAACGAACACAATGTAAAGAAAAAATCACACGGAATAAAACAACAGATTCCTTCAAACCCCGTAAAGCTATTTTAAAAGGTATAACAATTATTTATTTAACAGAAATCCTCGCTTTCAATTGAACGGAAAAAATATAAGAATTATTTATTTCACAGAAATCCTCGCTTTTTGAACGAACACCATGTAAAGAAAAAATCACACTTAATAAAACGACAGAGCCCATCAAACACATTAAATATATTGTAATAATTATAAGAATTATTTATTTAACATAAATCCTCGCTTTTTGAACGAAAATAATGTAAAGAAAAAATCACACGGAATAAAACAACAGAGTCCCTCAAACCCCGTAAAGCTATTTTAAACTGTATAAAAATTATTTATTTAACAGAAATCCTCGTTTTAATTTTAACGTAAAAAGTATAAAAATTATTTATTTAACATAAATCCTCGCTTTTTGAACTAACATCATGTAAAGAAAAAATCCCACTTAATAAAACAACAGAGCCCCTCAACCCCCGTAAAGCTATTTTAAAAGGTATAACAATTATTTATTTAACAGAAATCCTCGCTTTCAATTGAACGGAAAAAATATAAGAATTATTTATTTAACAGAAATCCTCTCTCTCTCTCTCTCTCTCTATATATATATATATATATATATATATATATATATATATATATATATATATATATATATATATATATATATATATATATATATATATATATATATATATATATATATATATATATATATATATATATATATATATATATATATATATGTAAAGAAACATAATCACACGGAATAAAACAACTGAGTCCCTCAAACCCCGTAAAGCTACTTTAAAAGTTATAACAATTATTTATTTAACAGAAATCCTCGCTTTTTGAACGAACCCCAAGTAAAGAAAAAATCACACAGAATAAAACAACAGAGTCCCTCAAACCCCGTAAAGCTATTTTAAAAGGTATAACAATTCTTTATTTAACAGAAAACCTCGCTTTAAATTGAACTGAAAAAATATAACAATTATTTATTTAACGGAACTCCTCGCGTTTTGAACGAACACCAGGTAAAGAAAAAATCACACGGAATATAACAACAGAGACCCTCAAACCCCGTAAAGCTATTTTAAAAGGTATAAAAATTATTTATTTAACAGAAATCCTCGCTTTTTGAACGAACACCATGTAAAGAAAAAATCACACGGAATAAAACAACAGAGTCCCTCAAACCCCGTAAAGCTATTTTAAAATGTATAAGAATTATTTAATTAACAGAAAACCTCGCTTTAAATTTAAATGAAAAAATATAATAATTATTTATTTAACAGAACTCATCGATTTTTGAACGTACAATATTTAAAGAAAAAATCAAAATGAATAAAACGACAGAGTCCCTGAAACCCTGTAAAGCTATTTTAAAAGGTATAACAATTATTTATTTAACAGAAATCATTGCTTTCAATTGAACGGAAAAAATATAAGAATTATTTATTTAACAGAAATCCTCGCTTTTTGAACGAACACCATGTAAAGAAAAACTCACACGGAATAAAACGACGGACCCCCTCAAACCACGTAAAGATATTTTAAAATTTATAAATTTTAATTTTTAAAAATATAGCCTCTATTTATTTTTACCGTTAAATTCTAATTATTTTATCATATCCCGTATCTACTTGATTTTTGACCTACAACCTGGTAAAGAAAAAATCACCTGGACTGACACGAGTAAGTCACTCAAATCCCGATCAACTATGTAAATAGACATGCCAAACGTTAATTTAAAAGACCTCCCCACTTTAAAAATTAACACCCGTTAATGAAAATATAAAGCTGAATAACATCGCTTTTTGAACGAACACCATTTAAAGAAAAAATACATTTCCGATTCGTCGTTAGGCATTTTTAAAATTTATAACAATTTACCTGAGTTAACAACTCCTTCGGGCCTCCAAAATTGACCCCTCCCCTCCCTGCCCTCAGAATTGGGGGGGGGGGGACGAAGGGAACGTTAGATCCTATTTAAATTGACAATACTCTCCAAAACATCACTTGTGTATTATACAGTGCATAACTACCCCATCTCCTCCAATTCGCAAATCCCATTACCCCTTTTTTTTGCAAATGTTAATCAAACATTTCCGATTCGTCGTTAGGTATTTTTCAAATTTATAACAAATTACCTCAGTTAACAGCTCCTTTGGGGTTACCTTAACTGTTAATCAGTTTAATCCTTTTTTTCTCCACTGATACAATCCAATCACTAATTAGAATCATTCACATTCCTATTATTCAAAACATTAATTAATATCGTTCATTGTCTAAGTAAATTAAGTTATCTCCTGCCCTTCAAAAATGAGGGAACAAAGGGGACGTTAGATCCTATTTTAAATCGACAATACTTATCAAACATCACTTGTGTATTATACAGATCACATATCTCATTACCCTTTTTTAAATGTTAATGAAATAATTCTGATTATAATGTCCAATTTTTTTGTCTGCTTTTCAAAATGATCGTATTTGGAAATCTGTCATTTAACACTAAGAAGTAAATTAGGTAACCCTTTCGCAATAACAATAGGCTTAGCAGCGATTAAATCTCATTGTCGGCGACAATTCAATCAGATCAGAGTTGTGCAAATGGAATACCTTTTCGCAAATTGAGTTAGCTTCTATTTCATAGACAAAATATTTGAATTCCTTTTATTCAAATCACCTATCAAGTTAGCAAAAAATATATGAACTAGAAATCTGGTCTGTAAATTGTGTCAGAAAAACTTGTCCGTTAAAACTTTATTTTCAACTAATTCATCCGGGGTTTTTCACAAGCAATTCATACTATCCTCGCTCGTCCAATTTGCGAATCTCATTATCCCTTTTTGCAAAAATGTCACAAAGACATGTATATACCTTGAATTAGAAATCTGGTAAATTGCGTCAGAACAACTTGTCTTTCATCATTGTGAAAGACAAGTCCTCAAAAGTATAAGACCATGTCTGGTTGGCCTAGAAAAATATCTGGTTGGCCCGGAATGTGAGGGAGCTCTGAATCTCTTTGAAAAGGTGTAATGCCCTGTAGAATAACATTGAAATTGCTATATACGCAAGCAAATTGCATGGTCCTATACCTGCAAGCAAATAGCATGGCAATTGCTATACCTGCAAGCAAATAACATGGTCCTATACCTGCAAGCAAATAGCATGGCCATATACCTGCAAGCAAATAGCATGGTCATATACCTGCAAGCAAATAGCATGGTCCTATAGCTGCAAGCAAATAGCATGGCAATTGCTATACCTGCAAGCAAAGTATAAGGTTGATTACTACTGTTAACAACCCCACCAGCAGCATCTGGGGCAAGGGCTGTAAGTTAAGCTAGTTGCTCATTGCTAATACATTAGGTTTTTGTAGAAAAGAATTTTGTATGCACTTTTGGGGGGGGGGTGCGCACCACCGTGCAACTGAACCACCATGCAACTGAACCACCGTACAATTGAACAACCGTACAACTGAATCACCGTGTAACTGAACCATCGTGCAACTGAACCAACGTGCAACTGAACCCTCGTGTAACTGAACCATCGCAAAGCTGAACCACTGAACTCAGATTTTCAGTTCTCTAAAAGTATTAGGCAATATCATTGGGTAAAACACAAGTTAGAATTTTTACATGTTCCACCTTGTTGAAATTGTTCGTTTCTTAAACTCATGATATAAACGTCTTACAAAAGTATTCATGAAAAAGCTTTGTTTTATTTTTGCAAAAGAAAGAGAATATCCGATGTCTCAGACCATTAAAGCTGATTCATTACTCGTTCTTTTTTAGATGAATCAAACCTTTCTGGACATTAAGTAGTAAACATATGTGTTTTGACCTTTGTGAATCTATATAACGAATTTTGATCAGATGTTTTTGATGAGATTGTAGCTAAAAAAAAACATGGGAGGGGGAATGGTTGCACTTCAGCCTTTTTTTCAACATTCCTTCAACTTGCCCTGAAAGTTTTAACTTCATACCCTCAGGTTTATACCCTTAGCTGTTCTCGACCCATTGCAAATACAACGTCTTTTAAAACTTAATGCACATAGTACCTCTTGATAGGAAAATTCCCCCCGCGGAAAATTTTCTCCCCTAGATAATTACCCCTGCAGATTACTCCCACTCCAGGCAATTCTCCCTGCTGAGAAGCCTCAGATTGCTCTATAGAGATTGCTATAGCTTCAACCGCATAAAAGATCAAAAGTCTCAGAGAAGTTCAGTCCATGTGAACAACTTGACCCCCTCTCCACCCATCCAAAGTTCTGTAGTAAAAATACTATTAAGAAATTACTCAATGAAACTACTATTCATTGAACATTTTGAAAAAATATTGGAATTTCATCCAAAATTTTAACTGCAATCCAAAATTTCAGTTCTTAAATAGCCAAGTTGAAAAAGTGGGACATTACCAGTTAATTTACAATTATTCACTTTATGGATTCGCCCCCCCTTTTCAAAGTTGTCTAGGAGCTATTTTTTTCATTTAGGGATTTTTGCTAATCTTGTCGGTTTTTTAGTAATTTCTAAGGTTTATTATTTCTATATGGAATAAGGAGCTATGTAAGCTTTTGAATTTTCTTCCTTTTGACTTGGACTTTGACTCCGCTTTTTTTTAAAAAATGAAACTTAAAAAAGAAAAGAAAAAAAGATTGCCCTTCAAAGGTACTTCAGACGGGGAAACCTTCCAATGAATGGTTAGTGAACGTGTTCCCACTCACAAGGTGTGAAATGGTATTATACACTATAGCTCCGGGTACTAGAACAAGTCCAAGGGAAATTAAGGGGAAAATTACAGGAGCTTCAGAAGGAAAAACCTTTTCAAACAGTTCATGGTAACAAACTGTAATGCGTCAATCATAAAACACGGTAGTCTGCCTGAGACTCTAAGCGGGCAAGCCTATTCAATACCCCCTTTTGCATACAAGTCCAGTTGACATTGTCCGTCATGAGTCAAACCACACTACATATCTTGGCTTTTGCCTCCAATTGGCCAATGTCTTGATGGCAACTTGATTTTAATTCAAAAATAAATTGATTTTTAAATTAAAATCAAGTTGCCATCAAGCCATTGGCCAAATGGGGACAAAGCCAAGACAGGTAGTCTGAGTGAGAGGTAGCACAGCTGGCATAAGTCTTTTTCAGGATTGTATAAGATATGATGTCATTTTCACTTGTATGCAAAAAGAGGGACTGAATAGGTTTGCCCGCTTAGAGTCTTTGGCGGACTACCGTCTTTTAGGATTGACGCATTACAGTTTGTTACCACGAACTGTTTGAAAAGGATTTTACTTCTGAAGCTCCTTTAATTTTTTCCCCTTAATATCCCTTGGTCTTGTTCTAGTACTACCGTGTTTTAGGATTTACACAAGAGAGAAAAGTAATCTTAACCATCAAATGTTACGAGCCTGAGAAAATTGCCTGATTTTTGAAAAAAGGAAGAAATACCCCCTAAAAGTCGTAAAATCCTAATGAAAATCACACCATCAGATTCATCGTATCAGAGAACCCTACTTTAGAGGCTTCAAACGCCTGTCTGAAAGAATGTGGAATTTTGTATTTTTTTCCAGAAGAAAAATCACGGATCATGGAATTTGTTTTTTTTTGTTTTCTTTCTCAGGGGTGATCGTATCGACCCCGTGATCCTAGAATATCGTGAGAGGGCTCATTCGAACGGAAATTAAAAGTTCTAGTTCTCTTTTCAAGTGACCAAACAAATTGGAGGGCAACTAGGCCCCCTACCACGCTCCTTTTTTCTCAAGTCGTTAGATCAAAATTTTGAGACAGTCATTTTGTTCAGCATAGTTGAAAATCCGAATAAATATGCCTTTGGAGATACCATGACCCTCCCATAGCCCCTGGGAAAAGGTCTTTAAGTTACAGAATTTGCCCATTGTTTACGTATAGTATTTGTTATTGAGAAGTATGCATACATTTTTCAGGGGAGGGGTGGAATTATCTGCTGGTGGGATTTTCCTTAGGGATACTTTTCCATTGGAAGGGAAGTTTCCGTGGGGTTGATTTTTTAGGGGAAAATTTACACTGGGGGACTTTCCTGAATTCCTATACAAAATTCTTCTTGTGTCTTACTTTCTCACTGCCGACTCAATTTTACGCATGAAGATGTTAAGGGTAATTGTCCGGGATTTGTTTTCACCCGGATTGAAGTGTCTAGAGAATAAATCCTTGGGAGGAGGGATTTTTCGTAAAGGAGTAACCAGATTTCCTGGAATTATTTAAAAAAAGTTTAAAAATTAAATAAAAAAGACAAGTTTTTTCAACTGAAAGTAAGGAGCTACACTAAAACTTAAAACGAACAGAAATTGTTCCGTATAGGAGGTAGATTACTCCTCCAAACCACCTTGCTCTTTACGCTAAAGTTTGAATTATGTCCCAATTCTTTAAGAACGACTCCAGAAATACAATGTTCGTTTAATTAGAGTTTTTGAGTTTTCAAAAATTTTTCAGGAGGAAGTTTTCCTAGGAAAGTTTCTCGCGGAAGGGAAATACACAGGATAAATATTCCAGACTTAAATTTTCTGGGGGTAATACGCACAGAATAGTAGCAAAACACTGCACAGCCGATGGAAGGACCTTAATAGCCTAAAAGTGTTGTTAATCCAATAAGATGAATCTAAAAAAAAAAAAAAAAAAAAAAAAAAAAAAAAAAAAAAAAAAAAAAAAAAAAAAAAAAAAAAAAAAAGGTCCGTGCCGTTATACAGCCTTCGAAGCAAAATCGCTGTGATGTTCTTTCTGATATCACCTACAATGATAAGATTCCAACACCAAGTTTCTCAGAAGTCTCAAGGAAACCCCTTCCTTGACAGAGTAAAATACCAACAACTAGGATGGCTAGGAAACACCTAAAACATACAAAACAATTGTCAGACGAAGATCATCTCCAATAGCCCGAGCATACAGCTCTTAAACCAGAGGCTATACCCCAGGCAGGGGCGTCCAAAGGGGGGCGGGGAGGAATGCATCAACCCCCCCTAAACTTTTTTGGCATTCGGTAAAATTTTCGCCGAAGCCGAAAATTTCGGCTGAAATTTTGCAAAATCGGCCGAAATTCAGCAAAATTCATGATTTCTGCAGAAAATTCGGCATAAATCAGGTAACGATTCGGTAAAATTTATGAATATGACCCCCCAACCAATAAAAAAATGAGCCTCGGGACGCTGCTGCCCCCAGGAGATGGTAAAATAAAGTTTTTCGTATTTGAAAATCAGAAAAGTATGACAGCCTAACTAATAAAGACTAACGAAAGTCTATGATATTTTCCTTTTAAAATAGAATGTCCTTCCGCTCCAAATTTTTATTTTGGATTTATTAGTAAAATAACCGAAAAGATGAAATTTATGATCTGGAAAAAGATAAAGCTTCGTTTTTAAGGACAGGAAAACTAAAGGCTTGGATCTAAAAGATACAGAGTTGCCACAATTGTTACATGAAAAGATTTTTAAATCTAATATGAAACGTAAGTATTTCTCAATGCTTGAAACAATATGATAAGCGCTATAAGGTGGGTTTTTTTTTCGGTAATCTTTTACCAATGTTGTCAAATAGAGATATTTCAATAATTAAAATTATTGTTCTATCAGAAATGTATAAATATAAAGGTTCAGAATTTATGTAATCAATCTTATCGTAAAAAGCAAAACTCAAAAACTGAAAACTTTACGAGTTTTTTCCAGAAACTGTTTTAACTTTGCATTTGGGTATTCTGAAACGTGTGCTTAATATTTAGAACTGGTTTCTGGTGGATATCTAATCTTTCTTTATTTCTGGTGTATTTGGCGATTATTGGATTTAACAAACTGACCTTTTAGCTTCAAATTGGCCTGGAAATTTATTGGTTAAATCTCAATTTTTTATGATAAAATACCACGACAGTTACTAGGATAAACATATTTTTTTTAACAAGCCATGCCATACTAAGTTTCATAATTTCTGTTTGTCTTATTGCTAAATTTATAACATAAGTTCACATCAGATAAAACATTTTTCTTTGTTTTCAATAACATCGTTAAAAGGTTTGATTTTAATCATTGTATCAAACTGATTTATACCCTAGACAAATCTTCATACCATACCCTTTTATCCAGTTTTAAGTAAGTGATTGAAAGTTTAACATGGAATTTTGCTCAGATAGCTTAAATAGTCTTGGTCCATACAGAAGAGGACAAGGGTCAGTCTACTTTTCTGACGAGGAAGGCCCTATAGACTTGTCTATGAGCACAAGAGAGGATATAAATCGATTTCACCTTAGTGAGCTGAAGTTGCACCGAAGCTTTTCCCAGCCTTCCTGTCTAAGGTCCCAATCTCCAAGAACTCCAGAGCCTCCTTCTTCAGACAACTCTCCATTGACATCGAGGGAGAGTTCGGTAGAATCACTTTTTGAAAATGGAGTTACGGGAGTCAGTTTGTCTAGTTCCATTACGTCAACTAAGGTACCACAAGAGTTTGTATATTGCAAAATTCAGATACAAATGCTGAAAAAATTATAGCAATTTAAATTCATTATTTAATAAAACGAAATTTGTAATTTATATTTACCCTTCCATTCCTAGGCTTTGCGAAACAAAACTTGCAAAAACAAAACTGTGAAGCAAGATAGAATTGGTATTTAAAATAGATTAAAGAAAGCAAATGTTACTTAGGTTAAATCTTAATGGTAAAAAGTTGTTACAAAAACAAAAGTATATGGGAATTTCGAATAGCCTAAAAATGTGTCAGATTGAACTTAAAACTAATACTACTACTACTAACAACTCACTGCAGAACCTGTCTGCCTGAAGTCAACGCACATACGCCCGCTCCTCCTCCAGCCCAATCTATTCAGAGCCTTCCTATTTTCACCTCTCCAAGAAGTTTCCATTCCCTTAAATTTTTGAAAACCCCATTTAGAAGAATGACATTTACCGGATTTGAGTAACACGGAAAGTCGTATTGTCGCAAGTGTATATTGGTAGTTATTTGCCTTCTTTCTTTGTCCTTTCCCTTTCTTTTTATCATTTAGTCACTATGAGTGGATCACTGAAACTTCATAGAGAGTTGTTCCAAGGCTCCTTTGAAAGTTAGTTATTTGCCTTCTTTCTTTGTCCTTTCCCTTTCTTTTTATCATTTAGTCACCATGAGTGGATCACTGAAACTTCATAGAGAGTTGTTCCAAGGCTCCTTTGAAAGTTAGTTATTTGCCTTCTTTCTTTGTCCTTTCCCTTTCTTTTTATCATTTAGTCACCATGAGTGGATCACTGAAACTTCATAGAGAGTTGTTCGAAGGCTCCTTTGAAAGTTAGTTACTATATATAGTGGCTTATATAATCAACGAACGACAAATATTAAAATAAAATGCAAGTTTTGACAATAACTACATGCAACACAATAACACATTTGACAATAACAAAAATCCATGATTTTTCTAAGAGGGGGGCGCATAATAGGTTACTTCGACAAACTTGGAAACGAAGAAATACTAGTAATTTAAAGGGAACTTCGACAATTATGTGTCGTAGGTAGGTGGTGGAAATGGTAATAAATTTAGTCTAAAGACTGGTGAGGGTTAAAGTTCTAATGAATATGTTGAAATTAAAATGATGTAGAAATATTTATATAAAAATATTCAGTTATAAAATCCATACTGCCATGTTCATCATCTATAAAAAAAGATGATATTTAATATTTTCTGCGTAACTTTTCGCCTTTGCAATTCTGACCACTATAGCGAATGACTTAAGCTTTGTATTGTCACAAACAAAATTTGGTCTTGAATCATCTTTTGTAGCATTTAGCATGTCGTCTAACTTTATGGCATCGCTTAGTAATTACGATATTAATAAGGAGTAGGAAATGAGGATTAAGATACAACTGAATATTCATAAAAGATGTATTAAAAAGCAAATACTTGTTCGATTAGGGGTGCAACAAGAAAAATAGAACAAAGAGATAGAAATACATAGAATACAGTAAAAACAATATATTTTGCTTAAATTACAGGATTAAAAATTTTATAAAAAAAGTCTATTTCTTTATTTCTATTCCTGCCATATCTATTTATTACACGGTCAATGTCTAGTTCACTATTTTGGTAAACGTTTACAATGGCAGGTCCTTTCAGTCTAGAGTCCTTTGTTAGTATTTCCTCTTCTGTTCATCCTAAAATATTCGACTAAAGACCAAAATCATCAGGAAAACATGAACTCTAATAAAGATGGATATATAAAATGTGCTTCAAACTAAGTAAATGAATCAAAATACTCCTTAAAAAACAAATATTTATGTGTTTGTAATTTTTGAATTTGATAGTTATAGATTGGTGATTTAAATTCTCAGGGTTTCAAGCTGTGGTAGACTTCTAATTAATTTTTTTTATCTTGAGATTTTCAAATATATAATTCAAACTTTTAAGTATCGATATGTTTGTTGAGCACAAAAATTTAAAATTGAAATTAAGCATTAAACAATTATTTTAGAAAGAAATTGTTTCATTAGAAACTTGTAGTATTTAGCATTAAGTAAGAGAATTGTCCGGTAAAAATTTTGATTTATAAACATCTAATCGTGGAAACATGATTGGATGGCATGTACCAAAATAAATACAAAAATCCTGAGCGGTATATTTAGCAGTCTATACAATTTTATGGACAAATATATTGTATCCCTATACATTCCTATACATCCCTATACAATAACATAACATAACAATAACAATAGGGTATAACATAACAATAACTATATATCCCTATATTGTATCCCTATACAATAACATAACTGGTTGGTATTGACTAGGTGAGAAATTCTGAAGCAATATTTTAGTTGCATTCCGTTTCCGTGATTAACTCAGGGGGTGTGAATTTCTACTTTTTTCAATATTTCATTATTAAATGTTTAAAAAAAAAATCGATGCCATTCTACTGATCCAAAATGAGAATTCAGAGACCCGCCTATACCGGCTAGATAAAAAAATAAATGCATGATTATTTGCCTTCTTTTATTAACAATTTTTCAAAAATCTATCTTAAATGATTGCTCTGAATTTTGAAGGAGTATTTTGACTCGTATACTTAGTTTTAAGTGTATACTTATTCGAACCTTTTATTAAAGTTTAAATATTTCTAAAGAGTTTGGCCTTTATTTTAATGTTTTAGGATGAACAGAGGAGGTGATATGTCATATAACGCAAAGATTTAATTAGATGAAAATAGACAGTGAAGTGGCAACCCTTTGCTCACTGAAATTGAAAACGTAATTAATAATGCCTTTGCGCTTCTCATACATTTACTTTATATTATACAAATCCCCTAAAAAAGACAATGTTGTAAAAACCACCCTGTTTCGCAAAAAAAATAAAAAAAATTGTGGCAGCCAAAAAAGGTAATGATATCAACTTCTTCACCACTGTGCCATAGAAAGACTCAAAAACAAATTTTTGACAGTAAAAATAAGTTTAAATATTAATTTTTTTTTTCAGCCTCGTTGTGATATTACAATCCTGAAATACCATTTTGATATCCTAAAAAAGTTAGGATTTTAAATTTCCCCTCTGTGTTATTACGAAACGAAGATTTTCGCCTCCCAGTTGTCTTTTGCGGTAATACCAACAGACTCTCTGTATAAAACTAAATTTAATTATGTTTTTACTTAATACCTCTAAAATAACACCCTTACATTACAGATGAATATTCCAGACACATCCTTTAGACAACCTGGATTTACGCTGTCTCTTTTGAACTTAATATCTCATCAAAATTACGCAAAAACTTTGACTCAGTATCCTTAGCAGTTCCTGATGTATTGCAGATAGGTCCTTATGACAACTTGGATTCATGTAGCATATTTTGATTTTGTGCCCTATCCCTCTGAACACTCCAGAAAACTTAGATGGATATACTGTCTTATACTTAGTTCAACATTTACCCAAACATTCTCTTGAGGTTTTAACTTGAACCCTTGTCCGCACCTGAGATATTCCAGCCTTTCGATAACCTTTTGGTGAATCCTTTTGACAACCTACATGCAAATAGAGCCTTTTGTTTTAAATCAAAATCTCTCTTGACATTTACTAAAAGTTTGGACCAGTTCCCCTTTGTCGGCCCTGATTATTGCAAAAACACCCTTTTGACATGGTGTACTTAGTGGATTTTGATTAAGTTCAATATTCCCCTTACCGTTGCCTGAAAATTTAAATTTTCAATTTTTCTTGTGGATTAAAGTACCAATAACCCAAGCAGTTAATTACAATGGGCTTCAAGCAAACTAAAAAAATTAACCTTTTTGGGACACTTTTTGGGTAGGGGGGGGGGGGGCAAATTCCTAACTAGAGTCGATTTTCGACGCTAGGATTCTCTTTTTCCTGGGAATTTAGTATTTAATTTTGGAACCATTCATAAAAAAAAAGTTCTTTCGCCCCTTTGTTGGGTCACCTTACTATGGGAATTAGGAAGTTTTTTTTCCTCCGTGTTTTGGTCCCTTTAACTCAAGGACCTGAAAATGTAAATTAGGAGCTATTAATTGGGTTATTATTCCCGAATATTTTTATTCTTTGGACTTTTCTGTATCCTTGGACCTACGGCTGTAAATTTCAACCTGCTCGAAGAGAAAATGCTTTTAGGACTGTATTAATGCCTCTGAAAACTTTACCCCTCCTCAAACAAAATTTTGCTGCTGTTTCAGAATACTCCCTGAAAATTTCGACTTAACACATTAGGGTACCATTGCATTATGAGCCAATGTAAGCTACAAGTTATGTGCTGATAAGAAAATGGATAAGAACAAGGATTGTACATTTGTAAATTATGTAACTTACATTATCCTTATGTAATTTACATTATGTAATTTACATGTACATTATCCAATGCAGGATTCATTATTGAGAAATCGGGGAGTGTTTGATCACGAGCGTGTCCGAAAAGGTTAAGATATTAATGAAAAAGTTGACGCAATGTTGAGGGGTATTTCAAACAAAATGAATATACATTATCTGCATCTCTGTTATCCAAGTTGAGTATCTGCATTGTCGCAAGGACGACTAAAGGTATGGACTTGAAACTTTTTGGTCACTACTACAGCTGTTACTACTTTGAATGCAATTGTGAGTACTTGCTACTGCGACTGCTACTACTTACCACTGCAATGTTGACTGTGAAATTTTTCGACCCTGATCACTTGCAATTTCGACTACGACAACTTTTATTTGCAATATAGTTTAGAAACTTTTAAGGAACTATCAAATATTATCAAAACACACTATACTCACACTGGTTATCAAGAGGATGCACAAATGACACATCAGGTGTGGCGAAGGGTTTTAAGTTGAAACTTTGCGGGTGTCTTTGTCTGGAAAGTTGAATCTTTCCAAGTTTTTCTGACATCTGACATTCAATTCCCTTTATTTTATATTTTTATACTCCTATGTCCCCCCAGAGGAGGCACTTGCCAGGAGGCAAGAGCAGGCCTTATCCTCCTCTCCCAGATTATGAGGCTTAAAACTGCTACTGACAAATACAGATATAGATGAATAAACTTGTCTCAAAAAAAGTGAATTTTCTTTTAGGTAGTCAAAGTCAAACTTAAAAAAAGCAAAAATAACCGCAAACAGCGGACAAACTCCTGTTTGTAGTAATTTTTGTTCATTTTAAGTTTGATTTGACTGTTCAACTTTTGTTTTTATAAGTTAAAAAAAAATATGTTTGTTTTTTTATCGATAAGGTTTTTTTACTAGTTAATATAATGAATATTTTTCCAGTTTCTTACATCTTCGGCAAAAGCATTAAAAAATTAAACTTGAATTTAATAGTTCTAATTAGTATCTTAAGATTTATTTCAACATCCCCTCAATATTCTCTGAAAGTTTCAATTAATGTCATTGGCTGTTCCTAAGATATTGCACATATACCATTCTGACTGGAATGCAAATAGCGTTTTTCAGTTGATTTAAATATATTTCTTAACATTCTCTGAAAGTTTCTACTCAGCACCTTTACCTAATCCTGAGAAACTGCAGGCCCGCCCAGCCGACAGACCATCCAGGATCAAAAATTTGTCCTTTCCCAACGTTAAATCTTAAAATAAACAATGGGAAAATTGCATAATTTAGAACCCTTGCCCTGACGGATGTGGGGGGCTTAACATAACAAGAGGCATAGTTATTGCACTTTTTGACAATTTAGGACAAAATGTATTTTCAAAATTTTGATCGGTGTTGAGCAGTAGGCATTTAAATAGGTCATGTTTGAAACCATCTGGATGCCTTCAGTTACTTTCAAGCATCCCACTGAACCTGCCCGAAATCAGTGGCAGTTCAGGTCTTGCGCCTGGGAAAATCTTGATTAGTGCCGAAAATTTTCATGGCTAAACAAAATTTGAACACAAAATATCATAAAAAATTAAATTTCATTGAATTCGGACTACATACTTTTATTTTCAAAGAATGGTGACGAGGATGTGGGAAAAATGAAAATTTCGGATTCCATTTGCTTGTAATGCTGCCAACTACCCACATCTATTTTATTTAAATTATAATACAATTTTGAAAACTATGATATTATTATAACCGTTTGATTATTTATTTGAAATTTTGTGTCCCTAAGATTTCAGTGGTCAGGGAAATTTCCCTTCTGTCCCCAGTAGAACTGCCACTGCCTGAAAGTTTCAACTTTATGCCCTCAGCAGTTCCTGAGATTTTTCTGATAGGTCCTTTTTGCAACCAGAATATACATAATGTATTTGATTTCCTTTCTTTAATATCCCTGTCAAAATTTTCTTAAAGTAGTCACAAATAAAAATAGTTTTCTTCACAAGTAGTTGTAGTCACTGTAGTGAGTAGTAGCAGTCATAGTCTTAAATAGTCTTAGTAATCTTCCTTTTGGTTTGTTGTGTCAACATTGCCGATTACAGATCTAAATTCCTCTAATTTCTGAAAAAATTTAAAAATGGAAAATAAGGTAGAGATTTTGTCTCTTACATTAAAAAATTGAGGTATAAAAAGTTTTTATATTTATTAAAATATACTTTTTATAATAATTTTTTTAGGTTTCGGTATTGGTGCCATCTGGTCATGGTGATTCTGGGGGGGGGGCGAAGGTTAGGGAGTAATGTAGGGGTGTGGTGGGCCGTTGGAAGAGTTAGGGGAAAAGGAGAAAAGAGGGGCCATGAGGGCATATGGAGCCAGGGTGACATTTATCAGGACGGCTTAATAGACAAAGAGGCCAGAGGGACAGAGGTACGTTGGGGGTAGGATGTTTAGGGGCTCTGGAGTCACAGGCAGCTTAAGAACAATGGGGCATAGACCAGTAAGTATAGAGGGATATTGTGGATCGTACAGAAAGCAAATGTTTTACCAGGAATCATAGAACCCTAGGAAAATTACACACAGAAATAAATTCCTTGAAATGTCTCAAAAATTTCTTCAAAAATGTGTTAGAAAATGTCTTAGTCTTAAAAATGTCTTAAAAAGTGTCTTAAATATCTTAGTCTTAAGAATGTAAGATAAGAGATAAGATAATATTATTTTTAAAAGGCTATCACATGCTCTAATGGAGCCGAATTCGCTTCATATGTCTAAAAGAACGGAAAAAGCAAAACAAAGAAACATATAATACAGCAAGAAATGAAACAAACCAATAAAGCATAAAAATTGTCAATAAAAATTTAACACCAAGAAAATTAAAAAAACTCCAAGTCCAAGAACTAACATGAACTTGTACGAATAATGGCAAAAACAGACACAGAAAGCGTGGGGGATAAAACAAAATCACAGGCAAGAAGAAAAACATTGCCGAATTCGTATTCAAAGTCAAACACCGTAAAATAAAAAAAAAACTTAAAATCCAGTCAAATTAACTGTCAAAAAGAAAATTAAAATTAATGGTTAAAGGATTTAAAATTAAAGGTCAAAAATGAAATATAGCATAAATAAATATCACAAAAGGGCAAAATAAAAGTAACCAAAGATAGAGAGAAAAAAAATGACTTATGATTATTGTGAGCATACACCAACAGCTTAAATAAGGGACAGAAGAGATAATTTTGGTGCATGACATAGTTCAGGAATGATTTAGGCGCTCCAGAATAGAGAAGATAAAACTTTCCCGGAAGCTCTCGGTAACGGTATGGATTGGTGAATACGTTGGAATTGCCAAGGAAGCTAAGCGGTGGGTTAGGGTCTAATGGGGTCGTGTAAATCGGGAAAGATGTCCTAAGTACCAGGATTAGATAGTGCAGATTTAGGAAAACGCAAACAAATTTGTTCTCTCCTTTCTTTTAACCTGGTAATATGTGCGGATTTAAGGAGAAATGAGTATGGAATTTTGCTCTCTTTCTAGATGAGCCTGAGCGAATGCTTTTGGACCGACTCAATTTTGTCGCTAAGTTCGCTTGAAAGATGCAAATGCCAGACCGGACGTGCATATTCCAATTGCGGCCTGATAAATGATAAATAAATACGGAGGGAATGCATCTTAAGGCAATTAATTTCGTTTAAAAGTTATAACATAGATAATGAAACGATTGCTTGTTTAACAGTATTTGAAACATGCATGTCCCGCTTAAGGTTATTTGAAATTGTGACACCAAGAAGTTTAACATGTTTCACAAGCATTTCAGGTGGAATAGGGCCAAGGAAAGCGGGAGTGGACTTCAAGAAATTTATCATCATTGTGTTTGATTTAGTGGAATTTACTTTCATATTTAGGTTCTTACCTTCATCCGAAATATAGGCTAGGGGATTTTGAAGGGGTCACTTGTAATATTGCTGTGACATACTTCAAGAATCGACAAGTCATCCACGTATTTCCACCTTTGGGGGAAATCCTTACCAATATCGTTAATCATTACTAGAAATAAAATGGTCCCAATAAGGCTCCTTGAGGAATTCCACAATATATAGGGAGGGTGTTAGAGAAAATATTTTTGTATTTTATAACTTGAGATAATAGGCAGCGCAATCACGTTGCCTAAGTAAGGAACGATGTTGGTACAATGTATTATTTATTTTTCCATACCAGGGCACTTCGTATCAAAGGAGTTTTCATAGAAACTTCGAAAAGGGCACATTCGATTAAAAATTGGAATGGCTACTGCCCTTTTTAATAGTTGAAAGTGATTGGAAGGCAAATAACACCCCTTGCACACCCACCATTTCCCCAAACACATCCAATAAAAATTTTTAGATAGCCATTTTGTTCATTGTAGTTGATTGCCAAATAGAAATAATATTTTTGAGGAAGACACTCCCCAACGGCCGTCAGGGCAAGGGTTGAAAGTTATGCCCTTTGCGCAAATAAGATTTTTTATAGAAATCGTTGTCGTAGAAACATCAAAAAAGGCTCATTCGATTGGAAATTGAAAGGGCTAGTGTCCGTTTTAATAGTCGAAAGTGATTGGAGGGCAACTAGTCTTCCTCTCACGCCCACCTCTTCCCCAAACACATCCAATCAAAATTTTGAGATAGCCATTTTTGCTCACGTAGTTGAAAGTTCTGGAAACTAGGTCTTTGAGGATGCCCCCCCCTCAAAGCCCTTAGGGCAAGGGTTGTAAGTTATGTCCTAGGGGCATATAAGGTTTTCGTAGAAAGTGTAGTCGTAGAAACTTCAAAAAGGCTCTTTTGTTTGGAAATTGAAATGACTAGTGTCCTTTTTAATAGTCGGAAGTGATGGAAGGGCAACTAACACCCCTTCCACGCCCACCATTTCCCCAAACACATCCATTCATAATTTTGAGATAGCCATTTTGTTCAACGCAGTTGAAAGATTCAGAAATTATGTCTTTGAGCTGGACACTCCCCCTTCAGGGCAAGGGTAGTGAAGGGCGTATAAGGTTTTTATAGTAAGCGTTGTCGTAAAAACTTGAAAAAGGGATTATTATACTGGTAAGCGTCGACTGCCACCAGTATTCGCGTGGTGAGGTACGGTTGTCACCACTTATTGGTGCCAAAAATGGTGCTACATCACTTACTGGAGGGGAAAGCCCCTGGTGGCGCCAAATATTATAATGGGATGCCCGCACTTACCACAACGGTTCTGTAAAAATAGGGTTTGTTAATACCCAATTTACGATATACCCTGCCCCAGGGCACGATAACGTGATCGAACGGTCAAATAGCCAAACTCTAGGGCCAAGGGTGCACCCAACCCGGGTCACCAATAAATATCTCTAGCTATCTCCTCGGAAGGTAAACGGACCCCCATGTCGATATAATAATGACGGTATCTCGTAATTCTTTTCCTACCCTGTCTGGGTTCCTGCAAAAATAGTCTACACAGCTATTGAAAATAGGTTACTTGCACTTCTTCCAAAAGGTCACACACATATAATAACTATGAAAAAGAATAGACTTCCCCAAACGGGGTATCAATGTAGACTGACTAAAAAATAATATTCGTTCTGTACAACAAACTTTGCATAGAGGTGGACCTTCGCTTGGTCCTGGCCAATCCTCTAAATCAACGTCCAAAATCCATTCTACTTTTGTGTAATTTTTTCTTTCAATGGCTCAGACCCGGAAGACCAAAATAGAATTTAAGTTCAAAGCTTACTTATTACAAAATAATCTAGTTTGGCAACGAGAGTTCAACTTATGATTAAAATTATCTTGTAGGCAAATCTAATTACAGAAAAGAAAATAGGTCACTTATCTGAAAAGAAAAGAAATAAAAGGTGGAACCCCAACACCTCCCCCCGTAAGACGTATGGCATCCGCATAAGGTTTTGAAAATTGAAGCCCCCAAGATTCGCAGAAAATGATCGTGCGTAGCACAATCAAAAATATAACTTTTCTCACTCTCACGAATTTACATTTGAGAGGATCAGAAAATCAGTTTCTGGCACATTCGATGATGCCAGCCATCATGAAAAATTGGCTGCACTAGCCTCTTAATTTCCATGTGTGGAAACAGCCCCACATCTCATTAAAATGTAAATTGTCCCTTGGCATAATTTCAAATAATCTACGGCCGAAAATACAAAGGCCTGTAAAAACGATAAGGGTACAGGGATATAGCTAAAAGTTTGAGTGAATCACTAATCAGTTCATTCTGTGTTCCCTCCCTTGGAGTAATCAAATGAAGAAAATGCGTTGATGCTAATTGAATATGAAATTTGGATACATCTCCCACTGAATACAGTTTGCCGGAAATAATTGTCGATTCCCATGAAGAATAACAACTATGGATACGGTTACTGGACAAAGGAATGGGTGAAGTATGAAGTGACTGGGAGCCAGTATCCTCCAATGACTCCAGATCAGAGAGGCAGAATCTCGGTAAAGGGATCACAACTTGTCCGCCAGTTGTGCACTGAGGAAAAGGGCTATCTTTCACGACTTCCCGTAGGGGATCTTCCCTAAGGTATTCCTCCCCCTCATAAAGGATCAAAATCTCTTTGAGTTGATAGTACTAATCTCCGATTCCTTCCCAAGTTTTTCCAATCCAACCCGATATTCAGTATCTCCCAACTTTACCCCAACCCGTTGTAGGTCGTTCAATTCTATTTTGTAATCATCTTGTTTTATTCCCCATGGGGCTTGGCCCTCTTTGGCCCCCCCCCCTATTATTTATGTTAGCAAGGCACAGAACATCCAACTTTTTATTTTTCACCCTATTATCCATTTTATTTATGTTAGCTAGGCACAGCCCATCCAACTTTTTATATCTCGCCACTGCAGGCTGAATCTCTAAATTTTGTCTCTTTTCTGCACTTCTCTTTTCATCTATACTTTTGTCAAACCTTCCAGTCGCGCACATTAAATAATCATTAAATCTGAATTAGACTCCAGAGTCCCCTATCTTTGACTGTATTTCTTAATTGTAGTTCCGCTCTGTATCTTTTCCCCCTCTCTTTGTATTCTTTACTTTTACTGCAAAGCCGAACAATTAGTCGTCAGATGGGGACAGAACTCCGACATTTGGTTTGCCCTATTGCACCAAAAGATCTCGAGCTTAACGAGGAAAAGTAAGTACAACATAATACTTCTCATTTTTCTCTTATACAATCAGCGCTTCATTTTGGCAAATATTTTTCGGCGTCTCATATTCGTTAAAAGTGTTCTCAAGTTTTCTATTTTCTGTAAATTTTCCCGAAAAATCATTTTCGCGCGTCTTATTTTCAATATTATGTGGTCTTTTTACTTGCGCATACTATTTTATGGATTATCAATATTTCGAACACGAGTATCAAGAATTTCGTTTTTCCGACATTGGGATCAGCCTCCCAATTTGTTCTGTGGGTCGGTCCACCTCCCCCCGTAGTCAACGAAGTTGTATATTTGTCCATCGTAATGTAGTTTTGTAATTTTCTCACTGTTAAAGAAGTCGCTTTTAAGGATAGGAGATTTCTGATATCCCCAAAGGCTCCTCCTACTAAAAAATCCACTGCTAGAGTAGGTACTAAGCCTACTTTTATCGTTTTTCTCTGGACTCTACCGTCCTTCTTTGCAATTTCTATTCTAACCAAGGAGACGGGCATTGGTACTAATCTCCATAATAACACATTGTTGTAATATTATTTTTATGGTCTATTTCTTCTATTTTATGCAATCTCACAAACTCGTCAATGTTTCCTTTATTATGGGCTATAGCCCAATTTGTTCTTTTTTAGGTTACTTTCTCATCTCTATTATGGCAATTTTTAGAAAAAGGTTCCGAGGAATCAAATTTTATCGGGTTATCAACACCTTGAACCAGAGTATCAAGTATTTCGTTTTTTCTACAGGGGGACTCAGCACCCCAATTTGTTTTTTGGGCCCTTCCACCTCCCCCCATAGTCAACGAAGTAGCATGTTTTTCCGTTACAGCATTTACTGTCTGATAATTCTCTGAGAATGTCTCACTCATTGACCTTCCCTTACGGGCTTCACTAGCTTTAGTAAGGGTTTTCATACGAGCTTGATGATATATTTCATTGGCTTCTCTATCTTTTTCCAATTTTCCATACGGGCCTGATGATATATTTCATTGGCTTGTGTATCTCTTTCCCATTTTTCCATACGGACCTGATGAAGTATTTCATGGGCTTGACTATCTCTTTGAATTTGATCTATCTCATTATGTAATTTTTTTCATATACTCTAAGTGCTCTCTCTGAAAGGCCTCCATATTAGCCTTTCTTTCTATTTTCCTACTTTTCCTATGGCCTTCACTTGCCCTTCTCGGTCTTGAGTTAATCTTATCTCTGTCCGACATTATCTCAAAATTCCGTTAATATCAAAATACTTTTTCAGTCTAAATGGAAGTTCTTTTACCAATGTATTGTAACTTCCGATCTGTCGCGGAAAAATTGCTGCGTCTCAATTAGCCTGTTATTTTTGCACAATAATTAGTTGCGCGATATATTGATTCATAACTTTTTCTTATTATTGTCTAACTAGGCACAGCCAAGATAATTTTTTTCTCTTTGCGATTTTTTATATGTAACCACAATAGGCTACTATGTAGGCTAACTCAACTTGTCTCTTCGAAAAAGCGGAATTCTTTTACTATCAGGTTTACCGATAGTACCTTTCTTGATGCCACCAGTATTATACGGCTAAGCCTCGACTGCCACCAGTATTCGTGTCGTAAGGTACGGGTGTCAACACTTATTGGTGCAAAAATGGTGCTACACCACTTACTGGCGAGGAAAGCCGCTGGCAGCACCAGATATTATAGTGAGATGCCCGCACTTACCACGATGGTTCTGTAAATATAGGGTTTGTTAATACCCAATTTACAATATATCGTGCACCAGAGTATGATAACGTGATCAAAAGGTCAAATGGCCAAATTCTAAGGCCAAGGGTTAACCCAACCCGGGTCACCACTAAAATCTCTAGCTATCTCCTTGGAAGGTAAACAAACCCCCCTGTCGACATAATAATGACGGTATCTCATAATTCTTTCCCTACCCTGTCTGGGTTCCTGTTAAAAACAGTCTACACACTTGTAGAAAATAGCTTACTTGTAATCTTCCAAAAGGTCACACAAACATAGCAACCCTGAAAAAGAAAAGACTTCCCCAAACGGGGTCTCAATGTAGACAAACTATAAATAATATTCGTTCTGTACAACAAAGTTTGCATAGGGATGGACATTCGCTTGGCCCTGGCCAATCCTCTAAATCAACGTCCAAAATCCCTTCTACTTTCGCGTAATTGTGTCTTTCAATGGCCCAAACCCGGAGGACCAAAATAGAATTTAAGTTCAAAGCTTACTTATTACGAAAGATTCTAGCTTAGCAACGAGATTTCAACTAATGATTAAATTTATCTTGTAGGCAAATATAATTACAGAAAAGAAAATAGGTCACTTATCTGAAAAGAAAAGAAATAAGGGGTGGAACCCCAACAGGTCTCATTCGATTGGAAATTCAAAGGGTAAGGGCCCTTTTTAACAGTTGAAATTAATTGGAAGGCAACTAACCCCCCTCTCACGCCCACCATTCTCCCAACCATTTTTGGGGGACGTATCGAAATATTTTCTTCCATACCAGGGCACTTCGTATCGAAGGAGTTGTCGTAGAAAAGGGCTCATTCGAATGGAAATTGGGATGGCTAGTGCCCTTTTTAATAGTCGAAAGTAATTGGAAGGGAGCTAACACCATTTCCCCAAACACATCCAATCAAAATTTTGAGATTGCCATATGGTTCGAAGTAGTTAAAAAGTCCGGAAATTATGTTTTTAGGACGACATTCCCCCAACAGCCCTTGGAGCAAGGGTTGTAAGTTATGCCCTGGGGCGTATAAGGAATCTTGTATTGAAAGTGTTGTCGTAGAAACTTCAAAAAGGGCTCATTTGATTGGAAATTGAAAGGGCTAGTGTCCTTTTTAATCGTCAAAAAGTGGTCGGAGGGCAAGTAACCCCCCTATCACGCCCATAATCTCCCCAAACACATCCAATCAAAATTTTGAGATAGCCATTTTGTTCAACGTAGTTGAAAGGTCCGGAAATTATGATTTTGAGGATGACACTCCCCCACAGCCCTCAGGGCTAGGGTTTAAATTTTTGCCCAGGGGGCATACAAGGCTTTTTATAGAAAACATTTTTTAGAAACTTCAAAAAAGGCTCATATGATTAGAAATTGAAAGGGCTAGTGCCCTTTTTAATAGTCAGAAGTTATTAGAGGGCAACTAACCCCCCTCTTACGCCCACTTTTTCCCCAAACACATCGAATCAAATTTTTGAGATAGCAATTTTGTTCAACGTAGTTGAAAGTTCTGGAAATTAAGTCTTTGACCATGACAGCCCTCCCCCCCTCAGCCCTCAGGTCAAGGGTTGTAAGTTATGCCCTGGGAGCATATAAGGTTGGTATAGAAGGCTCTGTCGCAGAACTTCAAAAAGGGCTTCTTCAGTTTGAAATTGAAAGGGCTAGTGCCCTTTTTAATAGTCGAAAGTGATTGGAGGGCATCAAACCTCCCTCTCACACCCACCATTTCCCCAAAAATATCCAATAAATTTTTGAGATAGCCATTTTTTCCAACGTAGTTGAAACTTCTGGAAATTATGTCGTTGAGGATGACAACCTCCTCACAGCCCTCATGGCAAGGGTTGTAAGTTATGCCCTCGGGACAGATAAGGTTTTCGTAGAAAGTGTTGTTTTAGAAACTTCAATAAGGGCTCATTCGATTGGAAATTGAAAGGCTCGTGTCCTTTTTAATAGTCGGAAGTGATAGGAGGGCAACTAACCCCCCTCTCACGCCCACCATTTCCCCAAACACATCCAGTCAAAATTTTAAGATAGCAATTTTGTTCAACGTAGTTGAAAGTTCTGGAAATTAGGTCTTTGAGGATGACAACCCTCCCCCCAGCCCTCAGGGCAAGGGTTGTAAGCTATGCCCTGGGAGAATATAAGGTTATTATAGAAAGTGTTGTCGTAGAAACTTCAAAAGTGCTCATTCGATTGGAATGTGAAATGGCTAGTGCCTTTTTTAATATTTCAAAGTGATTGGAGACCAGCTAACGCCCATCATTTCTCGAAACACATCCAATCAAAATTTTCAGACAGCTATTTTGTTCAACGTAGTTCAACGTTATGGAAATTAGGTCTTTGAGGGTGACAACCCCCCCCCCCCCCACAGCCTTCAGAGCAAGGGTTGTAATTTATGCCCTGGGGGCATATAAGGTGTTTGTAGAAAGTGTTCACGTTGAAACTCAAAAATAGCTCATTCGATTGGAAATTGAAAGGGCTAATGCCCTGTTTAATAATCCAAAGTGATTATAGAGCAACTAACGCCCACCGTTTCCCCAAACACATCCAATAAAAATTTTGAGACAGCCGTTCTGTTCAACGTAGTTGAAAGTTCTGTAAATTAGGTCTTTGAGGATGACAGCCCCCTCACAGCCCTAAGGGCAATGGTTGTAATTTATGCGTTGGGGGCATATAAGGTGTTTATAGAAAGTGTTGACGTAAAAACTCAAAAAGAACTCATTCGATCGGAAATTGAAAGGGCTAGTGCTCTTTTTAATAGTCGAAACTGATTGGAAGGCTTGACATTTTTATAGTGAAGAGCGATGTGGGTACAAATTATTATTTTGTTTTGTTTAGACCAGGGCACTTCGTATCGAAGGAGTTGTCGGAGAAACTTGGAAAAGGGCTCATTAGATTGAAAATAGAAAGGGCTAGTGCCCTTCTTAATAGTTGAAAGTGATCGGAGGGCAACTAATCCCCCTCCCACGCCCCCCTCTCATTTGCCCATTATGTTTTAAAACTAAATATTGCTTTAAGAATTAATCAAAATGCACTGTGTTATTGCTAATTCCCAATAAGGCCTCTCAGCAGTATCCCAAGAACGACCAAGGGTATTATGTTCAAACTTTCGGGGCTACCTCTACTCTTAAAATTTAACCAAATCAAGATAGCTTAAACGTAATCAACATACCCAAAAAAATGAAACAGATTTTTTTTGCGGATGGTCCAGATTTGTAAAAGGTTGTGTGTTGTTAAAAATAGCTGAAAAATTTTCTCCAGCTTACAAATAGCAGGCCAAACTATAAAGTCTTAAAAAAAACGAAAGATTTAAACTATTATTTTTTTTTTCCTGAAAAGACTATGTCAATACAAAACGAACAGAAATTAATGAAAAAAAACTTTTTCCACAAAATAAGTTTTTCAAAGAAAAGTAAAGAGCTCCATTAAACCAAATATTAGCAAAAATTAAATAAAATAATCTACCATGCGTGAATACAATTGAATGTGCATTGTCAGTTTAATATACATATACTGATATTTATTAATCAGAATGTTAATGTTTTTTTTTATTTATTAAAGTTATAAAAGTAAAAACATTTATATTTTTTCAGTAAAGTATGAATTATGTTCTGGTCTTGGGAAGGCATATGGGTTTTGAGCCCTAATCATGTTAATTTCTGCTCGTTTTGAGTTTGATTCAGTTATTTATTTTAATTTCTGTTCATTTTGGGTTTCATTTATTTATCGATGCTGATTTGTGGTAGTTTCACGCTTGGTAGATTATTTGATTTTATTTTTGCTCATTTTTCGTTTAATAGAGTTCTTTGCTTTTCTTTGAAAAACTTATTTCGTGGAAAAAGTGGAAATTAATCTATTTGAAAGAAACGATATAACAATATTTACTAACAGACGATCAAGTTTAAAGTTAACCAGTAGTGAACGAATTAGGGGGGTGTTGACAACCTGGTCAAAAGATTTTCGGAAATCAACTAAGACATGGTTCAGTCAAACAGTTTGTTTATCAAGGTTACTTACGGTATGTATTGTATGGTATGTATTGTATGGTATGTATGGTATGTATGGTATGTATTGTATGGTATGATGGTATGTATTAAGTACACAAGGTTGTGGTAGTTTTCCTCAACCCATTAACGCCCAAGGCAAGATGCAGTTGAAATTTCTCCAAGAGCTTTACAGGATCGACTACTGGGAGTATAACTTAGGTTTTAGTACAGAAAATAAAAGCAGAACCACCAAAACCTTATAATTGTAATAATAAAAATAATTAAGCTTACAAAAATCTTAATTATTAGTTAACTCTATCTATTGAAGTCAATCAGATATTTTTAAACTGTTTTTATAGACCCAAGGGAGTGGGAATGGGATAAAAATTATAAATTTTACTTCATTTATTTTAAAGAAAAGTAAGTGAAAACAGAACTAAGCATGAAATTGTTTAAAACAGTCATGAAGATGAAGACGAACTCCACACTCCTTACGCTCTAACTGCGTATTTTTCTGGCAAAAAAAACAGCATCCCTGTTTTAGTGCTGTGACAAGAGAATGGATCGTATATTCTTTGGGGAAAATCTTCAAAGTGCCAGATCTGCCTGGGTTCGAACTCGGTACGTGGAATGTTTCATTGCTTAAAAGTCCATTGACAACCTTTCTAATGATATCAAGCTGGCGGATTCTTCCGTCTTCATCATCCTCGTGAGGATGACGATAAAACTTCCAGAAAAAAACAATAGTGTACACAGAAGGTTTTGTACACTACCCCAATACCATTTTTTTTCACGTAGAATTGGCTGGTAAGCTGACAGTGTATTATCAAGAAGATCCAAACCACCAATGCCTTGGTTATAATTTCTGATGAGCCTCGGTTGGCCGACGGTTATATCCTTCCTCTCTTCAGATGAAAAGCTCTTAGCTGGGTGTAGGGGTTCAATAGAATCATTATTAGTGGCAACACAAACGGCCTTACTGTCGTTCTGTTTTACTGCCAAGATTGTTCCTGTAAATTTGTAGTAATAGTAGCCTCTCTCTCACTTTTCTAGATTTTTTGATTCTTCTATGTTACACCCTTTTAGTCGGTTTTCTTGCACAGTTCCCGTAGTACGGAATCCAAGATGGTGGAGAACGACCAGTAGGTCATAATTAGTGAAGACATTGTCAAAAAAGAGGTAACGATGGGCTGGTAATTTTACTACAGACAACAAATATGTCACAACTCGTGAACCAAGTGGGCAGTTTGCTGCGTAGTTTTGCCGCAGTACATCTGAATATTTAAGGGAAAGCCATGAATACATGCCAGTATTTAAGCCTCATATCTAAATCTTATTGGTTTGCCTCGCATGAACATCTTGCAACTATGCCTCCCAAAAAAGGGATCATTTGCTCTTCCACTGATAACATAGATTCAAAAAGTCCCACATTTTTGAATTTTCTTATCTACCAGATCAATCAAAGGCCTTACTTTGACTGTTTTCTCAGCCGTATCCAGATTCTCAGTATCTGCAAAATGCAAGTAATCCTTAATTCTTCGAATTTTATACTGCTCATCGCATTTCCGACAATGGGAATACAAACATCATCTGATCTGGTCCAGATCACACATATGCTCCGATATCTCCGTCATAAAATTCACAAAAAATTTCAAATTCAGAGTTCCACCTGCTCGTTGTCTATTTTTGGGACATGATCATGATCAATAAGTCCTGCCTTTTGATTTTTCTTCCATTTAGGAGTAGAGATATAGGCTTTCCCAGTCATTCTATTTACCGGCTTTCTTCCCATTTTCCTTGTCGTCAGGCTAACAGAAACGTCTTCCTCTGAACTAGAAAGACTAGCTCCAGCTTGCCTAGTGTTTGAACCTCCTACTTGGACTTCCAAAGTACCAGCGATATCGGGTGGCAAACCATCCAGGTTTTGAAGATCGTCCTAATCCCCTTGCTCCTTGTCGCCAAAATGGTCTGGGTCGGTCGGAATCACAGCAACCTCAATACTTTCACCGTCACTCTCCACATCAGAAAGTTGATCTAAGACAGCAAGGGCTTCTTTTACAGAGAGACAGGTTGTATTTTTCATCTAGAAGGAAAAGTGTCATCAATATAGTTCCAAGAGAAAGTCCCTAAACATCACTAAATAAGTTGTTGGACTGCATTTTAACATCTATAACCAGCATCTGGGACTTATAAATTACAAAATATGAAGCTCCAAAGCCGAACAGCAGTGCAGGTAGACAGGTTCTGATGAAGTTAGACAGGTTCTCTCCCATTTGGGAACAAAAGGAAGTAGCGCTAACTAGTACTATTAAAACTATTCCTTTTCAGTCGCGGCACTCCATAGAAATGAAAAATGAGGTCAGAGCTACCTAAAAAACAAAAGTTATTTACCATTCTTTTTCTTTTTGATGACTAAAACACATCCCTTACCAGCCTTACTAAAACTGAAAAAATTAGCCTTTTTGGCAACTGACAAAAAATACGTACATTAGAATATTGGAGATGAGAAAATTGTGTTAACACTTTTGCCACCGGGAAAAACTATGGTAAGCCAAAATTCAATCTTCTACTGACTATAAAACCAGAAAAAAAATCCAGACTTGTCTGTTCCCAAATAGGAACACTGATCGTTAATGGGTTAAGTTACCAAACTGCCAGATGTCAATACGTGGACAAATTTTAACTTCATAAACCTTAATAAAGTTTGGAAAAAACTGAAGTGAGTGCAATGGGGCGAATGTTGGCGAAAGTCTGACAGGTGCATTTTTTGGGACAGGTATTATAAAACCTTATTTCCAGAAACTTGGGAATTTACCAAATTTTGTGATGGTTGAAAATATTTGATAAAGGCTCAGTAATTTTGTCTGAAAAGGCTTTAGTTAAGTCAACTAGGATGTCCAAGGAACAAGTACATGATTTTCTAAGCTTTAGGATTTTATTTATAACATCAAAGGAAGAAATAAGCGGAATAGAGGTATTTGGGGGAATATTTGGACTTGAGCCAGTGAAAGGGGGGGGGGGGAGACTTTGAACGATTGAAGCAAGGTACAAGTTCAAATCGTAGGCAGTCTTATAAGGGGGTTCAAATAAATAAAAATTAACTTCAGAAGAACTTTCTCCATATATTTCTTTAATTTTTCTGTATCATTGCTTGGACTTATTCGAATATAGAATATAGATATTCGAAAAACATTCGAATATATTCGAATATATATATATCTTTGACTTTACTATTATAATAATCAGAAGCTGCTTTTCTTAATTTTTTCTTTAGAAACTTCCTTAGACTATTTGCCACAGTAATACGACCTGCCTTGAAAAAAAATATTTTTTTTTCTTAGAGGTTTTTTAAAAGACTCAGTAACATAAGGCTTATCTGTAGAACACGTTTTAATTTTTTTTTCTCAGGAAAGTGAGATTTATAATTACTCCTCAATAAATTTTGGGGGACAAAGCCTTGCCGTCAACGTCATTTGTTTGATACACAGTGGACTAATTTTCAGTAGTTATCCAAGAGCCAAAATTCTAGAGTCCTGAGTCAATAAGAGGTCTATAAGCGGTTTCAGTAATAGAAAACGATTCTTTAACTTTAGCCAGCGGAGATAGGAGAAGGCTAAAGTGGTAACTACCCCTTAGAGGGGGGAGAATGACGACTGGTTTGCAAAATTTTGGATGATTGGTGCAAATTAATCGAGAGTAGTATTGCCTTAACAACCTGTTTTAAATTAAAAGCATTACATGTAGAATCAAGTTGTATATTATTTGCGCCACCCATCAGGAAAATTCCTGCATTTGGGTATTTTGATAGTACAAAATCAGCACTTGCATGTAATTTTTCTTGCATTTTCTTTGCATTGTAATATTTTGTCAGTGGATCTCTGATTAAGAGGAGTCACAAAAAACACACAGGGCAATTAAATTGAAGGAATTGGCAAGACTTTTGGTCGAACACACACCCAAATAATCTCGTCAAAGGAAGCAAGACATGGAATTTAGATTTCACTTGGGTACAAGTTATCACGGACAAAGAAGAGAATTCCGCCATCTTTCTTACCCAGAGGGTAGTTTTCTGGTCTGAGTTTAGTAAATTGGTAAACATTGTTAATTTTTAACATGTGCAAATTGTGAGCTTACACTTCAGTAATAGCGATTAGATCTAATCTATATATTTTAGGAAGGGAGTCTAATTCATTAAGTTTGTCAAAGTTAAGGCTTTCAGCGTTGCTCAACAAAAGTATGGGGATTTGAAAGCGACTTGTGAAGATACCATTTTTATACTTTACTTTTTTTGTATCACAGATGAGGTGTCTAGTCCTTTGTGATGAGTCCTGTGTATCACACAGGAGTTCTAGTAGAATTCTTGTCAGGAGCTAAGCTCTGTAGTCAGAACAAGGGGATGGGGGACAATATCCATCTTTTTCATATGCAAGGGCATTGAATTGAGCAGGTACTAGCGGAAATTCTAAAAGCAGTAACCAAGTAGCAGATGAGTTGGGGGTGAACTGGAGGAATCAAGAGAGATGATATTAACTTTTCAGGTATACGGTACTAAGAGTCCACGTTGAGTAGGTTTGCAAAGTGGTGGGGAAGGGTAGAAAATGCTGGAAAGCGGACGTAAGGGTGGGTGGGTTTATCTTGAAAAAAGAAGGAAGGGGGTATTGAAGTAAATATTGAGCGGGAATATCCTTTGGATAGGTACTAAATTGGAAAGGACTGGATGGCTCGAAGGATTTCTTGTGTGTGAGTGATGGTCTAAGAAATATTTAGTAGAAATATCAGAATTAAGGTGGCCTCTGGGCAGCCCAGTTTTGTGGAACCTACTACGACTCTTAATGGGCAATTTGATATGAGCTTTTGCCCAGCCAAAGCATCTTCCACTTGAAAATGTTTTACAGATATCGATTCTGTTGATAGAAGAGCTATAGCAAAGGTTTTATCCTTGTATGGTATAACAGACATATACATTAAAGTTATTAGTGCTATGTACGAGAATAACACGGCTGCAGTTAAGGTAGGAAATGAGGTTAGCAGTTGGTTCTGTATTAAATCAGGAGTGAAGCAGGGCTGTGTTCTATATCCGTTTATATGGGTTATTTTGATGGATTTTGCATTAAGGAACACAGGAAAGGCAATGGGAGACCACGGAATCAAATGGGGAGGAAAAAGTCTCCTGGACGTTTGTTAAGAAGACTAAGTCACTAAGGCTAGGAGTAAGTGAAGATGAAAAGGTGACGTTGGGTGATGAAAAGATTGATCAAGTAGGCAGCTTCACTTACAATGGTAGTATTATTAGCAAAGATGGTGGGAACATTGAAGATGTTAAAAGTAGAATAGCCAAGGCTCAGGGTGTTTTTTCACAATTAAAAAAAGTTTGGAAGAATAGGAAGATAAGTCCGCAAACCAAGTTTAGAATATTAGAAGTTACAGTGATGACAGTAGTCAAATATGGTTCTGAAGCATGGGCGCTTCGAACAGCGGATGAAGATTTGCTAGATTTATTCCAGCGAAATTGCTTACGGATTGTTCTGGGTACACGGTTGACTGACCGTATTTGAAACAATAGGCTGTACGAAAATGTGGTTCAATACCGCTCTCTAGGGCTATAATGAAAGAAAGGTTGAGATGGCTTGGGCACGTTGGGTGGATGAAGGATGACAGATTTCCGAAGATTGTTCTTTTCGACCAACCGTCTAGGGCTAAACAGAAAGCAGCTCGTTCTCGTCTTGGGTGGAAGGACGTAATAAAGAAAGATTTAAAGGAAATTGGAGCTTCGTGGGAGGGTGTATAAACGGAGGCTTTGAATAGATTGGGATGGAGGAGGAGCGTGCGTAGCTGTGTTGGCCTCAGGCGGCTTGATCTGCGGTGAGTTGTTATTAGTAGTAGTAACATGGGGGTATTTAAACAGATTATTTGTGCAACGGCTAAAAACATGAAACTTACAAATGTGTAGATATTTACAGTTACTAGACATACATCTAATAGCCTGTCTAAAAATCCAAAGCACATTAGGTTGGTCACACTTAAGATCACTGAACTCATTTAATTGAATATGTGATTACAGTGGATGTGAATTTCTGCTTGCTCGACTACATTGTTCGACTGCATTGTCAGTTTTAAAAGATGTGTCATTAACACTGGCTTTCAAGAATAAATTATCTTCAGTTAAAACAAGGTTAATAGGATTAGTTTTCGTAACCTTTTTAATCCCTTGAGAAAATTCTGACGAAGGAAGTTCACTAGCAATTGCTTGATTACATTTAGCGACGTTTTCTGGTTCAAAGGGTTTTACACTTTTTACGCAACTTGAAGAATTTTGACAATCCATATTTGGAGCAGAAGTATCAGCTAAAGGAGGAACTCTTGGTGGTGTAGGGATTTTAATGTATATACAGCATCAGCAATTGCGAGCTGAAAACCAACTTTTAACATTTTGATTTCATTGTTCCTGAAAAGATCACTTTTCGTGCGCTCGTAAAGATCAGATAGGCTATCATGAAGAAATTCGAGATTAATAATCCGTTTCCTGACATTGACGATTTCTGCATCTTTTCTTAGGCAATCTTCACATGAATGGGACTTGAAGACACTGGCTGTTTCTGCATTGCGTGTCGATTTGCCTTTACTGGAACAAGAGATTTGTGGGGTAATTTGGGATTGATGGGTGGTGGTTCTTTTTGCAGAATCAATCGATCCAGCAAAACTATTGTTGACATAACTCGAAACACAAGGTACTGTAGGGGAGTTTGCAATACCACTTGAAACGATCTCTTCAAGTTGATTTTCATTGGAGACAGTTGAATTTTCTTTATTAGAAATAAGGTGGGATTTTACAGCCTCGATTGGTTGGACCACTTCTGGTTGATTATCAATGATATTAATCTCGTCATTTTCAACCATTGACGCTCAGCATTGTACGCATAACCAATTAGGTTTTTTTTTTCAGGCGATTACTTTTTGTTATGCCAGCACAAGCAAGGTGCAACCCAGCATTGAGCACAGAACACTGGAAAGACCCCACATTTTCTGTAGCATTCTTTACAAGGATGGGACATTCTAGGCTAAGATACAAAATCGAGACAGACCTTGAATTGGAAGCTATATCTTCAACTAAAACCTGGTAGTCTCAGCCGGGATTAGTACTAGTACTTGCTAGAGAAAAGTTCACAAGGCTGATCTCGCGTCTTCACTTAAAAATCACAAGCATAATTTATTTAAAAACAAGACGACTTGACAGGTCAAGATCGAATGGAAGACTGAAAGGTCATGCGATAGTATGGGGATTGATTAACATGAAAATATATTAATTTCATTTAATCCCTTTTAATGACGCAGAAATAAGTTTTTAAATTACATTCACAATGTATGGGTATAGAATGTCACCAAAATACAGTGATAGAAGATTTGCCCAGAAGTGACAAAGGGATGTAGGATTTACCCGGAAGTGAAAAAGGGATATAGCATTAGCCTGGCATCTAAATTAGAGCTTCCACTCTTCTTCTCATTGTTTTTGTTTTTTAATTTGTTATGTTACACTTTTTGATTTCAATAGCAAAATCTCTTTCATGTCCAAAATTTCTGATATGAAGAAAATTCCAGAATTTCAATGACTCATTGCTTCAAGTAGGGTAATTTTATTTAAAATTGTTACTCTCATTATTAACAATTAGGATTCTTAATTTCCAAATTTCAATAGCCAAAACGTTTTCGTAGGGAAAAGATCCATATTCATAGAATATTTCAGCAATTAAATATCACACTCCTTAAAGTTGGGTCTTTCTACCTCATATTTTTGTTCTCTTTTTTTTACAATTTTAATCTTTTTAAACATTTCAATACTAAAATTCTTTTAATGTCAAACGAAATTAAGATTTCTAAGAAAAGTAAGGATTTCGACCTCACAGTTTTTCAAGTAAAGCCATTCTTCTGCATATGTTTTATCTTTGTTTTATGAATTTATGATTCGTATTTTTAAAATTTCAATTGCCAAATCTGTTTTATGGCAAGATTTTACTTTTATTTTTTATGTAGGGATTTATATATCATATTTTTTCCAAGTAAGGCCGTCGTAATTAATTGATATTGTTCATTTTTAACAATCTTTATTTCCTTTCAACTTTTAACAGCAAAACTACTTTACTGTCAAGAATTTTTTATTTTAAAAAATTTAATGATTTCAATTGAATTTCCAGGATTTCTAAAATTTTCAAACAGGGAAACTTGAAAGAAAACTAAGGTTAATTTAGACTAGTTTAGACTCTCTGCCTCAAAATGTGTCGATTTTTAAATTTTGTCTTGATTTTACACTAGTTTCTGTTTGTTCTATAGTTTTCAAAGCTTAATAAAATTTCTGTGGTAAAGAGTCTACTATTCTAATAATTTTTTTCGAACCAAACGCATATTTGGAATTTTTCCCACGATATTTTCCTGTTTTTCAATTTTTGTTGTAAAAATCTCAAATGTATTACTTTATATGGAAACGTTTCACTATTTTCAGGTTTTGTCGAGGGGAATTTTTTTCTTTTTTTTTAAATTTTGTTGTACGGTTTAAAATTTTTTATTTTTTTAGTTTTTTTTTAATTCTGTATTGTGAATTTCACGAATGTGATTTTCAGATTACTTTCCTCAATAAATTAATTGTAAATTAATTTAAATAACAATAAATAAATTGTGATGTTTTAGGAATTTTTGACTGCTATGTCGCATTAGTTTTCTTATCATTAAAATCGTAAATTGTTCAAAAGTGAAAAAAATAGTGAAATAGAAGGATGTTACTGGAAGAAATTTGATAATGAAAGGCTCAAATTTATTTGAAATCGACTCTTTTTTACATACAATTTTGGTATTCCAGTTCAATAAATGCAGATCGTAAATAGTTAAAAAAAATACGAAGTAAGAAGGCATTACTTGAAGAAATATGATACTGAAATGCTGAATTTTTAGAAGCCTAGAATTTCTGATATGAAAGGGCCTTTGCTGATAAATTGCTAAACGGGAAATAAATTACGAAGTAGAAAGACGCTTTTTAAAGAATTGTGAAATTGAACTCTGAAATTTACTAGAAATCTGAAATTTTTTATACGAGAGGGCTATTGCTGTTGAAATTTACGATAAGGATCGTAAATTGTAAAAATGGAAAGAAGTTATAAATAAGAATTACCAAAAGAATTGTGATATCTAGCTTCCAAAATTCTTAAAAAATTAGAATTTCAACATGAAAATGGTTTCTGTTATTGAAATTCAAAATATAAGAATCTTGAAGAAAAAAAAGAAAAAAGGTAGACATAATTTAATCGAAGAAATGAGATATTGAAATGCTAGAATCTTCAAGAAATCTGGTTGACCTGAAAGATAATTTGCCACTGAAACTCAAAATCTGAAATATATTAAAAAATTAAAAAAAATACGGAGTAGAAGAGCTACACATGAAGAAATATGATACTTAAATCCCGAAACTATTAGAAATTTCAAATTGTGGATGTGAAAAGAATTTTGGTATAAAAATAAATAAATACAAATATTTTTATGAATGATAGGAAACTTGAAGGAAAAAGAACTCACTTGAAAAAATTAGATATCTAAATCTTGAAATATTCTAGATATGTCAAATTTTTTACATGAAAAAAAGTTCTGCTATTGGGATTCAAGAAAAGTAAAAATTGTAAAAAAAATAAGTGGAATAACTTTACTTGAAGAAATTTAAAAGTAAAAATTTATTTCTATTTTAATTTCTACATTCTTAAAAAGTAGAAATTTATTCACATGAAAACGTTTTTAAACTATTTAACTTCGGGAAAAGTGAATATTGTTAAAAATGGAAAAAAAGTATGAAGCATAAGGATCTTACTTGAAAAATAAGCGGCTGAAAAGCTGTGCTAGAAAGGATAATTTTTTTAAATTATAGGGGGTTTTCTATTAAAATTTTGTATCATTAACATTTGAAAAGAAAAGAAACATAAAATATGTTCAAAATTCATGGTAGAATTTCTGGGTAGTATGTGAGCCTGTGACTGCATCCTGAGTAGGGTGATTGACAATTATTATGGTCAAATCTAAAGTCTAATTTTTCTCTTTTTCCGTAAAATAGCTAGAATATTGTCTTCTTTTTGTCCAACTTAGGGATGTGTATAATCGGCTAGGGTCAAATAAATTTTAAACTCTGAAAGCCTATGTTGTGAGCCTACTAGCATTTTCTGGATATTTTCTTTGGTTTAATTTATTTTTGAAATATATTTATGTAAAAGTTCCCGAATGTCTGCTTTTTTACGGGATGATAAATGCGCGAATGAATTATTAGCCAAAAGAGCACAATTTAAGAAAAGAAAAAGTACGATTTCTAAGGTTTTCTAGCCTATTGTATAACTAGAGAAAAAGGTTAAAATTTAAAGTCTAAGCGGAAATTTTAATGAAAAATACCCGAAAGAATAAGAACGTCACAATTTCGATAGGACAAGGATAAGACTCAGATAAATTGCTGACCGTCGTCGGCAGAAATACTTCAGCAGATGTATTTCTGCCTATGACGGTCACTGCACATGTGACCGAAATATCCAGTATTTTTTGTGAATTATCACTGTCTGTTAAAAGAATTTATATCTATTTGAACTTTTATTTATCGTCAAGGAAAGGCAGAGTGGTCTCTGAAATTGTCTACGTCACATTTATGTGGATAATTTGACCGAAGAAGATTATCAACTTATAAACACCCATAAGAAACATGCAAAGATTATCAACCAACAGGATTTTCTTTTACAGTGTAAGAAGATGAGAATTGTGACACCTTCGATAAAATTCAATCTACATTTAGGCACTTTTAAGGAAGAAAAGCTTGTATGAAGCTTACAATAGTATTTCTGCTGATGACAGTCACTGCACATATGACCAAAACATCCAGTATTTTTTGTGAATTTTAACTGCCTATTAAAAGGATTTATCCCTATTTGAACTTTAATTTATCTTTTAGGAAGAAAATCCTTTCGAGAGTATTCGGAGAGCTATTATGGAAAAAAGAAGAATTCAAGAGCAGGCAAAACTGGTTAACAATGTTTTATTATCACCGTTGAAGATTAACATATCTATAAGACATAGGCCTATAGCTATGTCGTGTGATGCCTTAGCGACGGAATCAAAAGGTTTTTATTACCCTTTAATTAGTATCGACAGTTTAGGTAAATTAAACACAGGTAAATTAAACATTGTTGCTGGTAAAATTAAACACTTATATGAGCAATGATTATCAAACAGTTCGTGGTAACCATTTTTAAGTAATGACCAACAGTAGTGTAGGCCCAATCTATTTAAATAGTCAGATTGAAACTGTATAGGTAGAGCTACTAGTCCTCCAGGACATTATTATGCGCACCTGCGCAATAGAAACGTAGCCCACGGATTTTAAAGGGTCAGGTACCCCTGTACATCGGGCCAACTGGTCTTACGACACACCCCTGTTTTAAAAGGTCATGTGTAATATGGATGTCATAATATTGCTTCAGTATTAGAAAAGTGTTAAGTGTTTAACGTGTTAAGTGCAACGGATGGTTTTGCACTACTGGATATTGAAAGTGCTAGCAATGATGAAACAGAACCAAGAGTACCTAAAGTTGCAGTTGAAATTACAAGGGGTTGTCGACTAACTCTAGAATGGGACAAGATAAATGCAGAATATGTTATATCATTAATCAAATTCAAGTCGGAAGAGCAATTATGCTTTGAAGCAAAAGTGAATAGAATGCATATACAATCTTTACAAGACGGATTAAATGCGTTAATGAAATATATTGAAGAGAACAATCTGAATCAATCTATAAAAAGAAGTAGGTTTTTTACTAGCGGAATTCTTATTCTATAATTGGCAGTGAGAGTATCAGGATTAAAAATGGCCGGATTTGAGAACCAAAAATCTTACAGAATCTTGTCAAATAGGAAAATTGAGTAATTTTAGACGCTAGTTTTCTAGAGCTATCTCTTCAACACAATTTTTTTTTTAAGGAATGCTTAATCATATAATGGGAAACTGATTCCCTATCTTTGGAATAGTGCATGAAACTTTTATATCGTGGCCCAGCTGCATTTACTCAATTTATTGATATATTAATTGAGACAAAACAAAATGATGTTGTGATTTTGCTTTGAACTACTACTTAAACGGTCATTTTGTAAGACAGTATGAAATAATGTCTAAGCATGTTTCATGACGTCACTCCTCCTAGAACATATTCATTTTATTGATCGGGAGTAAGTTTCTTTTTTTGCGAGGAGACAGTCGACATCGAAAAATGTTTTAAACGTGTCCATTACGCTTGTATACAATGGGTAGATGGTCATCCTGTGACAATTATACCTTTGTTGGTGACTATATTGAAAAGTGTAGATTATGCAATCCATTAAAATTGCATAAAGTATATGCTGTGCAAATTAAAGTCTGTAATTCCTGTCTTGAAGAGATTTGTGACTCTCATACTAAAGGTTTCTTACGCTCCAATTGTCACTATGATACATGTGATCAATGGGAAAATACTTACCCTGGCATGATTGTAAAACAATCCTAAACGTGATTTTAGTTTATTTTCGAGAGACTGGTATCGTCGTGGTTTTAAATTGTTTTGGAAAGAAGAGCCTGGTCTGCGCTTCAATTACTAGAATAATAACAGAGTCTGGTTTTTATGTCATCACTGTGAAGATCCCGGCTACTATGATTATAAACCTACATGCTTTTATTAGGCTGTTACAGAAAGTGATTCTTCATATCAGAATTTTGCATGTGACATTATTTCAAATAAGCAAATTGAAACATTTGAATTTTATAATATGAATCAGAATAGTATTATTGACTTTACAAAGAGATTTAAATGAAGTGAAGTTACAATATGTTGTAGAAAATGTGAACCTGACTTTGCAAGCCAAGATGAATACAAGTTTAATCTTGACGAGCTGCAGCAACTTATGTTTTCTGATGATTACCTTTACGTAGAAGAGGAAATCTAAAACGAAAGAGTGTTTTGTAAATACAAATTTTATTAATTAACAACTTTACATACATTTTTAAACCATTTCAATCTTAGGGCACCGAAATATTACATTATAGAGTTCAATCGAGGATTTTCACCATAAATGTTGAGTAACTCACTGTAAGTATGTCCGTTGCATCGGAAAACAAAATATAATACTGCATGAAAACACAGCTTTTAGTTGGTGAATATTGTACCCGCTTCCGATCTTAAATAATTGCATTTCCCACTTTGCTCAAGAAAGTTTTTAATGTTAGGCATGTAGAACGTATACGGTGGGCTGAGAGGATCAAAAAATTCAATATTCTTTCTTGTTTGGAAGATACATAGCCATTGATCTGTCTTTACAATTGATGGGCTACTGTTAACAGTGATAAGGGTATTGTTAACACGTTGGATATTCTCGAGGAAATCCGATTGTATGTAATAAGATTTGTATTTGGACATGTAAAAATCCAAATTGAATACATTGATTATTTGATTCGTCTTCATCGTGCCAAGTCTAATAGAACACTGCCATCTGGGGTAATTTCCCAATAGGTTTCAAATTGATTTAGCGAGATTAATGCAATAATCACCTCCAATGGCTCGGCAAAAGTAAAATCTAAACGTACAGTACCCATTCGGACAGCAGTCATATCTTGAGTAACGGACAAATCTAATACAATCATACTAGTTTCAGGGCGAAGTGACGTCACAGTCAAAAGTCCCATTGACTCCGACCTGGTGTTACATCAGACTAGATCTCTGGGATTTCATTAGCATTGAATTTCCGCATTTGCCCCGAGAAGTAATAGGAAGCGCAACTAACATAAAAAAGGATTGTCACTATAATTGTCACTGGTGTGAGACTAGAATTCAAGAGATAAGAAAAGTTTGACTTTACTCTTTTCTTTATTTGGCGAGATATATATATTTATAATAATTAGTGGGATGTTTAAACTATTAGAGGTCCATAGTAGAATTAGTAGCAGCAGCAATTATGAAAGAGCACCAAGCATAGAAATCACAAGAGGATCTCGACTTTGTCTCGAGTGGGAAGAAGTATATGCAAGATACGTGTTATCTTTGAGTAAATTTAAATTGGAGGACCAATTACACTTCGCTGCGAAAGTCAATATAGTACATATACATAGACTTCAAATTGCTTTAAATGCAATAGTGAAGTATATTGAGAACAATAAGTTATATCGGTGATTGTATATGTGTAATATATCATTGTTGTAATTATTCTCACACACAATAAAATTGTTTCAAAATCGAAAATGTCCCCTTTCTTTTTGTTAGATTTTTTTAAAGTAAGTTATCGAATATTCTTGAAGTAGAACGAATCGTGGTTAGTCTAGAGTCAGTAGTGAGAGTGTTAGGATTGAAAAATGAATGAATTTGAGAAAGAGAGAATTAAATCGAATCTTGTGATTATGGAAAAACTTTTGATTCTCGAGTTATCTCTTCAACGGAACATATTTTCTCAGGGAACACTTGACAATATAATGGGGAATGATTCTCTACGGTTGGATTATTGTATGACGCTTTTACGACATGAGTCAAATGCTTTTACTCAATTTATTGATATATTAATTGAAACAAAGCAAAACAATATCGTGGATATACTTTTGAATACATTGTCATAGATTCTACGTAGATGACTCTCTCTTCAAAACAGGTTATGTTACGTCACAAAGTTACTCCTCTCTCTCCCCCCTCTGAAGTTATCGAGCGTGGATTAGTTTCTTTTTAGCTGTGAGATAGTTGACATTGGAAACCAAAAAATGTTTTATACATATCCACTATGTATGTATACTCTTGGCAGTTGGTCATCATGTGAGAATTGTAAAATTATTGATGAGTATAATGAAAAGTTTAAATTATACAATCCGTGTAAATTACACAGAGGATATGTAGTACAAATTAAAGGCTGTAATTCATGTCTTGAAGTGACTTGTGACTCTCACGCTAGAGGGCAACTATGCTCCAATTGTCACAATGACAAATGTGATCAGTGGGAGATTACTTATCCTGGTATGACCGGAAAGAACCCTAAACGTGACTTTAGTTTATTTCATTGAGGATTGTATCGTCGTGGTTTTAAATTTTTTTGGGAGGAAAAATCAGGTCAACGATTCAACTGTTGGGGTAACAAGACAATTTGGTTTCTACGTCATCGTTGTGACGACACTGTCTATTATGACTATAAACCTAGTGATTTTATTTGACTTTTACAGAATTTGATTCACCACTTACGATACGATATGATACAATACGAATTCATTATGTCAAATAACAAGAATTGAATGAGACACAATACAATTTAAATAATCACTCTTCCTTGTCACTTATTTATTAAAATGAGACACAAATTACTGTTGAAAAGACAATCTGTATCGGTTGGTAGCCACGAGCTTACAAGGCTTGAGTTTATTTTGGTGCCTCGTATTACACCCTGCTCTTGCCGGTTCAGGGAGCAAATCTCGATGCCTGCTTGACTCCAAAAGCTTCTGTCCAAAGGCCATTGTAAGCTGATGTCGCCTGGCATCAAGTCCATCTAGGCCTAGGATTTTCAGGCTATCATCATAATTTGTGAATTTCGGACCTAATATCACACGGGTAGCTCGTTCCTGCACATTCTCAAGGTTATTTATTTGCTCTTTATTTAGCCCCGGATGCCACACAGGACAAGCACACTCTAAAATACTCCGAAAGTACAGTTTATAAAAATTCAACAGTGAAAAACGACTAAAACCAAATCGCCGAATTGTGACTAGACTACGCAACGCTGTATTCGCCTTCTTAGTACAAATATTTACATAACCCATCCATGACATTTTTGAGTTAAAAGTCAAACCTAAAATTGTCATATTATTTACAATTGGCACATTTATATCACTCTAACTAGGAACTTTTCTTTTTTAAAACGATACTTTCATAAGTGCTGAATTTTTCCTATTCATTGAAAGCCGTTTTTCTATACAGTCAGCCTTCAAACGGCAAATTATGCCATCCGCACTAAACATGGATCCTAGTTTATGAAGTATCAGCAATGATAAATCATCTGCAAACTTCGCTCTGTTTTAATGCCAAGTCGCAATTTTGTTACACAGTATTAAAAATAAAACAGGTCCCGTTTAGGTACCTTGGGGTATTCCACAGAAAACCTCAAGAAAATTCGATTGTATCCCATCAGCACTAACAGACTGTTGCCGTCCGTGTAAAGAACTATAAGCTCTCCGAATTAAAAAAGGTCTAAAATCTGTCATTGACACAAGAATTTCCGAATGGCTTGATTTGTCGAAAGCCTTTTCTAAGTCTGCTTGCAATATTTCTACAAATGCATCTTTATTTTCCAGACGCTCTGTGCTAGATTCTTTGATAAACCCATACTGACAGGGATCTATTTTATCACAGAAATCTTCTAGTAACCATTTCTTTAGAAAATGTTTGAAAACTTTAGATACAATAGGGGTCAAAGATATAGGTCGTAGGTCACTCACCCCTTTTGGATTCGAAACTTTAGGTATTGGTGTTACAACTGCTTTTTTTTAAATCATCCGGAAAGGTACTACTCAAAATAAATTGGTTTTAAAAGGCAGTCAGAGGTTCAGCTAGAAAGGCTGCGTTTTCTTTGTTCAGGGTTGCTGGATTGTCTCCAGGGTAAGTTGTCTTATTGGGGTCAAGTATCTCAAGAGCCTTTGCAACTTCGTGATGGAAAATCACAGGTATTTAAGATGGAACAGCCAAGGTAGAACACTGGAAATTGGTGGATTGCTTCTGCAAATACTAGAAAAATACTTATTAATAGCGTTTGCATCGAGCTTATTCCCAGATTCATCGTATACGCTTACACTCTGCCTTACAGAGGAGCCAATAAGAAGCCGTATTCCTTTATAGTAACCGGCTTGCTTTGTGGTCATGAGCTCGTTCATTTTAGACCCGTATGACTTCTCATCCAATCTACAATCATAGACCACTTGATTTCTCAGCTTGGAAGCTTCACCTATCTTCCCCTTTTTATAGAGCCTGTTGCGTTTGCGTATCAGCCTTTACAGGCACGAGTTAACCCTGGGCTTGTAAACTGAGTTTACTGTGACTGTCTTCTCTGGAAAATACACATCATAGGCTATCCATATTTCAGTGGAAAATATTCTATACATGTCGTTGACATTGCAGTTTTCGTACAAACTTTTCCAGTTTTTCGAAATAGCCCATTTAGCGAGTAGCTCTTTTTCAGACTCACTTGAAAACACTGTATTAGATATTGCTTCAAATAGGCAAATTGAAACACGTGAATTTCGCAATATGAATGCAAATAGTATCATTGACTATACAAAAAGATACGACAAGATTGAAGTTACATTGTACTGCAGAAACTGTGACTCTGAATTTACAGTAAATCAAGATCAATATAAAGTTAATTCAAATGATATACCTGCGTTACTTGTTCTCGACAGTTGCCAATTCACAGAAGAAGAAGAAGAAATCTTAAGTGTAGAATGAAGACATTGTTGTTGTCTATATACATTTTTTTTATTAATAAACAAATTTATATACCTTATTAAAACACTTTACTCGTTGGGCACTAAAATCAAAATTACACAGGTCTGAGAGCATATTTTCCCACATAAAGTCGTTTAGCCGTGGATTGTCTACGTAAATGTTGAGAAACTGCTTGTAAGTATAACCGCGACATCTCAAGACGAAATATAGTAGCGCATGAAAACCGCAACTTTTAGTCGTTAGATCCTGCACTCTCTTCCGGTTTTGAATAAAACTTTTCCCACTTCTTTCAATATAGTTGTTGATTTGTGGAGGGTAGAATGTATAGGGTAGGCCGAGAGGACCAAAAAATTCAATAGTCTTCATTGTTTGAAAGATGCACAGCCAATGACCGGTATTCACATTCGACGGACTGATATTAGCAATGATTAGGGTATTGTTTGCACTTTGAATTTTTCCAAGGAAGTCTGATGGTAAACAATAGGATCTGTATTTGGACATGTAGGGGTCCATATTAAGTACATTGATTATTTGACTAGTGTTCACGGTGCAAAGTCTAGTAAAACACTGCCTTCGGGAGTGATTTCCCAATAGGTTTCAAATTGATTTAACGAGATTAGTAGGATACTCTCCGGTAAATGATTTGCATATATACATTGTAAGAGCATCCTCATCGTTAATTCTATACTTATATCTTGAGTGCCAGATAAGCCTAACGCAATGATACCATGTGTTTTAGCGTACATGTCTTCGGTTACACCATTTTCAAATAGTTGTGATTCATGATCTAGGGTTTATATTGTCAACTCATACAATTTCCTGTAGGATTTATCAAAAGATAGATTGTATAGTGAGATTCCATTTACTTTGCAGACAAGAGATGAGACCCCAAATATCTCAAATTTATATGGGCAGCCAGTCCACGAACCTTTTCCACTAGCGCTTTTTAAAAATGCCAATGCTAATTTTGATGGAATTTCACCATTGATAAAGGATGATTCGGCGAAGGTGCGCGAGCCTGTGGCAATATGACGTGGATTGTTGATTGTAAGAAGAAGTAGTTTAATATTATTTCCACTGGCACTCAGTTATTCGACTGCCAAAGTAACAGAACTCGTAACCTTCTACTTTCGTACATGTAGTATTGCCGAAGTGAGGGGGAGAGTTACATCAGGATTGGCAGGAAGTTTCTTTCGTAAAATGAAATTGAATGGAGCAAGCGTCAATTTTATATCCACTTTTATATTTGGTGGTAGCCATTGGGGTATATTAAATATCTCATGATATATTTTTCCCACTAGATGTAATTCGTTAGCTGTACCATTTTTAAGTGCATGTGTACTATCAGTACCTGTAACATATTCATATCCATTGAAGGTGCCTGCCAATTCCTTGTATGACTTGGGTATCATCAACATGAACTGCATATAGATTGAATAATTTGAGAGATTGTTGCTAGTGCTCACCAATGTGCCATTTATGTACACACTGATTTGACGATATAAATTATGTAATATACAATTTTCATAGGATATTCCATCAGCACGAATTGACATTCCATTGTCGAATTCCACATGTCTTCAACATTTATAGATTTACATGTGATAATCAAGATTATCAAATGTAAATATATAGATGTTGAAGACATGACCATAAAGTAGTCCTCATTGGACTATATTTGAAAGTGGATATTATCGGAGAGCGGTTGTTGTTGATAAAATTATACATAGTATCCATGTTTTACACGCACACCAATATTTTCTGCGTTGAATATATTTGAAGATGAAGTGATTGACGGATGAGAATCCTTTTGCGGTAGATATGCCATTGTTCAGTAAATGAAAAGAAATCAAGTTTCGATCTAACAATTCTCTTCCTGGGAATTTTCTTCTTCTAGTGCTCATTGTACTTGTCATTTTTTTCCTTCATTTCTTTGACAGGGGTGATGTCTTTCGTTTCTGACCCGAGTAGAGACTGATGAGTGGTGAACTGTTTCTCAACCTTTTTAAACCTTTTCCATTTTGTAGAGATTTCAATTTTTTGCAAAGGGTTCGCGCACTGGACCTAAGATTGTCCGAAGCACTTTCTTTTTAAATCCTTGCCAGAGCTCCAATTATATAGTATAGAGGAAGCAAAATCTGTCGCAGCCGATACAATATATTTTTTTAGCCAGAGGTAGTGCAGAGCGAAACAGCTTAGCAAACCAACTGCCAAGACCATAGCCAGACATTGATGAACGACCTTTGTAATAGTCCGTTCCATTGCCCACCTGTCTTGGGCCAAGAGTATTAACATAGCAGTCAATATCAGGACAAATGAATACCATTTTTCTATTAGACATCTAATTTGTTTTGAACACTGACAACGATGGGTTGAAAATGGCATGTAATCACAGCTAAACCTTTTGACATTGCTAGAGGATCACCTAATTCAGTTCTTAATGTTAACTGGCAGGGTTCCAAATAGGAAGTGTCTACGGGGATATAGTGAAAATGCTTTATATTGTAATGATAAATGTGATCTTGATCGGTTTTTCGTTCAAGAACTCGTAGGAGGGGAACATTGCTATTGCCAACTCTGGATGTTTCAACAAATAAAGCATACAGAAATACACAAGTGTCTGAGGAGAAGGCAGGTGGGTAGTCAGCAAAAATAATATTAATGTTTACGGCACTTTTACCATTGATTATATTAAGTTTAAAGCCAATAACATCTTTTAGATTATTATTGAGAATAACCTTTAACCTTTTCACTGGCAATGGATGAAGTTATTTAGATCTTGCCCTCTTCCTTTGAATAGTTGAAATGAAAGGCTCCGTTTCTACGAACGGGAATTATTTTATTGATGGAACGACATAAATCATTCATACAAGTGAGTTCCTCGTATGGTAATTCAACATATGGATAATCTAACCAATCGATCTTCTGAATTTTATGTTGTTTGCTAACGGCTGGTGGTTAATCATAGGGTCTAATTTTACGTCATATTTCCGATCTTTTCTCAGGGCATCATAGGCGTTCTTGAGAATACAATCGACAAGAGCCACTTCATACGCGCCATCAAATTTGATGGTGGAAGAGAGTTTCGTCCAAAAATCACTTGTTTTATTCAAATCATTGTAGAGAGAGTCGGAGACATTGAACATGAATGTCATATAGAAATAATTGGGCATTGTTAATGTCTTCAACTGCAACCCAAAAATCAAAATCAGAGTTGTATCCTAGCAAACGAACAAGCAACTGTCTCTTGCCCCTGCGAGTACGGCTCTTTAATATCTTTTCAATTTGATAAATTTCACTGCTCATTCTAGCTTTTATGTAGTTCATAATCATAAGAATCGCCGAGAATCTCATCATCTTTGGTGTCTCGCAGATGATATGTCGTAGGTTCAGTGTCTAGGATTTTTGACACTTTAAAAAGTTCAGTGGACCATAAATAATTCCCCTTTTCAAAAATATTGCTGGTTCTATTAATCCGAACAGTATCGCCAACATTGAATTTTTTCTTCACACTTGTTTTTTTCACTGGAAAATTGTTTAAGAAAATTGTCAAATGCATTTTCACTGCAATGAACTTCCTGAGGGCTAACATTGGACGGATATCGATGAGGTCGTTGGTCATATATTTTTATGATTCTATCTAAATCATGAATAAAAGCAGAAGTATTTTTCAGTGTACAATATCTCGAAATTAATAGACGAATCGTTCTTATCAATCGTTCAGCCAATGCAGCCTTTGTCAGACTGCTATGGTTGGGGCCTCAGAGCGAGGATTCACGCCCCCGTCCCTAGCGAGTCGGGAGGAGAGTCCTAAGTTGCACCTCACAGCGGTGGAGTGCTGTAACATTCTATTAGTAGCCTAGTCCGACAAATAGAATGGCTAACGCAACGGGGCGCAAAGGGTCTGGGGAGCCTTTGGTCAAGTCAATTCCTATGAAACACCAATGGATATTGAAGATCAAATGCAGTGAGATACTACTATTACGGCGTTTGCGGTAGCCGACGCGGACCAGGTCAGGGTGGTGCCTGGCCCGACAAGTATGCAAGCTGCCCGATCAAGAAAACATCTGAATATTGGCGCGTGGAATGTTCGCATCTGCAAGCTGGCATCCACACAACTGCTCCTTGCAAGAGAATTGTAAAAGTATAAAATCAACGTTTGTGGTCTGTCAGAAACAAGACTTAATGATTTCCTGTCCAAAAAGTTGACCGTTTCTGAATCGGGCTCATTCCAGTTCTATAACTCGGGTCCCAATGATGGTTCCGGCCAGCAAGGAGTTGGGTTCTTAATAGACTGTCCTACTGCATCATGCGTCACCTCTTGGGAGCCAGTGTCACCAAGGATCACCATGATCAGACTGAGAGGCCACATTAGCCACATAACCATAATCACCGTGTACGCTCCGATAAGGGACAGTAGTGACGCGGTCAAAGATGCCTTTTATTATGACCTACAAAGAATCATCGACAAGATACCAAGGCATGACATGCTTTTTGTAGCTGGAGACTGGAACGCCCGGCTTGGCAGAGTAGACCCCGACACAGCAGCAGTTATTGGCCGCCACACCGTTGGTGACAGATGCATCAATGGAGAAAGGCTCTTACAGCTAGCCAGATACAACAACCTATGCGTCACAAACACTCTCTTTGAGCGCAAGAGACTCCATCTCGTTACATGGCGTTCAAACGACGGCATAACAACATCTCTGGTCAACCACCTCTTAGTTAGCAGAAGATGGAGGAGCTCCTGCACAGATGCCCGGGTATACAGAGGAGCAGACACAGGATATTTAAATGAATCCGATCACTATCTCCTCATTTGCAAAGTCCGTCACCGCCTTAGTAGGCAGAAGCGACAGAAGGCAGGGAAGCGCTTCGATGTTTCGAAACTAAGATGCCCGGAAATCAAAGCCGACTTTGAGTTAAAGCTAAGCAACCGGTTCGAAGCCTTGAATCGTCTCTCACTCGTCGATAAAGAATGGGCGCAGATAAAAATTGCGACACAGGACGTAGCTGAGGAGGTGCTTGGCCACACAAAACGAAAACAGCGAGCCTGGATCTCTGACCACACCATATAACTAGTTGAGAAGAAGTGACCCCTCGTGGGAGGTGCAAAAGAACCCTTAAAAGTAGCCCGCAAAGCAGTTAAACAGTCACTGAAACAGGACAGAGACTAGTACTGGTCAGATCTGGCGAATGAGTTGGAACAAGCGTCCAGGAGCCACAACAGCAGGAAAATGTTCAAACTACTGAAAGAAGCGACAGGAAAAGCTCCTGTAACGGTTGACACACTGAAAGATAAGTCCGGAGAACTCATCTGAACAGAAGGAGGACGCATGGAACGCTGGCAAGAGCATTTTTCTGAGCTACTGAACCCTGTCAAACCCCCGTGCGATCTACCTGTCTTCTCGAGTGCTGCTAGAGAGCCCTACGCAGTAAACCTCGATCCGCCAAGCATTGCGGACGTACAAAAAGCGCTGAAGTGCATGAAAAACAGTAAAACTCCTGGAGAGGATGGGATCCCTTCTGAAATGTTCAAGTCCTCACCAACTCTACTATGCCGCCTAACCGACCTTTTTGTCCAGGTGTGGACGACGAAGATCTTCCCAAAAGACTGAAGTATCAGTCCCCGTTCGCTATACAAAAAAGGAAATAAAGCCATTTGCGGATACTATAGAGGTATCTCCCTGATCGACCATGCCATTAAGATCTTCTGCATCATTCTTTTGAATCAATTAAAAGACGCTCGAGACAAGTTAACCCGTCCTGAACAAGCAGGCTTCAGACCAGGCAGAGGCTGTCCAGAACAGATATTGACGATTCGCCTCATCCTTCAGCAGTACAGCAGGTTTCATCTACCCCTTCTCATCGCCTTTATTGACTTTGCAACTGCCTTCGACTCTCTCATCAGAGAAGAGCTATGGAGAATTATGGCTGAAGACGGTGCGCCACAGGAGATAATTGAGATACTCCGAAGTGCGTATAAGGACACTGAGACTTGCGTCCGTGTTTCCGGCAATGACACCCCTAAGTGTCCAGTGGAGTTTGGGGTAAAGCAGGGATGCCCCCTTTTGCCTATATTATTCAACTACGCGATAGACTGGATCATGTATAATGCAATGAGAAACCACAGCGGAATAGTCTTTGGACAAATAACTGTTTTCCTCCAGCCCCTGACAGATCTGGACTTCGCAGACGACGTTGCTGAGCTGGAAACTACCGCCGACAGCTTACAAGGCATGATCGACGATACCTATGATGTCTCAAAGTGCATCGGACTGGCCATCAGCGGCGCAAAAGACTAAAGTATTGGCTCTCAACCAACCTGCTCCTTGCCAAGTTACCCTCGACGGTGAGCCAATAGAAAGCGTTTAGGAATTCAAGTATCTTGGCTCTATCATAACACCAGATGGCGGAGCTGAAAGGGATATCTCTGCCCGCATAGCAAAAGCCTGGGGAGTCTTTACTAGTCTGAAAAAAGTATTATGGACAAGATGGGAGATCTCAACCAAAACCAAAGTCAGAATCTATGGTGCAACTGTTCGAGCAGTACTACTGTATGCTTGCGAGACATGGCCGATCCAGACTGAAGATGCGAGAACTCTGGATGTGTTCGACAACCGCTGCCTTCGTTACATCCTCCGCATTAAGAGACGGGACAAGATTTTCAATAGTGAAGTAAGGAGTCGCTGTGGCCAATCAGAAGAACTATCGCTTATCATTAAAAGACGTCGCCTGAAGCTCCTCGGCCACACATTGCGCCGTCCCGAAGGCACAATATTTCGAGACGTCCTTTTCTGCGAACCAGCCCCCTCCTGGAAACGTAAACCAGGAGGACAAAAGAAGAACCTGTGGCAAAAATTCAAGGAGGACCTGTAACCGTGGGGAGGATTCAGGAGACACGGTTTGAGATGGGACAAATACTGGCTGAAGATTGCCGGAAAAGCTGCAGCCGACAGGTCCAAGTGGTCGTCGGAAGTCATCCCAAGATCCTTTGGTGCCGGGCAGGACAGTTCATCGTCTGGTTCCCGCCGTAAGTAAAGTAAAGTAAGTATGATAGAACTTTGTAATATATTTCAATAGAACCTTTTGCACATGTGGATTAACAAATTCGCCTGCACGATCACTTTGAAGTTTTCTATAGCAATCTTGTTCAAGAATACCTTCTAAAGCCTGAGCAACTTCAACACGTCTCTTTGATCGCAATGGAATGGCACATGCATAGCAACTAAAGACACTGATTACCACTAGAATATATTTGTAGGCTGTATTGTGCCGTCTTTGAATTTCATCTAGAGTTAAAAGATATGTTTCCATTATATACAATGGGAAAAAGGATTTAATTTATCGATATTGTTGGTCACGAAGCCTACGAATCTGATGCAGAATGTGACTCAGTTAATTATTCTGATACTCTTATACAATTCTCAAAATGCTGCTGTTGCCACTGACGTCAGAGGCAACTTTAGAAAGCGTTGTGGGGGGACTTAGACTTCCCCAATTCACCAATATTTTCATAGAAATTTTTTAAAACTTCATCCATTTTGAACGCAAACACGTAGTGTAATGCCCGCTACCCTTTTGTACTAGGAATGCTAGTATTTTACAAGATTGATTTAAAATTTTCTTTTTTCTTCTTTTTTAAATGGTTTTGCTGTTAGAGGGCTGAAACCTCTACTATATTCCCTTAATTTCTTAAGAATTTGCTTATTGCCAATAAGACTTTTGGGGAAGTTTGATGTATTTAAAAGTCTATATAGATTATTATCAAATGATAAAATTCCTTTACGATTTGTAACCATATATCAAATTAAATTAAGTAAATTATAACTTTTTCCCTGAATTATAATTCATTTCCCGGGGCTATCGACTTGAACTCGATGATCATCACCACTTTCCAACATGAGACATGTTAATACTCTTTTACTCTGTTCCCGATAGGTGTGTGGCAGTAGGTTTCCAACTGTTGTCACTATTGAATTCAGTTCCTTCTCCTTTGATTGTGCTTTTGTTGTTGTTGCAGAATATTGAGGATATGTTTCCTTTTTGGGGGGCTGGGGATCAGTGACATTGACGGTGGATTTTTGCAAATACGGTCTACGTTTTCCCCCATGAAAAATTGTATCTTGAGGTGGAATTTGTTTTTTATCATCGGCAATATTTTCTTATTTAATGAATTTTCTAACACTCTTTTTAAAGTTTTTAATTTGTGAGAGAATAAGTTCTATAGGAGTCTACTATTAGGGTTTAGCCATCTAAAGAAGAGTCTTTAAAACTCCTTCTATTATTGGCAGTAAAAGTGTAAGAAAGCTAACGCCCGCTTGAAGGAGACGTTTTCTTTTAAAATATTTTCCTTTGTTTTTGCAAGCCAAGGCACGTACGGTGGAATGGTGTTGCTTTGTCTGTTGTCTAACACCTCCTGGCAAATGTACATTGCCCTCAGTTAAATTTAAACAAAGTTCAGATATTAGATTAATACATTCTTTGTCAACACCATGTTTGAGTATGACCTTCCTGAGTGGGGGTTTTGAGGTGCTTAGAACGGAAAATAAGTGTCTATTTTCGTGTAGTTTCTTCAGTATCATGATGGCAACTAATAGCCCTTTCTACTGTTCACCGGAAGATATACAGTAAGTTCTTTGTCAAAAATATCTGTGACTATACGCAAATCCTCGGGAGTATTCTGATTAAGATCCAAAAGGATGTACCCGTAGGGCTTATTTGTCGCCTGCCTGTACGCTGAAAGTAGAAATTTGGGGGTACCTGAATATATTTGTTTATTGAAAGTTATGAGAGAACTTGAATCACGAACAACACTGTACTTAATACAAAAGTTGGAGTCCAAACCAATGTTTCTCATACGATTGCTCTGATTAAACAGGTTATGTAGAGCATGTTTTATGGAAATCTGTTCTTGACGATAATGGTTTGTTAACAGTTGTTGCATTTTATGCGAGAACTGTTCAATGGATTCTGCTAAATCATCAATAATCAGCCATGAGTTTTGCTCAACACTATTGAAAATATCAAGTCCTCGTATGAATTGTATTGGCATAGATGAAGCAGTGGCAATAGTTTTTATTTGGTCATAGTACTCTAGCCAAATACTATAGTAATAGTAAATTCTCTTTGGTTTTTCCAAAAACATTTTATTACAATTTTCAATTATTTTAGCTAAAAAAGTCGTTTTCCCCGACATTGACGGACCACAGAGAAATGATCTTAAAGATGTTCTAAATTGATACATACTGCTGTTGACAAGAGTTGGACTACAACTAACTGTAAACCATACTTGTCTAATGAATATATAATAATAATTTTCCATACAGCAGCATCTACCTAGAATGATATTCATTAGCAACAACAAAAACATATTTTTTCTTTTATTAGCAACACTTTTTGAACAACAACAACAATAATAGCAAAAGAATACAACGAGATCAATTTAATATTTTTCATTTATTGACAATAACAAGAACAAAAACAACATGTATTTTAAATAATGCATACACTACAGCAACAGCAAGAACAGCACAGTAGAGTATATTTATATACTAAGAGAATAGAATATATAACACTATTTACAACATTTAAATGATGAGAATCCCCCCAGAGCCAGCCAGGACCCCCACCCCCCCCAGAGCCGGCCAGGACCCCTCCCCCCGATCCTACGGGGCCGAAAGCCGGGCCGGGGCTGAAGGTCGGGACGGGCCGATGCCGAGGGCTGGGACGCCCACCCCCGGGGGCTGGAAAGTGCGGCCCGCTGCGGCGGGAAACAAAAAATCTCTATACAATAGCAGCAGCAAAAGTTATATGATGACATTGATGATGGCAAAAATAGAATGTAGATTATATGGGAAATTGTCCTAAAAAAAAACCACCGACATTTATACATTTCTTTTTGAACTTCACTTTTTGCATGTGAACGTTTACTGACAAACGTGTCAATAAACTTTTTTAAGTAGGGTGTCTGATCGAATTGCAGGGCTCTTTGTTTCTTCGTAACCCTGAGCCATTGGTCGCCATCCACCGCAATAGCACTTGGTGAACAACAATATTCTTTTTCGGGTCCCTATCTGCAATTAGTTTCTGCTTGGAGGGGGTCCAATGCATACCCATATCCTAGACCAAAGACAAATTGTATGGACTCAAAGGGTCCTTGGTCACCGGTCTATTTACACACGGAAAAACAAAATCTTAGACGGAGTCATGAAACGCCGTTGGTATGCGACCTTCAATTTAAAAAAACAATCCTTGGGGGCCATTTTCCTCGACAGTGTGGATGTCAGGGAAATCTAAGGCACAAGGATTTTCCAGTCCATTTGTAATTGCCACACGGTAAACTATAGTGATACATTGCCGAGGGGTTGCCCTTAGCCCATACCCTCTTGGAAAATTCTTAGTCTTCGGTAGTCCATGCACTATCAGTAAGTGAATTATAGAATGCTACAATGGAGGGGGGGGGGAGTTTCTCCTCACTTAACCTTATGCCAGAGTTGTAATAATCATATGCATATACGCCTTTACAAGTCAGTAAGTCATATATTTCATTGTCGGGAAATCGCTGTTTGAGTACAGAGAAGCTATAGAAATTTTCACACTTCTGTACTTTAATTAGTTGGCAGAGAACTTTGAGGAAAAAACTATAAGAATCTAAAAAACTGATTTTATTCCAACACGTTTGGCCATTATCCACTGTTTGCCACTTGAATTCTAAAAGCTACAACTTCTCAGCCTATTTGGGTATAATATTATAGGTAAATGATTTATCTACCCATGGGCTATCTGCAACCACCTCCCTGTGCATACGTGCCAAAGCTGGTAAAATAAATTTCAAATCGTAATTTGAATTGTGAATGAAAACTGGTTTACGGAACTGCTGGCTCAAATTCACATTGCACGATTGATCTGCTACGCCACGAAAATTACTACCCCCTGATGATATTTCCTGCCCTAAATGATCACGATACCTAACTTTCCCCTTCCCCCTTAGTCTTTTTTCCCCTAGTCCCTTTCCTCTTAGTCCCCTCTTCAAATTCCCCCTTACATACCCAACATATTTTCCTGTTTTTAATGGCCAGGCGATGCTCTGCTGATAAAGCATTGGGTAATGTCTATGTCTCAAGCAGAAAATTGCCCCATTCGCTGTGACATTTAATTTAGTCAATGCTTTGACTATGCAATCTTTCTCGTCCAATGTCTGAACTATTTCTAAGAGACGCATAGTTTTGCTGCTGTCTCTTTGTGCATGGGCATAGGAAACTGCAATAGCTTGATGCTCTTTGATACTATTTGTATATTGGGGGTTGCTCACATCTGAGAGATTGGCCTCACAGTATAAATTTATTTTATCACTTTGCATAAGTATATTCTGGAAATTTCTCAATCGTAAAATTGCCTGGTCACCACCAACTATCTTTCATTTAAATAGAATATTTTTAAAACAATTGGGGGCCTAATGCTGTCTCGCCCTCCCCACAGTTGAATTTGGTGTTCAAGAATATTTGAATCTTCTCCACAAATGTATGGATAATATTTATCGGGTCGCTTATTATTTTTTCTACCATCAGTGTATTAAAAGGATCGCCAAAAGTTGCTGTGAAAACGTCTATCGTATTCAGAATTTAATTTGTTACTATTTGTATATTGGGGGTTGCTCACATCTGTGAGTTTGGCCTCACAATTCAAACTTATTTTATCACTTTTCATGAGTGTATTCTGGAAATTTCTAAATCGTAAAATTGCCTGGTCACCACCAATTGTCTCCACTGATTGATAGCCGTGTCTTTGGCTGTGTAACATGTGATTTTGTAACTTTAAATAACTACGAAATCTAGACAAACACATTGGGCAATAGTAACATGCCCCGCACCCCTTCTTACCCTCCCCCAGAACTCTACTAATATCCGTAATTGGGTTGAAATGACCTATTGAATTAGGTTCATTATGTGGTGTGTACAACAGCCAAACCCAGTGTTTCACTGATTCAATCGATGGGTCCCTTACTGGGATTATTACTCCCTTTTTATGAGAACGCACACCCTCTTCAAATTCCGTTTCGTACTGTAGCACTGTAACACTAATTTTTAAATGCGCGTTTGCCAGTTCAAAAATATCTATTCCTTTGAATGTTACAGGAAATTTGTCTGTTAAACAAGTGAAATCTACTCGGGGAGAATCAGACCCTTGTTTCCCATGCAGGGCCTACTGATGCAAATTTCTCGTTGTAGCTTTATCTTTCAGAGGTCGGAAAGCCGATATAAGAAACGCGTACATGAGTCACTTTTGCCCTGTCTCGAAACAGATTTGTTGGACACCCTTGTATCCTTCTAAATCAGGATTATATCTTAAAACTATAGACTCTGCCCCTGCCCCTCCCCCTCTTAAAGTAAAATCTTTTAAATTTACAGATATTTATACTTAAATTTTCAACAAATAAAACCACTGAACCACTACCATTCTCATTATAATTGTCCAGATGCGTGACAGCATTGTCTACCCATTGCATGAAAATATTCTCATAATTCTCCAAATGAGGGTACAGCACCAACATTTTAGTGTGCACATAGTGGTCATATACCTCACCATTGATTTAATTCACATAGAATAATTATATTACAGTAGAACCCTTTATGCTGTCCCGCCCTCCCCACAGTTGAATTCGGTGCTCAAGAATGTTCGAATCTTCTCCACAAATGTATGGATAATATTTATCGGGTCGCTTATTATTTTTCCTACCATCAATGTATTAAAGGGATCGCCAAACATTGCTGTGAAAACGTCTATCGTATTCAAAATTGATTTTTTTTGCTGAAATTCGTGTAGCGGTGACAATTGTATATCATCACTACCTACCTTTACCCCTCCCCCACTTTTTTCAACAATAGGGCTGGTGTGTGGAGTGACATCTCCCAGTTCACTTAACATAGTCTCTAACGTGTTAGGACTATGTGAATCAGTGCAAGTGAATTTATTTTCTTCAATTAAATTTGGTTAAAATGGGGTTATATTTATTATATCTGAGGGGGGGGGGTGGAGGGATTTCATTTAACTCACGACTAAAATTATCTAAAATTTTTATGGTGTTAGGACTCAGGCGAAGTGAACCGCTCTCTAGCACATGTTGTTCTGAGCTAACTTCATTGCTTTGTTCAACAGTACTATCGTCTACATCTAAGGAATTATTACCAACATTGAAATATTTTCCTAATAAATTATCTGTCCCATTATTATAGGATCATTAAAAATGTCAGGATCATTAATAATGTCAGCAGGTAAACCATCTAAATTATCACTACCATCGTAACACTCCCGTAACTGAATATCACGAAATTTCATTGGCGATTCAATTGAAACCGTTTTGTCAATGAGGTCATATTGTTCATGACTTGTTTCTTCAGGTGGGAGAGAAGGTAGTGCGTATGATATGGCATCCGTTCTAATCTTTAAAGAAAACAGACACTTATTTTCAATGTGCATAAATCACCCTATTTTTAAAAAAAAGTCGAAAATTTGACAAATAGCAACCTATATTTTCTAATCATTAAAAAATATGCATTATAATAAATAACACTTAGTAGCAATATCCGTGTAAGTATAGTGTCATTTGGTTAGTTCACTGCCCCCTCCCCCACACACACATACACTTAGTTGTTGTTTAATAATAATCAAGTAGAAAGAAAAAATAATAAATATAGCATCGCATAATGTGCTTCTCTCCTTACTAAATTATAATACCCTTAAATCTGCAATATTCATTTTATATTCTTAGTTTGCTTAGCAAATAATCTAGTGGAATGAAAAATAATAAATATAGCAGCGCATAATATGCTGTTGCTGTCCATACTAAATTACAATACTAATAAATTTACCATATTCATTATAACTTCTTAGTTTTCTTAGCAAATTATCTGCTAGAAAGAAAAAAATGACAAATATAGCAGCGCATAATGTGCTGCTGCCCATACTAAAACAATGAAAATCACACACCATAGTTTCATCTTAATCATGCAACATACTTAATAGCAGCAATTGTTAGCAATGAATAGCCATAAATTTTTAATATTCAATATAGTATCTTAGTTTTCTTAGCAAATAATCTAGTGGAAAGAAAAATAATAAATATAGCAGCGCATAACGTGCTGCTGTCCATATTAAAATAATGAAAATCACACACCATAGTTTCATCTTAATATACTCAAAATGAAAAGTAATTACCAAATCAAAATATTTATCATAAGCAACATCTACCCTCCCCTCCGCCATAATAAAATACATTTTTAAAGCTATGGCAAATTGTATAACTTACGAGCTATGTATACGAATATTCACTTAGTCTGCACAAAAATTAGTTAATTGCTTGTTGTTGAAGTGATTGGTTGTAAACCTGAAATATTTTTAAAAATGGTTTTAATTTAGAATTAAAGGTTGATGTAATAATTTAAGGGTAGTTTTATCCCATGCCAATCATGATGTGACAAGCACATATCACTTTTCTATTTGATGTTATTCAGTTGTCAATAGTGCCAAAAAAAGTGCCAAGGGCTCCCCTTCTTGCATATAGGCCCTTGTGTTGCCGGAGAAGGTATTCACGTGTTCTATATTTAACTTGGAGCATGCAACTTATTTAATAATTCAAGGAAGAATGTGATCCTCATCCTCAATCAGGGCCTTTTTTCAGCGGGAGGGGCATATTCTTCAAAATTATCCTTAAAAAGAAATTAAATTATAGTTAAAAAAAATTTTACAACTTTTGAGGGAAGTTTTATTCATGAAACTAGCTAAAAGTTGATACTTCTGATCCACCTTTAGGTACGTTTATTTATTATAATATTATATGGCAAATTAAATACATAAAAAAGATATTTTTCATTAAGATATTGTCATTCTGCATTATTGCAATGGAAACACATTATTCCTTAAGCATATGTCGCAGAGGGAAAAAATTATAGTTCAAAAGAAAAAAAAATTATCAGAGTTGATAATCATACAGCTACACATCACTTTTTGAAGAAAGGATCGTAACTTATAGGCTAGCTGGAACACACGCAAGAAGTGAAGTCTGATTAATGCTAATGAAGTAAAACACTAACTAAAAGCTGTTAATATTTTTCAACTTTTGAGGGAAGTTTTATTCATGAAACTAGCTAAAAGTTGATAATTATGATACACCTTTAGATACGTTTATTTATTATAATATTGTATGGCAAATTAAATACATAAAAAAGATATTTTTCATTAAGATATTGTCATTCTGCATTATTGCAATGCAAACACATCATTCCTTAAGCATATGTCGCAGAGGAAAAAAATCATAGTTCAAATGAAAAAAAAAATCATCAGAGTTGAAAATCATACAGCTACACATCACTTTTTGAAGAAACGATCTAAACTTATCGGTTAGCTGTAAAACACGCGAGAAGTGAAGTCTGATTAAAGCTAATGAAGTAAAACACTAACTAAAAGCTATTAATATTTTTCAACTTTTGGGGGAAGTTTTATTCATGAAACTAAATAAAAGTTGATAATTCTTATACACCGTTAGGTACGTTTATTTATTATAATATCGTATGGCAAATTAAATACATAAGAAAAAGATATTTTTCAGTAAGATAATGTCATTCTGCATTATTGCAATGTGAATAAACTATTCCTTAAGCACATGTCGCAGAGGGAAAAAATCATAGTTCAAATGAAAAAAAATTATCAGTTGAAAATCATGCAGCTACACATCACTTTTTGAAGAAAGGATCGATACTTATCGGTTAGCTGGAACACATGCGAGAAGTGAAGTCTGATTAATGCTAATGATATAAAAAACAATATGATGAAATATAATAGTTTAGAAAAAAATTGGACTATATATTTGCACATTAGGGGTGGGGTAAAGCATAGCATATATTAAATACGCAATACCTTACTAGACAGAGGAAACTTAAAGCTAATTTAGTAGGTTTCAATAAGCGCTTTTGAAAACAATATATTTTAAAAGTTCCAATTTGCTTCTAAAGTATTTTTCATCCTTTCTTTATTTTATTAACTAAACTGGTCTTTTTTTCATGTGTCTCCAATATAATGCAATAGTACCCAAATATCTCCATTAATTATTTATAAATAAAACTTGCGATATAAATTTGCGTAACAATATCATCAAAATTCCCCATTTTATCTGGTGTTTGTTCCTCAAAGGTTTCAAAAGAACTGCTATCTTAGGTTGAAGCGTAAACAATATAAACAATGTCTCAAGGTGGAATTGTGACATACCAGATAATACGTAGGTTGATTTCGAAAAGCAAATTACGCAAAATTCAAGCTAATCCTTTCCAGAAGTCTGGTCTGATGTAACACCAGGTCGGATTCAATGGGAATTGTCGCTGTGAAGTCACTTTGTCCTGAAATTAGTATGGCTCCCCTACTGTAGTAGTAGTAGTAGTATTAGCAGTAGTTGTAGTAGTAGTAGTGGTAGTTGTCTCAGTAGTTGTTGTAGCAGAAATAGTAAAAGTAGTAGTGGTAGAAGTAATTGTCAGAGGAGCCATGGTTAGGTAGTTTTAGTAGTAGTAGTAGTTGCAGTGGTTGTAGTAGTACTTCTAGTGCTAGTAGTAGTCGTTGCAATAGTTGTTGTCATAATAGCAGTTAAAGCAGAAGTAAGCTCTTAGTATTTATTTTTGCTAGTTAAGCATCCCCCTAAACCTGCCCTGAAAGTTTCAAGTTAATACCCTAATCTGTCAGCTCCTGATATATAGCTGATACGCCTATTTGATACCCTGCATACACCTGGTGTATTTTAACTTTACTTAACATTAACATTCCCTGATAGTTTCACCTTAATGCCCTTACAGTTGTTGAAAACCCAGGATCAAACAAACCCTGCTTTCCCAACAAAAAAACGTATGTGTAGACAATGAGCAGCTTGACTTTTCATCTGTTTGGAACGACATCATTATCTCGAAATTTGATCTGCTCTGGGTATAACTCTAGTTTTACACATTAACCATACATGTATTTTATTTACTAATTTTGTCATATGTACTAAGAGCTAACAAAGTATTAAAATTAACTTACGCTACATAATGATTGTCCCGTAATGCACGAAACATATTTTTGTTGTTTTGGTGCAAAACATTTTCCTCTTCAAGGAAGACCCGATTTACAGATAAAGAGGATCGGCTTTTTTTCACACTAATGAGCCCTATATCTCGTAAATAAATTCTAACGTTCAGCTTGCTTCAGTGTGCATTGTCTTTGGTACTACGATTTATATTTAATTACAAAGCATTGATTTAAATTATCTTTTAAAAATGGATTATTTTATAGTAATCTTTATGCGTGTTTAATCCTTATGCGGTAAATTTTATATATAAATAACATCATCATTATTCTTGTTCTAGTTTTAAAAGAAATAATCTTAATAAATGTAGACAATCTGATGCAATATTCTGTTACTTTGGATCTTTATAACACAGTTTCTTGTTCTGTGGTTTAGTATAATTTTTTCACAAAAGTCTTTTTTTTACAAATGTTTTATAAACCAAAAAATTACTGGTTTTAAGTCCTTTAATAATAGTTAATCATTTTTAATTATTTCTAGACGCCAAAAAAGGTTTTGCAGCATCAAATGCACTGTCTACAGAAGGTGCAACATTTGGAAGAGTTAAGTCAATAAGCTCAGCAAATATTACACCATTTCACTCACAACCATTAGAGGACATTAAGGAAGCATCACATTCAGGTTCCAATAAATGCCCTATTCCTTTCCCGTTCAGAATTAAGAGTTTGTTGACGCCAGAAGAGAGACACCAAGAAAAGCGAAAAAGAAACAACGAAGCATCAAAAAGATCAAGACAAAATAGAAGATGCAAAGAATTAGCGGTTCTTGAACGGTTAGAACTGCTTGAGAAAGAAAATAGACAGCTTAAACTTAAACTTCACAAAACGGAAAAAGTACTAAAAGCTGCAAATCTCACAAACGAAAATATATAATTATGATGTCAACTATTATACTTGTAAATTAAAGGAGGGTTAGTAAACTCATGGCTTTTATTCAGGAAACTCTGAGTATTTTTTCCAACCACCGATGATTTATCACGACTCTCAGAATATATCAATACTAATATAGTGAAAAACACTGTGTGAATTTACATTACTGTGCATCCACATTTTCCAGTATTAAGTTTCAAATTGTGAAAAAAGAGATTTTCTTTGCTTCTAAATACAAACAGTAACGCGTGTTTGGAGGATGAGAATAAAAAAGGAGAAGATCCAAATGTCTGGACGACCAAATTAAGATCGATACGGGAAGGTTAAGTAAAAGAGTGAAGAAACAAAAAGGAAAAGGAAAGTGGAGAAGTAAATGTTTACGTCATAAAAGAGAAATTGTCCAATGTGAGAACTCTCGGCCATACCGATGGGTGTATAAATTATTGATGCTTATACAGAGTTCTCACTTTTATATTTTTGCAAACCCAAAAAGCCATCTGAGCAGATGACTTGGATTCCTAAAGGTTAACGACATCCAATAACATTGAGCAGGCGAAGCCATATCTAATCCAATCAAAATGGGGGTGGAGGGTTATCAAATCAAATGTTATGGCATGGCGTGAAATTACGTGGGCGGGCTAGGTTTGTTAGATAGTATTAGATAGTGGGTAGTTGTCTGTTATAGCACCTATGTTATAGCACCTATGTATATAGAAGCTAAGCAAAACCCGTTTCTTCGTTAGTTTCTTTCAGCTTAGCGCGAGACAAACAAAGAAAAGTGACAGAATTGATAGGAAATATACAATTTGGGTTATATATTTGCCCAATAGGGGGTGGGGGTAAAGTATTTGGACAGTGGAAACAATTCTTATTTCATAATATGGAGAACAATTGTACATAATACATTTTGCATGCAGACCCGCTATATTTCACCCCCACCCCTCCTAATGTGCAAATATATAGCCCAATTTTGTTAATGAAGAATCATATTTTCATCATACTTTGTGATTGTTCATTAGAATTAGCCAGAGAAACAGGTTCTACTTAGCTTCTATAGACATAGGTGCTATAACATAGGTGCTATAACATAGGCGCTACAACAAACAAGAACCAGATAGTGTTTGATAGTATCTCGATATTTTGCCAGGAGTGAGATATCTGGTGATGTCTAATAGACAATTTGTGATGTGTGTGCTTTTGATTCAACTTACACTTCTGAATCTTTTTTTTCGACAATGACTTGCCCGAAATCGATTTGGAAAGGCTTAATAAAAGAGTGGATAAACAAATACTTTACAAAGAAAAAAGTATATTTCGTAAGTGTTTTATTTTCCATATTTTATATATGTTTGTGAATTTTCTTTTTTGTTTATACTAGATTCTATGCAATGTGAAATTGTTATTATAATTGTTTATTTATTTGAATAGCCGTCCTTAAAAAGATAAGACAGAGTAACTAAAAAAAGAAACAAAACTAAGCATTTCAGAATACACAAAACTCCAAAAAAGTAGTGTGTCAGAAGCGGTTTCCACAGATGGTCCAGGCTTTATAGGTGGGAAATAGACACAAAAATATTCTTTGCTACATTGATAATGTGGTCAACACCTTTAACTTGTTTTAATAGATGAAAACTTAAAATTTTTTTCATAAAATGAAAGAAAACTAAACCATGATTTGACTTCTCTGAATTTGTTAATAGTTTCCAAAAAGGTACTGTGTGCCAATAATGGGGTATGGTAGAAACGCAACGTGGTTGGGTGATTAAATTGAAAATGATTAGATTATCTGTCAAACGAAATAAAAACATAGAAAGATGGGTATAATATTTGAATGAGCCACTAGAAAAATAACAAGACAACCTTTTTTATGTAGACTTGAAATTATTCAAGGAAAAGTAAATAGATACATTAATTTGAACCAAGATGAGCAAAAATAAAGTTAAACAACATTTCAAACGTAAAACGACTATTAAACACTATCAAGAGGTATATGAAATTCAACACGAACATAAAGTACAATAAACAACCATGTCAAACTTAAAACTAGCATAACCTAACGAGAAATAGAGCTAATGTCCCCTGAACCTGCTACAGACAATACCTTAATTCTATGATGTTTAGGAAAAAGGGGACAAGTCACTTTTTTTTAAATGAGTTACAAACACTAACCGATTTCGCTCTCCATTATCTACAATTTGGTCTAATCGTTCGGGTAATAAGTTCGATTTTGGCTGAGATAAGTGAGGTTAACAGTGACGCTACAATGACTTTAAAGACAGCCATATGGGATATACGTAAATTTGCTAATCCCTCAAAACGCTGGTATTATTGATTGTGTAACCTAGGTGTTACATAATACTTTAGGTGGTGTTTTTTCTTCGAGATATCTTTGGTTGTTATGCAATAGAATTACTTATGAAAATGTTTAAAAACCTACGGGTGCGTTAAAAACCTTCAGGGCCCGTCAGTCAAGTGGGAAACCCCAGATGTAAAAAAATGATCTTAGTCCAATGTTTACTTATGTAGATGACATAGGTTTTTTGGTGGAAGCTTAAACAAGTCTTTGTTTGGATTTTTAAATTTTATTTTCATTGCTGCTAACACAAAAAGGTGTCCCGTCATCTATGGATTTTCAAGAGCAACAAAGGGACCCTGTTACGTGATCTAGATATCTATTGATTTTTTATATCGTTATGCAAGAGTTTATTATCTTTAAAGTGGGTAATGGACCAGGTACTTCCCTTTGTTCCCTTCGGATATATAACTCATATCCAAACATGCAATTTCATCAGTCTATCTTTCGAAATGATTCGCGAAACAAGATTTTTTAAGAAGGATATGATCCGAGCATATTTACAGGTAAGGTTCTAAGCACATTAAGGATAGCCCTGACCTCCTCATCCTCCATAAGAAAGGGGGGGGGGTATACCCGAAATGAAGCTGATATAATTCACTATATGTAAATTATAAGTAAAAACTTCACCCATCCCCTATCAATACATGGCTCTATCACTGATAAAATAATCTCATTTTATCTCGTTAAGTACATTTGCCATCAAAATATATGTCCTCTATTACAAATTAATTTTCAAAAAAATTCTACAAAATAAGTTTTCAAACAAAGTAAAGATATTGATCACTAAACCAAAAATGAACAAAAATAGAATCAAATAGTCTACCAACCATACAACTACCACAAATCAGTATTAATAAATAAATGAAAAACTCAATACTCATTAATATGAGTAGGGTTCAAAGCCCCTATGCTTTCTAAAAGCAAGATTATAATTTATACTATACTGAAAAATTCAAATGAATGTGCATTATCAGTTTAATATAAACATACTGATATTTATTCCTTAAAATCTTAATTAATTTTTGATTTCTTAAAGTTATAAAAGTAAAATATTAAAAAAAAATTTTTTTAGTAGAGTACAAATTAAACTTACGACCCTGGTCCTCGGGCTCTGGTGGGTCGTATCAACCTCAGAAGCCTTGTTATATGATATTTCAGTAGTATAGTAATTGCCGATTCTGCCTCCCCTATCCCTTCCATTCAATTTACATCATTTCCAGTTCATTTTACATCATGTAAACATAAAATATTGCAAATTTTGAACATTTTCTATAACTACATTCAAAATGAAAACAGGTCCTTGGCAATCAAATTTGGTCTCATATTCATACTTTTTCACAATATGAACACGGGTGATCAAAACAGATCTTATAAAATAAGAAATTCTTACTATACTACTGATAAAAATTAATAATTTAATATAATTTAATCTCTAGTGGATTGTTCAATATCAATATATAAATAATATCTCTATATAATTAATCATATCAATTTTTTTCTTTCTATAACCTTTAAAATCATAGCTTTATCTAATTTTTTAGCTTATTTTCAAGACCAGCTGATTTAGAATCAATACTTTAAAAATCGTTGATAAGGAGTATAATGAATAATCTTCATTATCAAAAGTTCTTTATCTATCCTAGAATCGGCATTAGCAATGAAATTTGGTTTATTTGGTGAAATTGGCTTGTTTTGAGCTAGTTTTAAAACTTAATGCGTTGTTTAAAGACTTATCCAGTCGTTGTAATCGTCTTTTTAAATTAGTGAGATTTTCATGACATTTTATCAGTAATCATATTAGTATTTTTATATTCTGCTTCAACGATAGGAGCACCCCACTTTTCATCATAGTCGCTTGAACTGTATATGATGTAAGGAGCTTTCTTGAACTGTATATCTTTGTATTTCTCTACTTTTCACTATACTCGCTAATAACTTATTCAACTTTATAGGATCTATTTATAGAATAAAAGTTTTATTGAATAACTTTCGAGAGTTCTTTTTCGTAAAAACCACCAATAATGAGTTCACGTGTTTTATTCGACAGTTCTTACGTTATAGGGGTTGTATGTTTCGCTGCAGATATTTGAAGTACTTCAGTTGTGTAATTGGGTAGGTAACCTCCATCAAAAACACCCTTAATTTTATTAATTCTAACCAAATCACCAACATTGAATTTGTTTATGGATGTTTTTTGAATTTCGACATAAGGAAATACATTAGTCTACACCTTGTTTTCATTTCCTTTTTTACTCGTTTCTATTGATTTCATTTTGATGGATCGATGATAAGAATTGTTGTAATTGTTAACGAAAGAGGTTGCTTTACCTTTATCTGTTTGTAATTTTGTAGGTTTTCTATTTTTCAATAGATCCGTAAACGCATTAATAATTTCCTTAACTGTTTTATCCTTTAAAGGAATAAACCAAGCATTTTTACTAAAGCAATCGAGTACAGTAAGAATATAGTTAAAATTTTTATGTTTACTTTTATACTGCTGCATATCAGCCAAATCTGCTTGCCACTGATCTTCTACACAATCAATTTAAACGCATCTTCTTTTAAATGTGTGATAAGGTGGATGGTGTAAAGAATAACTATTTTGATTTTGCAATACTTCCTTTATTTTAGTTTTTGAAACAGTAAATCCATTTTCTTTTAATTCTCTATGTCAATGATCAATCCCTGAAAAGTTTGAATAATAGACTTCTAAAATTTTATTTTCTACGCTACTCTTATAAGTACAAAAACCACTTCCTTTCATCCAGGGTTTTCGCTCATTGCTTCTTTTTTTAAAAAGATTTTTCTTGCAACCACAAAACGTACAAATACCTTTACTCATTGGTACATCATTTCTGTTTGAAACTGTTCGAGTTAAAGACTCGGTTGCAGTAACCTTTAACAACGCATACAATAAATCTCCTTTTACTACATATTTAAATTATTGAACAAATTTTAATTATTAAACAAAATAATAAACACTAACAGATATCCATATTCTCATGTAAGTCTCAGGAATAGTAAATAAAAAGCATTAAAATTGCTCAGGATTGACCATTTTTAAGATTTGAAATTTTTTAATGGAATCAGCTCTAAATAAATTGCAGATATTGTAGAAGTGATTAAAAGTTGTTCTGTTACAAAAATCTATATTCGTCAAGATAAGAAACAAACTATCGTGTTGCACAATTCATTAATCACGCGCAGCAGCGAAACTATTTGATATAAAAGCTGTTGGTAGAAAAGATATACTAATAAATAAAATAAATAATCATCTTAATAATAAAATATTATTTGAAGATAATCTAATTGAGTTAGATCGTAACGCGAAACGTCGAGATGATAAGAAACCCTATAGATTCTATAGTGTTCCGGATTTAAAAACAAGGTCAGAAAATAAAATAATGGAAAAGAGTAAAACCATTTCAGACCTAGTATGAGAAACACTATAAGAAATGAAGATAATATTGAACTTGCAAAATTTTAAAAATAAAAACAGACTTCATATGCAGGGAATTATAATGAAGTGAAGAATAAATTTAAAAATTTTTTAATAATGACATAGAAACAAATGAAATTATTGTTGATAAAAAACGACAATTCATTCGAGATGTAACTGGTAGAGAGAGTGTTAAAAAAGAACGGAATATTTATATTTAAAATTCATTTATAAATAAGAAAAAATACGAGAAGTTTGAGCCATTCCAGAGTATATGTTTAAAGAAGAAGAACACGATAATAATCCAAGTATTCAATTGATTAGAGAAAGTTTCTTTACAGTTCGTATTTCAATGAATACAAATGGAGCTGATTTTGGATCACTTTCTGACTCTGTTGTTAGAGATTAAAAAAATAGAATGAATGATAGAGATAGTTACAGAGTTCAATTAATAAAACGTGTAATATTTTGTCCTCAGAAGATAATGAAGGACTCGAACCTATCCATTATCAAAGCTATTCCTGGATTTTTAATGGAATACACCTAGATCAGGCTTAAAATTTGAAAGAGTCGTTGGAACAGATTGCAGAATGACAAGAATACCAAAATATATCGGAAATTGTAAAGAACTACCTGAATTAAAAAAAAGAAAAATTTATTCATATAAAAAATAATGATAGTAAATGCTTTCTTTGGTCAATACTCGCTTATCTTCACCCAGCAAATGATAGAAATATTGACAGACTATTAAAGTATAAACCCTATGAAAATGAATTCAACTTTAAAGGGATTTCTAATTTTCGTATGGTTATTAAAGATATTATAAGTTTTTGAAAACAAATATAATATTAAAATTGGTTCATTTCAAATAAGAAGAAGAGTGGTTAGATCTCATATTACTAAGACTAAGATCAATTGAAAAACTGATAGACATGTGTTTAATTCACTTTATTTTGATAATCATTATGTTTTAATTAAAGATTTAAGTAGATTACATAAATCTTAAATAACTAAAATGGACATAAAATTCATCTATGTATATTCTGTAGAAGACGCTTTAATGAACAAGAGGAATTTGAAAAACATAATTAAAAAGAAAATTGTGAGGATCCTGACATCATTATGCCAGAATCAGGATCTACAGTTTAATTGGAAGTATAGCTAAACAAATGAAAGTACCCTATTGCATAATATCCGATTTTGAATCGTATAATGAAGAGTTTAATCAAAAGAAAGATAAAAAGACAAGTAAAGTAGAAGAGCAAAATCCATTTGCTTATGGATTCCAAGTATGTTGTTCTTTTGATACAACACAAAATAAATATTACAAATACGTTGGTGAAGATTTTAGCAGGTATTTTGTAATTAACATAACAGAAGTGTTTACCGAAATAGCCAACGAGTATGAAAATAGACAGAGAGATCATAGTTATGCACAAGAACAAGTAAAAGAAAAATGGAATAATAAAACAAATAAAAGCTGTCAAATTTGTGAAAAGGAAACATTACATAATAATTTTGATTTAGATTACGATCATAAGACCGATGATATACGTGGATTTACTCATGCTAAATGTAATATAAGCCTTAGAATCCCTGGACATATCCCTAGTGTAATGTATAATCTCTCAAAATATGACTCATTTATTTATTAGAGAATTAGCACCGAAAAATTGTATTTTTGATTCAGCGGGGAGTTTTATATCGTTTAATAAAGAAATAACTGTTAATAAAACTGAATATGAAATGCGTTTCATAGATTCACTCCGTTTTACGATTCCATCGTGAGACAGGCCTTCTGAAAACTTAACCAAAATTCACTTTAAAAAAAATTACAATTTTGTAAGAAATATTTTTTAACATGCTTCTGATTCTTTTCCAAGTATTAAAAGGGTTCAAAGAAATAATAAAGAAAGGTATTTTCACCTATGAATATATTCATAGTATGAAAAAAAATTTATACAAAACTACCTTCAATAGAAAAGTTTGATTTTAGATTAGCAGGAAAAAATATTTCTGACCAAGATTATAAAACAGCAAAATCTATTTGGAAATTATTTTAGTGTAAACATTCTTAGATTTTATTAAATTATACCTAAATAGTGATGGTTTAATTTAATCAAATGTCGTTAAAAATCTTAAAAATGTATGTTTTAATTATGATCGAAATCCACTAAACTTCTTCTTAGAACCAGGACTAACATGGGAAGATTTATCAAATCTTCCATTTGGAAGATTCATCATCTGGAAGATAAATCTTCCAGATTTATCAAATGGAAAATATCAAAATATTTTCTGATAAAGACTTGTATACAATCATTGAAAAAGGAATAAGAGGAGTTGTTTCCCAATGTATGAAAAATAATAAATAATAAATGAAAAATGAAAAATGAAAAATAATAAATGAAAAAAAAAAAAATAATAAATATAAGCTAATAATAAATATATGAAAAACATTAATAAAAAACAACCCTTCAATTTATTTATTGTGTTTAGATACTAATAATTTATACTGTTGGGCAATGTCAAAAATTTACCTGAAAAAGATTTTACATTTATTAATATACCCAACCATTTAAAAGAAAACAACACCTCAGACTATTACCAACAATTAAAAGATTACGTTCAACCAGAAATTAATAAGGATAATGTGGGAGCAGTTTATTAAGTTGATTTAAAATATCCAAGAGAGTTACACAATTTACATAAAGGTTTACCAATAGCTCCTGAACAATTTCATTATAAATTAAGTAAAACTTAAATAAATAAAAATTATTTTTTGCATTATAAGACTTTAAAATTTTAATTAAAACATGGCTTAGCATTGAAAAGAAAAAGAAGAATACTAGCATTTACTGAGTCACCCTATTTAAGAGAATATTGAAATACTAAATGACGAAAAAAGGGAATGAATGATTTCGAGAAAGATTTTTCTTAACTAATGAATAATGCTTGTTTTGGGAAAACCATGGAAACTCTTAAGACAAAAAATTATTAAAAAACATAATTTAAAATCTGAAATTATATTTAGCGTTACATTTTCAGTAGCTAGAATGACTAAATCAAAAATAAAATTAAATTAACCTATTTACATTGGATTTTCTGGATTATAGTTATCCAAGTTACTAATTTATAAATTTCATTATGAATACATGAAACCAAAATATAATGAGAACATTGATTTATGCTATATCGATACGGATAGTTTTATTTATGATATTCAAACTGAGGATTTTTATGAAGATACTAAAGCTGACCTTCGAGAAAATTTTGATACTTCGGATTATTAGAAAGATAATCCTTATAACTTCCTGTAGTTAACAAAAAATTAATAGGTATGATGAAGAATGAATTATCTGGAACATCAATGTCAGAGTTTGTAGGTTTAAGATCAAACGCTTATTCAAAAGAAGGTGACGATGAAACCAAAGCCAAGAACAAATTGAAAGGTATCAGAATGAATATCGTTAAAGATAAAATAACATTGCAGAAATACAAAGATGCATTGTTCTTAAAATTGGAAAGCTTCGTAGAAACTCAGTATGCTTTAAGATCAAACACACATAGAATGTTCTTAGAAAAACCAAATAAAAAAGCTCTAGACCCTAATAACACTAAAAGAAAAGTTTCAAAAAGTAAAATAAACACGGTACACTGGGGATTCAATCCCTTCAATATATAAGCTAGTTAAGGTATTATTAAGCTAATTAAGGTATTACAGTTAAACTAATGATGTATTAAATTTAGGCTTCGTAAATAAAGTTAAGCTATAAGCTTCAAAGCTATAAGCTTCAGATCTATAAGCTATAAGCTTCAAAGTTATAAGCTTGAAATCTATTTGCTTCAAAGCTATAGGCTTAAGAGTTATAAGCTTCAAAGCTATAAGATTCAAAGCTATAAGGTTCAAAGTTCTAAGCTTCAAAGCTATAAGCTTCAAAACTATAATTTTCATAGTCAAATTTTACTTAACAAAAACTTTAACCAAGTAAATGGATGGAAAAGCACTTATTAAAGTATATGAATCTGAAAAAAAAAATTAAAGATCGTTTTAAAATAAACATCTGCTAGCACCTCAATAGTCGTTTTGATTTTTGATTTGTGGAAACTCTGGATGTGGTAAAACCAATTTACTATTTAACTTGATTTGTGATTACTTATAATTTCAAAAATTTTATGTGTATGCTAAAGATTTTGAAGAATATAAATATAAAGATTTAATGCTTAACTTGAATGTCATGGAAGACAAAAACTGACATGGATCTTTTGATTGCGAAGTGTCAAAATTTAGTTATCTTTGATCATTTTTTAAGAGAAAAAAGATAAAATATATAATTTATTCATGAGAGGTAGAAAACGAAATACGTCAATAATCTATATTTTCCAGAGCTATTTTGATACACCTAAAATTATACGATTAACTTGTAACAATTTTGCATTTTTCAAGCGTTGTAATCGATAAAAATTGATAGAATCAGACAAAACCATGCACCTTACTTGAAAAAAAGAAAAATTGATCAACTACTTGAATCAAGCAACAAAGAATCATGGATTTTTACTAATTGACTTGAAAACAAATGATGAATCTCTCATGTACAGAAAGAACATAGACATTTACGTAATAAAATTTGTGTATATTAAATGAATAAGTTTGGCAGCTTAGGAAGTAAATATTGGAAGTATACAACTAACCAAAGCAGATTACTGGATGAGGATGGTAATCTTGATTTACAATTAAAACGATTAATTAATATAAGTGATACAAAATCAAAGAATGATACTATGAATTTACAATATGTAAAAATTATTTTAAATGCTTTCAAGAGCGAAGTTGTTAGTGAATAAATTCTTAAAAATCAGTATATAAGTGAGGATATTAATGGATTAACAAAAATATATCAATCACCTTACAATATATTGACTAGAATTGATGACACGGGACTATTAGTAAAAAATGTTTTAAAAGTAACAAAAGAAGATATTAATGTAGAAAATAGAAGAATTAGAAACGTTGAAAACCCAAAAAATGGTGCAGATGCAGTTAATCTTTCAACGTTATTGGTAAACTCAAAGGGTTGTATTCTGTTATCTGGTCGCTTAGGCAATTTCTAAAATGTTATAATAAATATACTTTAAAAAGATCCCGCTGAAGCATTTAAAAAGAGAAGGAAAGGAAGGTTGAAGTAAAATTCAAGCCTATGAACTCTTTTGAAAAGAGTGCTACGAAAATCTTTACGTTGGAATTTTATCTATAAAAATAATTCTCTAATAAATAGAACAGTATACAATCTATTTATCAAAATTTTAAAAATAAAAATAAAACGTGTTTATATGTACAACAAAAATATAAAGTGCGAGTTATACTTACGAAAATGAATGAGCAAGAAACTGTTAAACTATTACTTCATAAAAGACAGGTGACTAAGATTAAAAAATACAAAAATTAAAATAAAGGATGTGATATTTATTTATCCTATAAACATCTGCTTCAAAATCATCCAAGATTACCGTTCTTATTTCTTCTCGATTAATTTGAAATCAATAAAAAAGCTTACTTTATTGAATACACAATTCATTTATTTCCTCCTCAAAAAGTAAAAATAAACAGATGTTTTAAGAAAAAAGAAAATTTCCGAATTCGAATAGAAAACATTATTGCTGGCAAAGAACCTGTTAAACTATTGCTTAAGAGAAAACAAATTGAACAAATCGAGCAAGAAAAAATAAAGAACAAAAACGTCTATGTTAAAATATCATCAACTGGTTCAAAATGGTGGCTTACTTCCATTTTTAATACCATTAGCAGCTGCAATAGGTAAAGCTGCTTTAAAAAGTGGTGCAGCTGCATTGGGCACACTTGGTGGAAAGAGAATTGTTGATGAAGTTACTGATTCTTCAAACGCTAAACGTAAAGATCTAACATTACCGGAGACTTTACCCAAGGTTCGATACTTAAAATTACCTGGTACGCACAAAATTGCTGGATATCGATCGGAAGTGATTTTTGAAGCAAACAAAAAATGTGGTAGACCCAAGAAAATACAAATAGAAGTGGTTAAAATACCTAAACAACATGGAAGACCCCAAAAAGTTTTTGAAGCTGAGATTTCACAATTCAAGGAATGCTCGCTTCCAAATAACGGAGAACGTCGAAAAGAACAAAAAATCACATGATACCGTTGACAAATATTCATATATTCTATGAATTAGGTCAAATTCCTTATTTTCGAGGTTTTTTTTCTCGGGATAGCTCACCAAACAAAATCAATAAAAAAGATTTAGGTGTAATTAATTCAGACTGCATGGGATCGTCTGGGACGCATTGGACTTGTTGTTTGAATGATCCCAATTACTGATGTAATTGTAGAATGTAATGTTTCTTTTGGCATCCAGCCTGGAATTGGAATTGTCAACTACTTAAAGACTTCAAATAAACAAGTGGCCTATCATTCTTCTTAAGTCCAAAATTTTAATGATGTGAATTGTGATTTGTGTGTTGATTAGATAAAAAAAAAATTAAGGGAATGGATCCACATAATTTTGTTTAAAGTTTATTTTAAATTATAAAGGGAAAAATAATTAGATAAGAGATTATTTGTTTACCGTAGAAGTTTTTAAATATTATGGAAATGTTAGTAATAACTTATTAGTATCTAAATTTATATTTAGTGCTTCAGGTTTATCTGCCTTTGCTATGTTACCCCTTACTTCTTTAAGTCTTGGCACAGTTCTGATTGAAATACTTCATAAATACCAGGAAGAACAGAAAGAAAGGCTGAGTGTTACATATGTGACATCTAACCAAACCAAACCTCATTAACTAAATGTTTGATTTTAACTGCTGGAAATCCTTATAAATGAGTGCTTAAGAAATCAGGGCTTTATTAAACAAGTCAGACACAATGGCGTACAGAATTCTGACGCGTGTTTGGATTTCTTTCCAGATATCTTTAATTGAATAAAAGAAATGTTGAAAGAAAGAATGTTGAAAGAAATGTTGTCCCCTCCTACAGGCCATGGAGCCTTTGTGGTGATTTGTAGATTGTTATGTAATTATTTTACTGGTATATGGAAAATAAATCTATCTATCTATCTATCTATAAAGCTAAATGTTATTTTATACAAGGATCCCTTTAATTGGGATTGTTTTTCTGGACTCCCTTTAGCCTTATAATTTTTTCTTTGATTACTGTACATTTTAATTTCTCTTATCTGTATCGCAACATTCTTAAACATTTGCCAGCTCTGTACTTGAACTCGGTACCTGAAGTTTCCGGGTCCGCACCTGGTCACCAAGGTTCTGGGTCACTAAGGAGACTTGTATAGAGTTATAAATTAATAGGATGTTAATATAGAAATTATTTTAGGTTTGGAAATTATTTTAATAAAATCATCAACTAATAAATGGAGAAACTTTTAAGCGAAATGAAACTATAAAATAAATTAAATCGAACTATTTAGAAAAAAAATTTAAACATTGGAATGGAATGCTTTATTAAAGGGATGAAATGTATAAGAACTAAATATGGGAATGAACTCGTTATCATTATTGATTTGAAAGGCGAAATGGTTGACCTATTTGCAACTAAACGTTTTGATTCTAAATCAGCTGATCTTGAAGATAAATTTAAAAAATACATAAAGCTATGATTTAAAAGGGGTACTATCCCATTATCCGGCCCTTTCTAAAAAGTCAAGTTTGGTTAATACTAATGAAATAAAATAAAATAGGATGAATAGATAATAGTTTATAAACAAATTTGGGGTATATATTTGCACATTAGGGGGGTGGGGGTAAAGCATTGTATATATTAAATACGCAACCTAACCTAACCTAGTCTAGGTACCTTCCCCCCTAAAATAAAAAAAAACACAGTTTAATATTATACACGCAATGAAAACCTTGTTACCTTGCCTGCTCTATAACAGTTATGACGTTAAAATGGGTTTTATCATTGCCTAGTCTATAGTGATTAAGCCAAGAGGCCCGGATAATGGGACAGAGCCTTTAAAGGTTGTGTAAAGAAAAAATAAAGATAATATAAATTATTTAGATACTGATATTGAACTATCCACTAAATATTAAAATTTATGAAGTTATTATGGTTTTATTAGTAGTATAGTAAGAAACTCTTATTTCACAAGACCTGTTTTGATCACCCGTGTTCATATTATAAAAAAGTATAAAAATGAGACCAAATTTGATTACCAAGGACCTGTTTTTATTTTGAATGTAGAGATAGAAAACGTTCAAAATGTGTAATGTTTGATTTTAAAATGATGAATGAACTGGAAATGATATAAATTCAATGGAACAGATAGGTGAGGTAGAATCGGCAATTACTATACTACTTATTTAGACTATTTTGAATAGAAGAACTGTCTGAAAATATCTATTGGATTCTTCTCCGGAAAACACGACGGGTTTTTGTGTGCGGAGGGGGGGGGGTAGCTGCGCTCTGATCACTTTGACTCTTACAGATGGGAGTAGAATTTATGATTACCAGTCCAATGAGTCTTCTCCAAAGCATATACAACCATCCTTTTTATAAGAAAATTATATGCCCAAAGGTCATAACTTAAAACCCCTGCCTTGAGAGCTGTAGGGGGGGGGATGTCTTCTTCACAGTAATAATTTCCTAAACCTTCAACTACGATGAATAAAATTTTTATCTCCCAATTTTGATTGGAGATGTTAAAGCAAATGCTGAGGGTGGAAGGGCTGTTTACTCTCAAATCACTTTGACTTTTAAAGAGGGTACTATGACTTCCAATTTCAAATCAAATAAGCCCCATCTGATGGTTATACGACCACCCACTCAACAAAAACCTTATGTGCCCTCACTAAATAATTTACAGCCTTACCCCATTGGAGTAGTACATTAGAATTTAGGGAGACGTATAGCCACTACTCTTTTTTTCCTTATTGGTTTAATATCATGAAAAAGGTTTAATGGTGATTCTTTGTTCATTACCGTGCTATTTGCTTGGTTTACGTTCTTTGGCATCTTTCCAGAGCATGTACTTACGGATTTGCTTGGTTTATGTTCCTTCCTGTGCTATTTGCTTGGTTTACGTTCCTTGGTGCTTTTCCAGAGCATGTACGTATGGATTTACTCGGTTTATGTTCCTTCCTGTGCTATTTTCTTGGTTTACGTTTTTTGGTGCCTTTCCAGAGCATGTACTTATGGATTTGCTTGGTTTATGTTCCTTCCTATGCTATTCTTAAGGTTTATGTTCCTTCCTATGCTATTCTAGAAGTTTATGTTCCCTCCCATGCTATTCTATAGCGCTATGTTCCTTCCTATATTATTCTAGGAGTTTATGTTCCTTCCTATGCTATTCTATAGCGCTATGTTTCCTCCTATGCTATTCTATAGCGCAATGTTCCTTCTTACGCTATTCTAGGAGTTTATGTTCCTTCCTATGCTATTCTAGGAGTTTATGTTCCCTCCCATGCTATTCTATAGAACTATGTTCCTTCCTCTGCTATTCTAGGAGTTTATGTTCCTTCCTTTACTATTCTAGGAGTTTACGTTCCCTCCCATGCTATTCTATAGCGCTATGTTCCTTCCTATGTTATTCTATGGGACCTCTACACCTTTTCAAAGAGAGTCAGTACTCCCTCACATGGTCTTTTACTTTGCTTGAGGCCCTAGGAATTCCCATACTATTTGCTTGATGCTCTACACGTTTTCAAAGAGAGTGAGTACCCCCCTCACATGAATATGCAGTACAGTTTCACGTGGACATTTTAAAAAGCTGGCAGTACGAGCGGGGATTCCCCACTGGTTCCTGAAGTCTAGCTTGTTACACAAGTTTTCTTCAACTCCACGTTTTCAACCAGACTGGTTTTTGAGGCAACATCCGTTTTTTATGGCCAATCAGAGAGAGAGAGACAGAGCGGAGGTTACTCCATATACGATAACTTGATCGGTAATTGGATTCAAATAAAAAGGAGTGATTTTCATTCGTCCTTGAGATTTTGTATAAAATGCTCATGCGTTACGATTAAATTTTCATGTTTTAACACACCATGGATAGCACATTTGATATTATTGACTTTGAAGCTATGGCTACTTCGATTTATAATGTAAGTTCAGTTTAGTAAATTTTCTTAATTTATTTCCAAATAAAATCATTTGTACATAGTCACCTCTCCAGTAAATTCAAATTTCAGGGGGGCATATCCCCCTCCCCCCAACAATAGAAACTCTACATTATGATGATTATAGTCGATAGAAAACGTAAAATACGCTCTTTTTTTCCATTATATAAACCCCATCTTTCCTCACCCCCTCTGTTTACGAGTTTAATTCATTCATTACAAATAGTTCTTTTGTTCAAAAACTGTCATTTTCCCGTTCATGCATTTAAAATGTGCTTTCTTTATCGGCCTAAATAAAACCATCTGTGTTTATAATCCTGTTACAAAAAAGGGACGGTTTTAGAAGCAGACTTTACACGCTTGTGTTATCGCATAGTTTAATGACACATGCTTTTGTGTAATTCAAGACACTTTGAAAAAGAGATTGTATTTGGGCCAAATTAAGCGAGATATTCTATTTTCAATTGTATTTGATGAAAGCAAATGAATTTCATAGATGATTAAGAGGCTTTTATAAAAATATAAGGCGGGGAAGGGGGGCAATGTATCAATTCTAGCACCTTCGTTGTAAGGTGAAAAACAAACTATTTCTTCGCATGAAAAGTAAGGGGAGAGGGGGAAATCTTTGTGCAGACACGTATACCCTTTGACAAGAAAACTAATGTGCTCATTCCGACACGCAACACTGAAGTTTAGTGTTTGGTTAGCTTTTAATTATATCATATTTATGGCTGACTATTTTTAGATCTATACTTTAAATCATTGTATTGGATTTGATGCAGCCAGGATACTAATTTTTCTTCTGTAAAAAGGGGAATCTATTTTCCATACTAAATTTTTTCTTCTTTTTAAGGACAATTTTGAAGAATGCATCCCTCCCCCTCAAAAGAGAGCTAAGGCTAATTGCGCTACTCCAATGCAACAACTGGAGATAGCTGGCCCACCGAGAACTACCCACATCCCTTCCAGACCAGCGCTGCCTGCCCAAGCCCCATTCGTGCCAGTCCCTATGCAGCCAGGTAGAAAGCTGAAAAGAGAGTGGAGGGCTGCTCACATGTTGGTGAGCCCCGCTGCTCCAACCCCCCAAGCCAGTGAAATCGCAGCCTTCATCACATCTATGCAAGAAATGGACGTCACCGTCCCATCTATAATCCATCATTCTTTGCCAGGACCATCCGGCACTCAACTGCAGTCTGAATTTGGAAATGTGAGCATTTTCAACTAATGTACTCTATTGCTATTAAAAATAGTAGATTTGTAAAAAACGGGTAGATTTGTAGGAAAATGAATCTGCTTCTAGTATGATCACTAATTTTTATGGATGGCTAGATTTGTAGGGAAAAAGAGTCAGTTTTTTTTAATGAAGTATTAAGACAAGTATTGAGTTGATTTTTTTTACTGTAGTTTATTGCTATTAGTCAAACGTTGCGATGTGTGTGATCGTGTGTGCGCATGTGTGTGTGTGAGCGTGTACGTGTGTGTGTGTGTGTGTGAAAAATGTGCGTGTGTGCTATTAACAAAATTTGTAATTTATTATGCACCAGTTTTATAAATTATATTATAAGCAAAAATTTGTAGTTTATTATTAATTTGTTTGATAAATACAAATCCAATTAAGAAAAAAAAAACAGCAAACGGATAGATTTGTAGGAAAAGGAATCTGCTTCTAGTCTGATCTCTATTTTTTATGGATGGCTAGGCTAGGATGGCTAGGAAGAAAGAGTCAGTTTTTTTTAACCCTTTCAGGATGGCATTTATTTCTAGATGACAAATATTGTTTTTTCCATTGGAAACTTATTCACGATAATTTTCTGTGATTTTTAGGTATTTTTATAAACACGCAATTCTTACCATTCATTCCACAGCGAAATGGGATCTCCAGATCCCGCCAGTCTGTTAGCTACTAAATACATCTTTGCTGAAAACTACTATTATATTAAAAGAATCAGACTACACAACAGCTTGTTAACTAAAAGTAATATTTATTAGAACCTTTTTCACTTTTTTTCGTCTGATACTCAATAAAGCAGTTTTTTGTTTGATGGAGCAGACAAAAATACCACAATATCTGCAATAACTGTTTGGACAACACTCCTTCTTTTTACTGTCGCAGAGTTCACAACGAGAACCGGAATATTCAGCTGACCAGACAGGTAAATGGGTTCCAACGTTCCCTAGACGAACATCATCCGTGACGCTGAAAGTTACCTTCCTTCTTTTCAGGTTCTAATTTGTCATCAGTAGCTAACTGAGGTTAGGAACGAGAGTGTCTCCTTGTCGTCTCCATAGGTGGCTTCACATAAACTGTATCAGGCCTCTGGATAACCTTCTTTGTAACTCTGTCTTTGAGACTCTTGCCCCCTAACTTTTCACTGCTTGATGTGAAGCATAAGCGTTTGTTATGGTTGTATCCAAGAGAACAACCTATGCCACTACTTTTAGAATTTTCGATTACACCCATAAATTCAACGCAACACCTTTGTATGATCGACTCGTCGTGTTTATTATATGGTCGGTTTATTTCTGCCCTCGTTCTTCCTAAAAAGAGTCGTCAGCTCAGTCGAGTGCCAAGTAGACACCTAAAAGACACCTTTATTGTCTCTCCAATTCTTAGCACCAACGTCTTGTGGAAAAACTTGCCAATCTGAATCCCCTCTCTCAATCTTTGTGTCCTCCATAAGGTCAGGATAAATTTTTGCTTGTCTTTCATATTAGCCCTCACGCACGAATACCTTTTTCTTTCATATAACACAATAATTCAATTTATGTAATATAATTGTCCACGTACACAAAGGGGAGTTTGGATCCTATTTGGGCAGTCAATTTGACAACTACTCTGCCTTCCAATCCAAATTGCACCTGTACGCATACTTCCTCTTACTTTTCTTTTCTTGGTAGATTCAAACATTAAATGTACCCAGCCTTAAAAGCAATGCACCAAATATGTGTTTTCGCTTTACCAACTTCATAGGGCTGTATTGCTTCCTACTGGATCTACACTTGAATAATATAATATTTTCGTCAATTTAGAGAGTCTCTGTCCTTTTCCAAACACCTTCTAACTATATGCTCAGCTTTACAATCAATTGTCAAATATTGAGTAGCTTTTCCTTACAATCTTTGGGAATTACATGGTTGTCATCGAAATGGATAAATTGTTTTCTTTGTTAGAATCTGTCTCTTGTCGTGCTCTTACAGATGACTGGGACTTGTCCATCGTCAGGGCTCTTCCACTACATTTTCATATCTGGGAATGTATGGTACTACAAGATTATGTGGATGCCTCAGAAACTCAAGAGTTCAGGCATGGTTAGTTGCTTGAAGGCCTTGTAGGAGTCTAATTTATCGGTCTTTTGCTAGGAGTAGAGGTTAATTTGCTCAATATTCTGTCCCAGTAACTTCCCGTCCCACAACCAAAAAAAGGAATCAGTTAATGTGCTATAATCTTCAAAAAAGGTTACTTTTTTCCAAAAACGTATCCTTGATTGGTGCTACTACAATTGGTTTCTTCAATTTGGGCAGAGGGCACAAGAATTTCCGTTTGCAGTTTGCTTGACAGTAGAAGAGGTAAAATTGCCACTTGAAGATCTAACAGCCCTCAAGGCAAGATTTGCAGAACTCTTGTCCAGTTTAGGACCAAGGAATGGCTAGTGGTATGATTTGAGCTCGACTGTTTGCGATTAAGTTTGAGTTAGGCGTAGCTGTATAACTTTCTGGTGCTTCAAAATCAATTTCTACATTTTGAAGTGCATCCATCATTTCAATGCTTGGGCCAGACTGAAGCAGGACACATAGAACATTGAAGACCTTACAATTTGAATCTACGACGGTGTCGGATACATAATCAGATGACACATCGTTTAGCAAAGTTTAAGGATCTAATCTAAAGTTGAATGTATTTTCAAAATCTAGGGGAGGTATTTTGTTGGTTTTTATTGTTTTTTATGAAATGCCTAAAACAGTTATTTTTCAAAAAAAAGTATAAAAAGGTATGTTTAAAAATCTAGAGGGAAAAAACAAATCTAAGGGCCATTCCCGCCTGCCCTGCTCCGCCAAGCTGAGGCATCTCGCTGTATAGTAACTAGTTTTAAAAGATCGTATGCCAGTATTTTTTGCAATAACAGATCAAAACACACTTCAATCAACAAGTACTGTTACTGACTGACGGGACCTCTGGTTCCCAGAGATAGATAGTTCTGTTATCCCGAACCTAAGAAGAATGGCCAAATTTCATATAACTCGATCTTCAAACCAGTGTTTGTTAAATTAGGAAAAAAACGCGTCTACCTACCTTTATCAGAACAGTCAAAACGCTTAATTGCAAAATAATATATTTTTGTGTTTAACTCTCTTATGTATGACAAACTTACCGACCGTGTTCTGCAGTCTCTATCCAATATTTAGGGGTAAATGACATATCAATCTAATCGTCTCTGAACGAAATACCCGACATCATCAATAAAATCTCGCTATTTTTACTCTGAGGTCCCAAACCCTGCTTTTCTTCAGCCGGGACCTGCAAATCCCGTCAGTCCCGAAAGGGTTAATGAGGTATTAAGACAGTTATTGAGTTGATTTTTTTACCATATTTTATTGCTACTAGTCAAACGTTGCAATGTATGTTTGCGCGCGTGTGTGCGCATGTGTGAGCGCGATTGTTAGTGTGCGCACGCGTGCGTGTGTGTTTGACCGTGTGTGCGTGTGTGCGTGTGCGTCTGTGTTTGTGCCAGTGTGTGCGTATGTGTGTGTGCGTGTTTGTGTGTGCGTGTGTGCGTGTGCGTATGTGTTCGTGTGCGTGTGTGTGCGCATGTATGTGTGTGTGTGCATGTGTGTGAGTGTGTGTGTGTGTGTAAGTGTGCGTGAGCTTTTGTGTGTGTGTGAGAGTGTTCGTGTGTGTGTGCGTGTGTGTGTGTGAACGTGGGCGTGTGTGCTATTAACCAAATTTGTAATTTATTATGCACTTGTTGTATAAATAATGCTATAAGCAAAAATTTGTAATTTATTATGCATTTTTTTAATAAATACGAATCCAATTAAGAAAAAAAAACAACATTTGTTTGATAAATCCAACTAAGAAAAAAATAAATAGTGTGCTATAATTGTGTTGAAACTTTCCTCAAAGAAAAAAAACTCAATCCAATCATTTTTATTTCAGGAGGAGGCTACGAAAACAACTGCCTTCCCTGGCCCAGGACTTCAAAATATCATGGATAATTGTCCCCTCTCACTGGATGATGTTAGTGAAGGTACGTCATTTAGTATCCCCCTGGATTTTCAATTTACAACGGAAAAAATGGATAGCCTTATCCAAATAGTTGGATCTAATGTTTCCGGGGACATTTTTGACGATGACTTTACTATTAGTGAAATAGGTCCTGTAAAAATAAATGGAGGACATGAAAATAGTGTCGCGTCCCCGGAACTACGTGAATTTTATTGTTAGAGTGTGCTCTAGGTCACTTGCAAACACATAGGGTAGATTTTAATCCTCCCGAGGAAAACCTGGTTGACGGGGGTGTCATTTTAACAGACCCTGTAAATGTTCTTTATACCTACATCGACCGAAGCATTTATTGAGATTCAGATTCAGAATTGAGGGGTCAGGGGGGATTAAAGCATCGGTAAATCAAAAAGTTTATTTACGAAAGGGGACATCTGGGGACATTTTTTATTTTCATTTATCAACTGGCAATCAAACTTTTTACCCTGGTCTAAATGAATTTGAGGGTAACTTTTTCAATTGGGTTAATAAATTAATATCAACTTTGGACACGTTCGACGAGAGGGGGAGTGCGTCCACAATTTTATACACTGAAAATATGGATCTGAATCTCAATAGATTAAAAAAAAATTTAGTTTAAGGGGAGATAGGGGGAACAAAATAAAATGCCACCCAGATTTGTCGGCTACAGGGGGGGTTCAGGGTTTCAATTTTGAAACTGGGCTGCAATGCTTTAAATATACATTTTTAGCAGCAGCCCATAAAACATTAAGAAAAGATTCAACAATAAAAAATCTCCACAGACTTGCACGTAACGGTGGAGAAAATTTCCCTAAAGTAAATTTTGACTGTTTAGAGGGAAAGTATCCGGTGTCCTTAAAAGAAATAACTATATTTTAAAAAACAAACGAAACTCTTGGGTTTGGGGTGGTTGTTCTCCAGTATGACACGGAATTTGTAAATGGGGGGAAGAAACCGAATAAAAAAGGGGTTTTATATTCAGCTAGGACACCGTTGGTAGATAATGTTAAAAATTGGGTTTGGGTTAGCTATGAACCTCCCAAAGATGTAAATTCTTATGGTCATTTTTTCCCCGTTACAGCAATAAGTCGACTCTTATCCCAAGGTGTGAAGAAAGGGGAACGTCTCTATTGCCCCATGTGCATTTTCCCATTTAGAACTGAACAAACATTCTCGGATCACATGAGATATTGCAAAATTCATGGCAATCAAAGAATAGAAATGCCAGCAGAAGGAGAATATACTTTACAAATTAAAAATTTACAAAATTCCCTGATACAGGTTGATAAAGTATCTTTGGACTGTGAATCAAGACTGGTGGAAGTATCGGACCCATCAAGGCCAAATATAGTCAAGGAACACAAAATAATTGCGTGTTCCTATGCGCATGCCCGTCACGATTCCAATAATAAAATGCAACTGGAAGAGTTTTTTAGACTATGGATGAGAAGGGTAGCATGGAGAAGTTATTGGTGTCTTTAATGAAAACAGCGAACGGTGCAATTTCACGATTGCGTCACACCAACTACCCAGTGTCATTATCCGATAAGGAGCAACTGGCACTAGAAAAGGGGATAATTTTTTGGGTTTGCAGGGGTGCTCTTGCCCCAAAAGACGCTGTCCAGGATCACAATCATCTTATTGACCCCAATTTAACGGGGAAAAGTAACTTTCGGGGATGGGCTCACAATTCATGTAATTTAGGAATTAAACAGCAACTCTTTCTTCCGCTTTTTATGTACAATTCTAACTACGATCTGAAGTAAGTGCTACCAGCGATGGCACATTTTCAAAGAAATGGAACAGTGGAAGATGCATGGGTGATAGACAGCTTTTCCTACAAAATCATTCCTAAATCATCGGAAAAGTTGCTTGTTTTGGAATTTATGTGGAGATATGTTTAAGACGACATTGAGTACACGAATAAAATTCGCCTTTCAGATTCCTAAAGTTTTTCCCCTAAATCTCTGCGTTAATTATTGTTAGTTCAAAAAAGTGATGAGGGTTATAACGCTTTCTCCCTTCTCAAGTAATAATTTCCAAATGATTTAAATGACTTGTTGATATTCAAGGTCATCTACACTTATGAGTTTTCCCACTACGTGCTAAGATATACTGACAAGACTAGTCCATCGATCGAATCGTTTTACAACAGTCTACACGATCTTCGGTGCACCCCTGATGAATACAGTTTTGCTAAAAAAAAAGTGGGCAGAGGGAGGGTGTAAAAATGGGTTTGACTACTGCAAGCTGCATTTGTCGAGTGATGTGTTAACCTTGTTAGACATTATGTGTAAAAATAATTTCGCTAAGATAGTGGG